>NW_024404461.1:819419-1183639 GCF_905171775.1 Rana temporaria | reverse complement strand
TTGGTGGCCCCATAGCAAGCTACTTTCTGTGGGGGCACTCGGCAGGAGGGAGGGGCCAGGATCAGGGAAGAGGAACCCGAGAAGAGGAGGATCTGGGCTTCTCTGTATAACATGTTTGTATGTGTTTTTTTAAACAAGACTTTAGAATCAAAAACAATATTGAACATGCTTTTTACAAACATATCTTATGTATCCTCAAACATGTTAGTTCATTTTGTTTTCATGAAATGATCTCACGTTGGATGTTAAATGCATTTAGCGTATCCTATCCCTCGATGGTCCGCCTAACACATGAAGCTTTAGAGAACTTACCTTCATCTCCAGAGGCATGTGGATAATAAACAGGTCCATGTAATCCAGCTGAAGTTGCTTTAGTGACCTCTCTAGAGCAGGCTGGACAAGTTCTGGGGTATGAAATGTACTCCAGAGCTGTTAGGATAAAAATCATAATTGTCCTCAAGAAGTATACAAAATAACATGATTCAATTGGAACTTCAGACAAAAAAAAAGTCTGGAAGGGTTAGAACTAGGGTTGTCCCGATACCACTTTTTTTAGGACCGAGTACAAGTACCGATACTTTTTTTCATGTACTCGCCGATACCGAATACCGATACTTTTTTTAATGTCATGCGACAGTGGTGCTTTTTTTTTTTTTTTTTACACAATGCTTTTTTTTTACAGCCCTGTTGGGGGGGCTTTGGTGAGATATCAGGGGTCTTAACAGATCTGACATCTCCACTTTAAGACAGAGAAAGGGACTAAGGACACAGATTTCCCAGTCCCTTTCTTTGCAGCCTCAACTGAAATGAATAGAGAGAAGCTTCTCTCCATTCATAAACTGAAGCATCATAAACACAGGTTACGATGCACAGTCATGTGAATGGACAGAGTCAGTGATCACTGACACTGTCCATTTGGAAAAGGTAGGAGCCGGGTTTAGCAGCTCCTAACACCGCTCTCCATCCTGACAAATTGAGGGGGGAGAGCGGCACGGAGGGGGGGAGAAGACAGCAGGGGGGAGAGCGGCACAGAGGGGGACAAGAACGCATGGGGGGAGAGCGGCACAGAGGGGGAGAGCGGCACGGAGGGGGACAAGAACGCACGGGGGGAGAGCGGCACAGAGGGGGACAAGAACGCACAAGGGGAAGGGGCACGGAGGGGGACAAGAACACACGGGGGGAGAGCGGCACAGAGGGGGACAAGAACACACGGGTGGGAGAGCGGCACAGAGGGGGACAAGAACACACGGGGGGAGAGCGGCACAGAGGGGGACAAGAACGCACTGGGGGAGAGCGGCACAGAGGGGGACAAGAACGCACTGGGGGAGAGCGACACGGGAGGGAAAGCGGCACAGAGGGGGACAAGAACACACGGGGGGAGAGCGGCACGGAGGGGGACAAGAACACACGGGGGAGAGCGGCACAGAGGGGGACAAGAACACACGGGTGGGAGAGCGGCACAGAGGGGGACAAGAACACACGGGGGGAGAGCGGCACAAGAACGCACGGGGGGAGAGCGACACGGGAGGGAAAGCGGCACAGAGGGGGACAAGAACACATGGGGGGAGAGCGGCACGGAGGGGGACAAGAACGCACGGGGGGAGAGCAGCAATGAGAGGGAGAAGACAGCAAGGGGGGAGAGCGGCATGGAGAAGACTTGTAACTCCCCCCACCACCCGATACCTGACTGCCCAGGTATTGGGTGAAGCATCTGAGCATTTCAGCTGAGTACAAGTACTCAGGAAATGTATCGGTATCGGGACATCCCTAGTTAGAAGAACTTACCATTTTGAAATGGACCCCCTTTTTAGAGTGTATTCCCTCTGATTGGTGGTCAGGAGGAAGTTTTGAGAATGTATCTTGCATTCAGCATCTTTATGAACTTATTGTGCCCATCCACCCCTTGCAAAGCTTTGTAAGGAAGTTACAGGGCAGTGACACTTTCCCTAGGTGCAGAGCCAGTGATTATGTGAAATGAGGTCACATGACCAACCGTGTGTGTATATGGGAGCACCATGGTACTTGGCATGCAGTGCTTCTGTTTATTAAACAAGGAATCCAAAGTACTGAGACTTTTTATCAAATTATTCCCAGGCTGTCATTTTCCTTCCCCGGCCTGTGATAGGATGGTAAAAAATGGGCAGCACACTGATAAAATCATCACTCAGTCAATCTTCTATCTCCTACTATCAGCATGCTCCTTGACAGCACACAAAACTGATTGGCTCCTTGTGCTGCCCTTCTCCCAGTCTGAGCTCTGCTGTATAGAGACTGCAGGAAGTTGGTTTTAAGTAAAATTCAGGTACTTGTGTAATAAGTGTAGACAAGTGTACTGGAGTACAGTCTTTAGTATAAGAAGGTCGGAATCCTCAAAGTAGCTCAATAAGCATCTAGAGGGATCATAGGTGTGTGCAGTCTATTGTGTTAGGTCGTGCACCACAAGGTTAAAACATACAAGTGTATGTATGTATGTATGTATGTATGTATGTATGTATGTATGTATGTATGTATGTATGTATGTATGTATGTATGTATGTATGTATGTATGTATATATATATGGATGACAGGCATCCAGCCTCGGGGTGAGCTTCAAGTTCGAGTCAAACTCATGTTCGACTCAGACATTGCCGGTTCGGTGAACAACGAACAATCTGGGGTGTTCACGGCAAATTCGAAAAGCCGCGGAACACCCTGTTAAAGTCTATGGGAGAAACCTAAAGTGTTAATTTTAAAGGCTAATATGCAAGTTATTGTCCTAAAAAGTGTTTGGGGACCTGAGTCCTGCCCCAGGGGACATGTATCAATGCAAAAAAAGTTTTAAAAATGGCAGTTTTTTTCAGGAGCAGTGAATTTAATAATGCTAAGTGAAACAATAAAAGTGAAATATTCCTTTAAATTTCGTACCTAGGGGGGGTGTAAGGTTGTCATGTGAAATAGCGCATGTTTCCCGTACATAGAACTGTCCCTGCACAAAGTGTCATTTCTGAAAGGAAAAAAATACATTTAAAACCGGACTTGCGGCTCTAATGAATTGTCGGCTCTGGCAATTCAGAGAGAATTAATAAAAAAAAAAATCATGGGGGTCCCCCCAAATTCAATTACCAGGCCCTTAAGGTCTGGAATGGATATTAAGGGGAACCCAGCCGTCAAAAAAAAATGTGGGGTTCCCCCCAAATATCCATCCCAGACCCTTCAGGCTTGGTGTGGATTTTAAGGGGAACACCACCCCAAATTTAAAAAAAAATGGCGTGGAGTTCCCCCAAAAATCCACACCAGACCCCTTATCTGAGCATGTTAACCTGGCCGGCCGCAGAAAAGGGGGGGACAGAGTGCGGCCCCCCTCTCCTGAACCGTACCGGGGCACATGCCCTCAACATGGGAAGGATGTCCCAATGTTGATGGGGACAAGGGCCTTATCCCCACAACCCTTGCCCAGTGGTTGTGGGGGTCTGCGGGTGGGGGGCTTATGAGAATATGGAAGACCCCTTTAACAAAGGGGACCCCCAGATCCTGCCCCCCCTATGTGAATTGGTAATGGGGTACATTGTACCCCTACCATTTCATGAAGGAAGTGTAAATAGTTGGAAAAAACACACACACACACCGTAGAAAAAAGTCCTTTATTAATAAAAAAAAAATAAAAAAAATCCAGCGGTGGTAATCCACTCGGTCCCGGCTTCCTGCTTCAACATTGTCTGTATCCAGCGACGGGTGATCTCCTCTCCGGTCCAGCGATGAGAAGATCATCCAGCATCCAAAGCTCCAGAGCACAGCATCGGAGGCCGCCTCTCTCCGCCGGACACAGCCCAGCGGAATGACGCGGCTGGAGCTTTGACATTTCTTATATAGGGGAGGTGGGGTCACTCATCACGTGACCCCGCCCCCTCTGACGCAAGGGGGAAGACTGGGCTTCCCCAGTGACGTAGCAGAGGATGCGTCAGAGGGTGCGGCGTCACATGACGGGTGGCCCCGCCTCCCCTATATAAGAAATGTCAAAGCTCCAGCCGCGTCATTCCACTGGGCTGTGTCCAGCGGAGAGAGGCGGCCTCCGATGCTGTGCTCTGGATTCCGGACAGGAGAGGAGATCACCCGTCGCTGGATACAGACAACGTTGGAGCAGGAAGCCGGGACCGAGTGGATTACCACCGCTGGATTTTTTTTTATTTTTTTTATTAATAAAAAGGACTTTTTTCTATGTTTTTTCCAACTATTTACACTTCCTTCGTGAAATGGTAGGGGTACAATGTACCCCATTACCAATTCACATAGGGGGGGCAGGATCTGAGGGTCCCCTTTGTTAAAGGGGTCTTACAGATTCTGATAAGCCCCCCGCCTGCAGACCCCCACAACCACCGGGCAAGGGTTGTGGGGATGGTTGTGGGGATGAGGCCCTTGTCCCCATCAACATGGGGACATCCTCCCCATGTTGAGGGCCTGGTATAGTTCAGGAGAGGGGGGGGCTGCACTCTGTCCCCACCTCTTTGCTGCGAGCGGCCAGGTAAACATGCTTGGATAAGGGGTCTGGTGTGGATTTTTGGGGGAACTCTGCGCCATTTTTTTTTTAATTTGGGGTGGAGTTCCCCTTAAAATCCACACCAGACCTGAAGGGTCTGGAATGGATATTTGGGGGGAACCCAACGTCATTTTTTTTTTAAATTCAAATTTAAATCCATTCTAGACCTGAAGGGCCTGGTAATTGAATTCGGGGGGACCCCCACGCTTTTTTTTTTAATGAATGAATCATCTCTGAATTGCCAGAGCCGACAATTCATTAGAGCCGCAAAGCCGGTTTTAAATGTATTTTTTTCGTTCAGAAATGACACTTTGTGCACGGACAGTTCTATGTACGGGAAACATGCGCTTTTTCACATGCTGACTTTACACCCCCACTATAGGTACGAAATTTAAAGTAATATTACACTTTTATTGTTTCACTTTTAGCATTATTAAATTCACTGCTCCTGAAAAAACGTCCGTTTTTAAAACTTTTTTTTGCGTTGATACATTTTTTCTGGGGCAGGACCCGGGTCCCCAAACACTTTTTAGGACAATAAATTGCATATTAGCCTTTAAAATTAGCACATTAGATTTCAAACGTTCGAGTCCCATAGACTTTAACAGGGTTCTAAAGTTCACACAAACGTTTGGTGTGTTCGCAAGTTCTGGTGCGAACCGAACAGGGGGGTGTTCGGCTCATCCTTAATCCAGCCTAACACAAATAAATCTCCTGTGCTGTGGGCCTTGTTATGAATGAAAGGGGCAGATTCACATACGCTACACCGCCATATCTTACCTGGCTTAAATTCGAATCCAGAAAGAATTTGCGCCGTAAGTTACGGCGGCGTAGTGTTTTTCTGGCGGCGTATTTGAAATTAGGCGGGTTTCATTTAAATGAAGCGCGTCCCCGTGCCGAATGAAATGCGCATGCGTCGTTCCTAAATTTCCCTCCGTGCATTGCGCTAAACGACGTAAGTTTTTTAACTTAGACATGAGTTACGTCCATCTCTATTCACGGACGACTTACGCAAAAAAAAAAATTCAAATTTCGACGTGGGAACGACAGCCATACTTTAACATGGCAAGTCTATCTATACGCCACAAAATAGCAGCTTTAACTATACGCCGGAAAAAGCCGACTACAGACGACGTAAGAGAATGCGACGACCGCGCGTACGTTCGTGGATCGTCGGAAAAAACTCATTTGCATACCCGACGCGGAAAACGATGCAAACTCCACCCAGCGGACGCCGAAGTATTGCATCTGCAAACCGAAGGCGTACAAAGATGCCGTCGTATCTTGGTTTGAGGATTCAAACTAAAGATACAACGCGGAAAATTTGAAAGTACGCCGGCGTATCAGTAGATACGCCGGCGTACTTGCTCTGTGAATCTGCCCCAAAGTTCCTATAATGGTGCTTCTAAATGGATAATGCACGCCTTGCTGCCTATCACAGACTGGGAGATCCAAAGTATTGGAACATAAAGAAAATAGAAGGCGCGTGGCCTAGCGCATTATCCTCAGTAAAAGATTTTTATTGTACACAGAAATAGGTATTGTACTAACAAGTAGAGATTTGAATAAAAGTACATTATATGATTCCTCCATAGGAGTCCTATTGAAACTGTCTCGCAAAGGCAAAGGGCTTGTTCTGCTCAACTTGTTCTGGTAGGCCCTGAATAATGCCCTGTACACACGATCGGTCTGATGGACCGTTTTCATCGGACGAACCGATCGTGTGTGGGCCCCATCGTTTTTTTTCCCCCAACGGTGAAAAAAAATAGAACCGGTTTTAAAATTTTCTGATGGTTAAAAAAACGATAGAAAATTGAACTTCATTTTTCTCTGCACGTCGTTGTGTTTTACGTCACCGCGTTGGACACGATCGGATTTTTAACGGATGGTGTGTAGGCAAGACTGATGAGAGTCAGCTTCATCGGATATCTGATAAAAAAATCCATCGGTCCGTTTTCATCGGATGAACCGATCGTGTGTACGTGGCATAAAAGGAACTCCTCGAAATGCATCAGCCTATGCCTTAGCGTGACAGTTTCAATTGGACTCAATTGTACAATAAAAATATTTTACTGAGGATAATGCGCTAGGCCACGTGCCTTCAATTTTCTTTATGTTTACACAGGGATGGACTGGCCATTGGGACTACAGGGAGTTTCCCGGTGGGCGGATGGCTCAGTGGGCCAGCTTCAGTGACAGCTGACCGCTGCCCCCCTCCGCGCCTCTGTCTCTCCCTCCCCGCAGCGCTCACCTCCTCTCCCTTCCTGCAGCGCTCACCTCCTCTCCCTCCCCGCAGTGCTCACCTCCTCTCCCTCCCCGCAGCGCTCACCTGGGGGGGGGGAACATAGAAGCAGGGGAGGACCAGAGGAGCAGGGGAGATGACAGAGGAGCATGGGACAGACAGTAGACTCAACAGCTATGGCCTGGGAGTTTCTCACTTCTGCCTAATCTTGTCCCATAAGGGGGGGCACCAAACTGATTCTTTGCCCCGGGTGAAATAATGTCTAGCTTCACCACTGGTACTGATTATAAAAGAGTACCAGTACCAGCGGTTCTACTCAAAGTAGAACGGCTAGTAAAGGGGGAGAGGGGGCTTGGGTGGCCGGGGGGGTGGTCCAGTTGTCCAGGCGTCATGGGAGAAACCTGTCAAAGTGGGCCAGTCTGGATGAAGTCCAGGGCCAAATTTTTGTCCCAGTCCAGCCCTGTGTTTACATCATCTAGCCTGGCTGTGCCACCTCCCTGCAGTAATATACTGTGGCTGGTTTGGAAGCCCTTTAATCATTATAAAAATCGCTGCTCCCCACCAAATACATTTTTTAAAAGTTGCTTTTGTACATTTCCTGCAGGGCACTGCCCAGCCACTGCTAAGCCACTATAACCTTTGTTTGACAACCCCTTTCCTATTAGTCTACAAACAGACCGACACTTATTTCAACATTCCACTTATATTGACTTCAAGGGGGTTTGGATTTGGCACCAAAACTTTAGTGATGTTTGCCAAACCTGCCTCAGACCAAAGCCAGATACATTCAACTCACCCCTACTGTTGATCATTCTCAGCAAATACACAATCATCCTATCACCCAATGGCACCAACACTGGGCCAGATTCATGTAGAAGTGCGGCGGCGTAACGTACCGCCGCAAGTTTTCATCGCAAGTGCCTGATTCACAAAGCACTTGCAATGAAAACCTGCGCTGGCGGCCTCCGGCGTAAGCCCGCGTAATTTAAAGGGGCGTGTGCCATTTAAATTAGGCGCGCTCCCGCGCCGGACCTACTGCGCATGCTCCGTTCTGAAATTCCCGCCGTGCTTTGCGCGAACTGACGTCATTTTTTCGAACAGCGACGTGCGTAGCGTACTTCCGTATTCCCGGACGTCTTACGCAAACGACGTGAATTTTTAAATTTCGACGCGGGAACGACGGCCATACTTTATACAGCACATACGTGTGCTGTGTAAAGTTAGGGCACCCAAAACGACGACTAAATTTGCGAAGGGAAACTAGACTAGCAGCGACCTAGCGAACGCGAAAAACCGTTGTGGATCGCCGTAACTCCTAATTTGCATACCCGACGCTACCGCGGCGGCCGCGGTATTGCATCCCAAGATCCGACAGTGTAAAACAATTACACCTGTCGGATCTTCTGGCTATCTATGCGTAACTGATTCTATGAATCAGTCGCATAGATACTCTGAGAGATACGACGGAGTATCTGAGATACTCGGTCGTATCTCCTTTGTGAATCTGGGCCTTTGTTCCTATTGCATCACATTAATACTCAAGCATGGACAGCCCATAAATATATCCTATGTATGCATTCTTCTTACCTTCCCAGTATAGAAAACATCTTCTCTCCTTATGGTTCCATCTGCAATCTTTTCCCAGATTGCCTGACCAACTTCCACTTCATTTCCATAAATATAGGCGTTATCGATATGGCGATACCCAACCTCAATGGCAACCTTGGTGGCTTCCTCTGACTGGCTCTTAGGAAACTGAACAAAAAACACATAACATTTTTCTATTGTGAGCAATAGTCAATAGTTTGCTATTTATCTCTATAAAAAAAAAAATAAAAAGATTTAAAGGGTAACTCTGCTATGCACAATTTTAGGTAGATTCAGGTACCTATGCCTAACTTTGCGGCGGCATAGCTTAAGGCATTTAAGCTACGCCGCCGCAAGTTAGCTAGGCAAGTACATGATTCACAATGTACTTACCTGCTAAGTTACGTCGGCGTAGCCTAAATCGGCGGGCGTAAGGGCGCCTAATTCAAATGTGTTTGAGGGGGACGGGTTGTATGTTAATGGGCTTGACCTTCCGTTTTTTACGTTTTTTTGCGAACTGCGCATGCGCCAGGCGCCTACATTTCCCAGTGTGCATTGCGGCTAAGTACGCCGCACGGGCCTATTGATTTTGACGTGGACGTAAACGACGTAAATCCCGATTCACGGACAACTTACGCAAACGACGTAAAAAAATTGACATTACTATTCCAATAGGGCCTAGCTCTAACTTTATGCGGCCTATCTCTTACGTAAACGGTGTAAAAGTACTGCGTCGGCCGGGCGTACGTTCGTGAATCGGCGTATCTACTCATTTACATATTCTATGCCGACCGCAATGGAAGCGCCACCTAGCGGCCATCCAAAATATTGCAATCTAAGATAGGACGGCGCAAGCCGTCGTATCTTGGATATGTTTAAGCGTTTCTCTGTTTGAGCATACACTTAAACATAAGTCGGCGCAGATTCTGAGTTAGGTCGGCTTATCTACTGATAAGCCGGCCCAACTCTTACTGAATCTACCTATATGTACCTAAACTGACCCGTGTTGATGACATCAGTTTATATTTAAATATTTTTATTGAAAAAGATCTTATAAGTAACAAGTATATCACATAAGCAATTGCCTATTCATAGGTTGTCAATGTCATTATAGCAAAAGCATATGGCTGTAAAGAACAAACAAAAATAAAATAGACCATTGTCAAATAAATAAAAGGTTGCAATAAAATGTTCTCAGGTAAATATTCTGACAAAAAAAGATCATATTCATTATCAGAAGATAGAAAACATAACCGTGAGCCGCGAGGGACCAGGTACAGGACAGTTCCCATCAATAACTTGAATTTCAACCAGGTATGAAAAGGTACAAGAATAAATCCACAGTATAAGGGAGTAGGGAGGGTCGGATAGAAGGAAGGTAATGGATGGGGAATGACAGGAACACCCCTGTATGTATACCCGACAATACTGGCATCAGTTTAACATTCATTTGACTTTCTTCTGAGATCATTCAGAATTCATTGACAGGTGTATTGTACCTTAAAGGGTTTGTAAATGATTTTTTTTTATCTTAAAGGAGTTCTCTGAGCTAAAACTTTTAACCCCCGCTGTGCCCGGGCTGTAAAACTATACAAAATAAACTTTCACTTACCTGCCTACGATCCCCCGTTGTTCCGATATCGCCGTCCCATTCTCCGGTCCCGGTCTCTTCCGCTTCCTGTGTGTCGGTGACTCATAGTGCGCTCAGCCTATCAGCGGCCGCGACGGGACATTGCTGCGGCCGCTGATAGGCTGAGCGCACTATGAGTCACCGACCCCCAGGAAGTGGAAGAGACCGGGACCGGAGAACGGGACTGCGATATCGGAACAACGGGGGATCGTAGGCAGGTAAGTGAAAGTTTATTTTGTATAGTTTTACAGCCCGGGCACAGCGGGGGTTAAAAGTTTTAGGTCAGAGAACTCCTTTAATAGCTTCCTTTACCTTAATGCAGTGCTGTTTTCATGTCCTCATTGTTCTTTGTGGCTCTCAAGTTGCTGTAATTCTTCTCTGATCTCCACACTTCCTGGTTGTCTGTTTCCTGATGACCACAGTACTGGGAGCTTTCTCTCTGTGGTCACTAATCCAGGAGGTGATTACTGTGTCTAGTTTCTAGTTTCGTTTTCCAAACCATCACTGCTCTATGGCTCTGTATAGCACAGAGGCAGGAAATAACATGCAAAAACGAAACTAGAAGCTACAGGTACATTATACGATTGACTTATCTATTTTTAACTACCGTATTTATCGGCGTATACCGCGCAATTTTTTGCCCTGAAAAACAGGGCAAAATCGTGGGTGCGCGATATACGCCAATACCCGCTTATACCGAGTACACTCTGGTATAGTCGAGCAGGCTCTGCTCCTCTCGCGGTCACGTCGTGTGCGTCCTGTACGTCGTTTACGTGAGAGGTTTACGCCCGACTATCCCCGAGTGTAATCCGCTCGGTATATGTCGGCGCAGTGGTTCGAACACAGCGCGGGAATCGAGCAGGGATGGCTGCAGAAGGACGCCGGACCGGACGCGCTGGACGATGGGCAGGACGCGATGGACGACGGGCAAGACACCGACGAGGGGCATCCAAACTAAGTATTTTTTTTGCAGGAATCTTCCTTCAAATTTGGGGGTGCGCACTATACGCCGGGGCGCGTTATATAGCCCGATAAATATTATGTCTCTATACCCTGTAAACAGTCATTTCAGCAAAAAAAATCTTTTCCTTTACAACTCCTTTAAGTAGACCTCATTCTGACCTGCATTTGACCTGCTTCAAGTAGGTTCTGCCCTTTCATACACTTATATGGGAATGCAAAACCTGTCTGACATAAACAAAGCCCATCTCTACTGGCCCTAAAGCACAGGGCCATTTCAGAAAATCTAAGGCCCTTCCAACACTGGCTGTGAAAACAACAGAGTTTGTGGAGCCCCTAAGGCCTTGTACAGACATCATCGGACATGTCTGCTGTGAAATTTTGGTCTGATGTGTGTACACACCATCAGACCAAAATCCCCGCGGACAGAGAACGCAGTGACGTAGACGGCACCGACGTTCTCTGAGGCCTCGTACACACGACGGGACCTATCCGATGAAAGCGGTCCGCGGACCGTTTTCATCGGACATGTCTGCTGTGAAATTTTGGTCTGATGTGTGTACACACCATCAGACCAAATTTCCCGCGGACAGGATATGTGGTGAAGTGGCCGCGACGATGACGCAGTGACGTGCGCGACCCTGGAAGGTCAATGCTTCCACGCATGCGTCAAATCGCTTTGACGCATGCGAGGGCTTTTGGCCGAGCGGACATGTCCGGTGAGTCGTACAGACGACCGAACATGTCCGACGGACAGGCTTCCAGCGGACATTTTTCTTAGCATGCTAAGAAACATTTGTCCGCTGGAAACCTGTCTGCTCGGCCAGGAATCCGGTCCGGTCGGCCGTACAGATGACCGAACATGTCCGCGGAAACTGGTCCGAGGACCATGACCAGTGTAGTCAAGATAGTAGTCAAGCCAGGGATCGACAAATCCCGGGCGCCAGGTCGCCATGGCGACTAGAAATAGTGTCCTGGCGACTTGGCTTGGAAGGTGGGCAAAAAAAAAAATTTTTTTTTTTTTTTTTTTTTTTATGAGCTGGTGCCATCTGGTAGTGAGCCGTTGGTATTACAAGTTATTACCACCAGATGTGTGAGCTAGCGCCATCTGGTGGTGGCCGTTGGTATTACAAGTTATTACCACCAGATGTGTAAGCTAGCGCCATCTGGTGGTGGCCGTTGGTATTACAAGTTAAGCATTACAAGTTAAACAGCAATTCTAATGTCATTTTTCACTATTTTCACTGCCATCTTCTTCCCTCTAATTAGAACCCCCAAACATTATATATATTTTTTATCCTAACACCCTAGAGAATAAAATAGCGATCGTTGCAATACTTTGTCACGCCGTATTTGCGCAGTGGTCTTACAAGCACACTTTTTTGGGAAAAAATTACACTTTTTTTAATTAAAAAATAAGACAACAGTAAAGTTATCCCCATTTTTTTTTTTTTTTATATTATGAAAGATAATGTTACGCCGAGTAAATTCATACCCAACATGTCACGCTTCAAAATTGCGTTTGAACACTGTTTACATATGCGGGCGCTGCTCACGTATGTGTTCGCTTCTGCGCGCAAGCTCGTCGGGACGGGGTGCGTTTTCTGGCTCCTAACTTTTTTAGCTGGCTCCTAGATTCCAAGCAAATTTGTCAACCCCTGAGTCAAGCTATCTCCAATTTCTTACCACCCCTTGAACCCCACACTCACATTACCATACCCCCATTCAATGATAAGACCAGACAAGAGTTTGGAGCATAAATGGCCATAACAGCCTTTTATTACTAACCCAAATATTTTAATAATTTCCAAATAACCTTTGTAACGACACTTTTAAACACACAGCCTGTTGGTCTTTGACGGCACCCCGAACTTCACATTTCCACCACCACACTGCGGGACCTTGTTACCATACCAGGCCTCCAGCCGACCCAGCTCAGAGACAACCCCTTTTCCGCAGTGCAACCAATACCGTATTCCAGCAGACACCATTCCACTGGAATACCCCAGGGGGGCCCATACCACGGATGAGCCCCCCACCACTTCCATCACATCTGTTTTCTGCCACCATCAAAGACCAAAGACACCGCCACAGCCCGCAAGGATAACACCTTACCCTTAAGGGCCCCTCCACACCCGCAGGGGCCGCTGACTCTCATCCAGGAGACCCAGCGCCCCTGGCTCTAACCCCCAACCTAGAGTTACTCTATAAAGCCGCAGGTACAATTCCCACATTAAACTCCAACTCTGTCTGTCTGATAACCCAAACCCCCATTACGTGAAACAAATCCACCCACCACTTCGTTCACTTCAAGTCGCGCCTAATAATCCTCACCTCATCCTACAACACACCATCTCTGTAATGTCTAGCCACCAATTACCCACCCCCCACCTGAGGGATGCCCCAACTGACTATTAAAGGTCTAGCCTCGGTACTCCTAGCCCCCCCCCCCCCCCAAAACAAACAGACAAACAATTAAGGGAAAGCACCAGTACCAACACAATACCCATAACATAACTGCAGTAGAACTAACCACCCACCAAAACTTGATCTGTTAACTAGTAAAATGGCCACAACAGCCTATTTTATTTTAAACTCAAAATTAAATATTTAAATAAAATTAAATAATTCCAAATAATCCAAAACATTATTCATTAACATTTTTAACCAAACAACTTTTATTAACACCCGTCCAATTGGTCTCTGACAGCAACCCCCACTTAGTCTTTCTTTTCACCGTTACACTGCGGTACCATTACCATACCCGGCCTCCAGCTCGGAGACACCCCCTTTTCCCCGCAGTGCACCAAAACTCCATCTGTTAACCAGTGTGGTCCCCCGGAAACATGAATATCCTGAATTCCCACCACCCAAGAACTCGTTCAACCGCCTCCTCATCCTACTCACACCTGGCCGCCCCTGTGGCCACCATGATGCCGAAGGAGTGTGAGGCCCATTGTCCACCCGCTTGCAGGTACTCCCTGAAAAACCGCCACTAAGAAGAAAATGTGCAAACCAGGCCCTGTCCCCCCTTGCCAAGAGAACGGCCCACTCTCAACCAAACAAACCCCAGAAAAGTCCCATACCCTTTGCCCGGGCTGTAAAAGCCGCCAAAACACTCACAACCCTTTTTTTTTTTTTTTTATATAACCTGTACTAACGCAGCCCCACCCGATCTCCCAAAGCCCACACACATCTTGGGCCAGCAACCCCCTTCTCCACTCGCCTGGATAAATCCATCTACCCCACTCGAAATGCTCCAAAACTACATGCAAAACAGCTGTAAAACAAATTACCTCGTAAACCCATGCAACATACTGACCCCAAGGTTTTAACAAATTACCCAAAAAAATAGAAAAAAGAAAAGAGGCCTGCCTCCCAACGTCTGTAGTAGGTTGCACGTGCGATACCTGTATATTGCTTGTATACCCAAATTCATGTTTGTCTTTATTTGCCTCCCAGACACTGACCCTATTCATCCATGCCCCCTTTTCGTAATGTACCATCAACAACCTTGCCACGGACCCCCCATCTCAGCACCTGCCAGCCGTGTGACAACAAACAGCTCACTCTATACTTAGATTGACCCATCTCCTGGTACTTTTCCCTCTACCGACTGCACCAGCTTCCCAAACTTGTCCCTTTAAAACTAGGCCGAGCATCCGCCCTCGTGACTTCAGAGCCCGAGAGCTGCGCGGCCTGCGGAAAGAATTGACCCAACTGTAAACAATGCCAACTAACTGGCACCGCAACCATACCACCGTCTGTAACGACACTAAAACTGGTTCTATAACTTGAACCACCCCCTTGTTGTCACAGTACCCCCCCCCCCCCCAATCCTCAAGTCCCAACATGCCTCCCCCAGCTCCATTGCCAGGACCACTGGAACAATCCCCACAGTACCTATATCCAGTCACCAGATAAAGATTCCGAACCCCCTAACCCTCGCCAGAACGCCCCATACACGCAGACCCTGCCGCCCACGTGACGAACTTTAAAACAACATTACACCCTGATCCAGCCACCCCAGGCAATGGCCCATTTTACATCCCCAGACAAGTGGCAAAAATCCCCCCTAAGCTCCTTGTGCAATATGCTGACATATATCGGGGAAAGAACTCACCGGTAGCCACCGGCATAAAGACCCCACCCATGAAATCAATTGAACATGCAAATGGACTTACCCACCAATCCCGTAACCTGCATCGCACGACAAGCTGCGCCCTATTCCCAGTAATGCCATGCCCGAAACTCTCTACCATGGCTCTCAGCAGTAGCCCTCCCAGCCCCCCATGTCAACGGTGCTAGAAAACCAAGTACCGTAGATGGGCCCCCCAGGCTTGCCAGCAGGCAACCGACCCTAAAACTTACCCCCCATGCACGCCAACGATGACAGCAATAGTACACACCTTATAGGAAGGCCCCCCCCCCCCGGGAAATAAAACTAGGGGATGCCGGACTCCCAGCCAGCCACGTCCTGAACAACCTTTGTAACATGGCGCAGGTAATGGAGCGACCAAAGGGCAGACCCCGCGCCCTAAACCCATCCTACCACGTACCCCGACAGCCTAAAGCTGTCCAAGTGACAAAACGTGCGCCCCTTGTACATACCGCCTAACCCACCCCCCAGCAGTGTCAGAAGCATAAGACACCGTACAAACCCTGTGTCTATGAAACAATAACAGACCCCCCCCATTACAAATTGCGAGGTGGTGAGCAAGTTAAAGGAATTCCTCATCAGGTACCACCCCCCAGCCGTGAGTTATCCCTTACTGGCATAACCGTACTGCCCCCCCACCCCCTGCGATACGTCCAGTACAAACGTGACCGCAACCACCCCTGGATACTGTAGAAACAGACCGAAAATTCTCACAATAAGCGTAACCACAGTCAAGGAACCCATCCATTGTCCCAAACCCTGAAGCCCAGCATAATAGCCGCCGCCCCCTACTTATCCCTACCTAGGAAAAATGCCGAATCCCCCCCACCGAATTGGTACCACTTGCTAGCAAACTCCCCCCAGCACGCCTCCCTGTGAAACAGCTGGACGGGGGGGTGTGCCCATCGCCCCAGGGGCCCCGTGCTGAAACCTGTCAAACCCCCCAAACCTACAGCAGCCCCCCTGGCAAAATGTCCTGCACAACCCCCACCACGCTCTTGTTGGCAATCCAGGGGCGGATGCCCCCCCCCCCTGCAGAAACTGCTTTGAAGCCCGCGTAGAAGACCTACCAGCGAATCCCAAGTCAGAGGTCCGTCACCATCCCACCAGAACCACCCCCCAGTGCCTAGCATAAAAGAACAAAGTCAATCAACGCTCCGGTTGTACTCACCTATGACACCGGGCATGCTAGCGACCACCGGCATCCAAAACACGAATGTCCACGGGTATCCTTCATCCATGTTACATCGGGCTGTCCCCCACCCAATGAACTCGTGACGAGAAACCTCTAACCCACTCACCCTTGCCAAACTCGCACCCACTGTACCGCTATCGGTGCACCAACAGTCCCTGAAAACAAATGCCTCAAACGCCCACATCCCCCTTATAAGCATCCGCAACACATGCCACAGCCCCCCTTCGTCACCTGCCGCCATACTCACCATCACCACTTCCGACGTAGCGGTGCAGATATCCGCCAGAGCCGTGTGGGCCCCCCTTAATCGTTACACAATGCTACCCTTGTCACCGCGGACCCCCCACACCCCTCATAAAGATACACAGTGCCTCATTTAAAATGAAAACGTGTGTAACAGAGACAGACGTACCGGGCTGACCGTTCATGTCCCCCACAGCTGTCGCCTCTACATCCACCGATGGCGCCTGAGCCTGGCGTTCTTCCGCTGGAACAAGCCTCCTCGTGCCGACTGCGCCGCAGGAGCCGGTAGCCTCGGCATCAGTACTCGTGGATCCCTGCATCTCAGTGGACAGCCGTCTCGTGCGTGACCCTGCCCCCAGCCGAACCGATGAGCCATGATGATCTCCTGACAGGACACGCTTGCAGTCCTCCGCCATCCCCGGTGTAAGCAGCCCCCCAGGCCAAGCCGGCCTGGAGGCCATAGGTCTCTGCAGCTCCGCAGACCGCCGTCTCTTGCGTGACCCTGCCACCCGCCCCTAATCACTAGGTAGGCCGCGCTAACAACCCCCCCCATATCCCCCGCCATGCTACATGGGCACCCCCCCAGCTGCGTGGAAACGGCCCGACAGCCAACCGCTGCACCCACCCACCACTGCTCCACATCTTGCCAGGACAGGTGAGGGGCCATGCAATAACATTGTCCTGCACGTGGGGAAGGCGGGCGCCATTACGGTGCATAGCTCCGCCCCCCGCCGCGTAGCTCCGCCCCCTGATGCCTAGCCCCGCCCCCGCCGATACCCCCGTTTTTTTGAATGAATGAGCTTGCTCTGCTGGGGGGGGGGGGGGGGAGTGCCCCCCTGCATATAGCCGTGGCAGAAGCGGTCCCAAACAGGGCTAAGCGTAAAACGCAGCGGAGGCCTGCGAGATAGACCCCCCTCCGGACCCTGCAGTATAACTAACTGAAACCTACCCCAGAGAGTCCCCCTCGGAGCCGACGCTGGAATAGCAAGAAGGATAAATGTCCCTGGCAGCCATGAGAGAGGAGCAGCATGTAAAACTGCTTCCTTCTGTCTCCCTCACCAACTGAAAATGTTCCCGGAGGTTCCCGCCTCCACCTTTTATACAGCTCCTCCCCCCTATCCAGCACTTTACTCCTGAATCCTCCCCTTCCATTCTTACCAACTTAACCCTTTTGTTGACTCTCCTTTCCACCTTGTCATGCCCGGCCCTTCACTATTTTTTCCTTTGTCTTTTTTCCGTTCCGGGCCTCCCTGTTTCACCAAACATGTTCGGTCGTGTGTACGAGGCCTAACACGGAAGGTCAATGCTTCCACGCATGCGTCGAATCAATTTGACGCTTGCGCGGGATTTCGGGCCGCTGGTTATATGTCATAACCAGCGGACATGTCCGACGGACATGGTTCCAGCGGACAAGTTTCCACCAGGGTTTACTTACCCCCCGGACCATATTGCTTCCCAAAGACCATAGTACTTTTTGCGATTCGGGACTGCATCGCTTTAACAGACAATTGCGCGGTCGTGTGACGTGGCTCCCAAACAAAATTGGCGTCCTTTTTTTCCCACAAATAGAGATTTCTTTTGGTGGTATTTGATCACCTCTGCGTTTTTTATTTTTTGCGCTATAAACAAAAATAGAGCGACAATTCTGAAAAAAATGAATATTTTTTACATTTTGCTGTAATAAATATCCCCCAAAAACATATATAAAAAAACTTTTTTTTTCCTCAGTTTAGGCCGATACGTATTCTTCTACCTATTTTTCGTAAAAAAAAAATCGCAATAAGCGTTTATTGATTGGTTTGCGCAAAAGTTATAGCGTTTACAAAATAGGGGGTATTTTTATGGCATTTTTATTATATTTTTTTTTACTAGTAATGGCGGCGATCAGCGATTTTTTTTTCGGTATTGCGACATTATGGCGGACACTTCGGACACTTTTGACACATTTTTGGGACCATTGGCATTTTTATAGCGATCAGTGCTATAAAAATGCATTGGATTACTATAAAAATGAAGTGAAGGGGTTAACACTAGGGGGCGGGGAAGGGGTTAAGTATGCCTGGGTGTGTTCTTACTGTGGGGGGGTGGCCTCACTAGGGGAAACACTGATCCTCTGTTCATACATTGTATGAACAGAAGATCAGCATTTCCCCTGCTGACAGGAACGAGAGCTGTGTGTTTACACCCACAGCTCCCGTTCCCCGCTCTGTACCGAGCGATCGCTAGTGTTGAGCAGAATATGCCATATTCGATTTCGCGATATATCTCGAATATATATTCGAATATTCGAGATATATTCGCTAAATTCGAATATTCGTGATATTTTATCGAAATTAATTGAATGCGATTTTTCGCTATTGCGAATGCGAAAATAATTGCGATTTTTTGATAACTGCGGTAGGAGCGCTCTGATTGGCTTAGAATATTCGTGATATTTTATCGAAATATCGCAACATGCGAATGCGATATTTATTGCGCAATTTCGAGATATGCTGGAGGAGCGCTCTGATTGGCTCAGAATATTCGTGATATTTTATCGAAATATCGCAACATGCGAATGCGATATTTATTGCGCAATTTCGAGATATGCTGGAGGAGCGCTCTGATTGGCTCAGAATATTCGTGATATTTTATCGAAATATCGCAACATGCGAATGCGATATTTATTGCGCAATTTCGAGATATGCTGGAGGAGCGCTCTGATTGGCTCAGAATATTCCTGATATTTTATCGAAATATCGCAACATGCGAATGCGAAATTTATTGCAGATATTTCGAAAACTGCTGTAGCAGCACTCTGAAATCGAATATGTATGATATTTTAACCAAAATACATATTGCGATTGCGATTTTTCGATCGCGCATGCGCAATTGCGCGAACAACACGCGACCATTTCCTGGAGCCTTGCCAGTTTCCCAATATTACAGCAACATGGTGGGAAGCAATTTCTCAAAGTCTGAGGAAAAGTTGCTGATTTGTGTAAGTATTTTGACCACTGTTATTTCATCATCTTCAACTGCATTTAAGTCTAGTTTAAAAGTTAGTATATATGATCAGATATTAGTATTTAACCAAAAATGTGTCTCCTGCTTTTACAAAACTACAAGTCCCAGCATGCCTGGACAGCTGCAGACACCCTGGTTGGCAAATGTGTATTTAGGCACTTTTCCTTGTTATTTAGCATAATGAATTTAAAATTTTTTTGGACATAGGACGTATGCGAACGTCCTGACTTCAGTGTCCTCAAGGCCCAAGGACGTTCGAATACATATTGCCCTTTAGATGTTGCAGAACTACAACTTCCAGCATGCCTGGGAATGCTGGCACTTCTAGTATTGTAAGTTCTGCAGGCCCACATTTTTCAGGCCTTTATGCACGGGTCTCTAAACTGTGGCACCCTAGATGCAGCAAAAGTAAAATTCTTAGCATGCACTGAAAGACCGTGGCTGATGGGAGTAGTAGTTTTGCAACAGCTGGAGGTGGACTGGTCTTGAAACCCAGAGTTAGGTAACAAACCCGTAGTGTTTTGCAACCATTCTGCCTCCAGCTGGTTATTTTCTGTTGAAAAGCCTGTGGCGTGCAAAACACAACCCAAAAACTCCACCCGGTGCAAGGAAAAATTTGCACACACCTAAAGAGTGACATCACAAAAAACTGCGACGGTTGCATACGTCAGTGGTCCTCCGAAAAGGTCCCGTCTCTGACCCCCCGGGGCGTTAGGCTCCTGACAGGGAAAAGAGTTACTGTGGTCCATACAGCCGAAGCCATATGGACCCATCTCGGTCCAAGCAGCGCAATCAACACGCGAACAACACGCGACCATTTCCTGGACCCTTGCCAGTTTCCAACTTTATGATCGCAACGCAATCGCAGAGCAAGATGGTTGGAAGTAATTTCACTGTATCTGAGGAAAAGTTGCTGATTTGTGTAAGTATTTTGACCACTGTTATTTCATTATCTTCAACTGCATTTTAGTCTAGTTTAAAAGTTAGTATATATTCATAATTATGCAAATGATAATGGCTGCTATATTTATGTAAAAAAGGTGGCGACGGAAATGGCAGTATATAAAATCTGTCATGTTACCCCTGTCATTGATTAATAAGGCGAGAATGCTTCCAATTGTTGAATAGCATACATTTATGTCATATATCCATAAGGCTGTCAACAAAAGTATTACAATATACTTTGTTCTTCATCTTGCAGAAGTTCCTGGAAACAGGATACGATGAGCTGCGGAGGCAGCAAGAAAAACAGGGAGTTATAAGCTCCCTGATTGAGGAACTAGGCGAAGAACACACTCGCATGGCGATCCTCAAAAAGTGGTCCGACCTGAAGAGGCGCCAGATGAACCGGGTCAGGCGTATCCGGAATAAATATCATCCTGGTAAGTTATTGGTCACAGTTATGTTTTTTTTTCCCTAAAGTGTATTTTGTGCGTGTACTCGAGAGAGGAGCCGGACTGCAGGAGTTGGGAGTAGGCAGGCCTCCCCCAGAGGTAATCTGCCACCTTTCTCCATGCCCCGGGTGGCAATGGCGGGTGTGAGGGGGTCCTCCCACACAGACCGTCCTACCTGCTCCGCTTCGAAGCCCCACGGGGCAGAGGGACTCCCTATAAGGGAGTGAGAGGATTTGCCCGCTCAACCAGCCCCGTTAGTCCTTCGCCTCTCTTTTTAGAGACCGCATGGTCAGAGTGCGTGCATGTTAACCCAATTGCGAGTGCGTGTGTAAGTGTGGTGGTTTTTGTGGGAGGGAGGTGGGCATACTAAGCGCAGGCTTACCTCGCATAGCACACCCACCGGGGGCCGAGCTGAGACCACCAAACTCAATTCACATGTAGCCGAGAGCGGGATCCGAACCCCTAGCTGCAGAGGTGAATGGCTTGTCAGCGCAGTGGCAATCGCGTTGAGCCAGCCCGGGTCCCTTGGGGACAGTTATGGAAGGTCATATGTAATTAATGTAAGGTCAGATGTTGTTAACCAAGACGCCATGTTGTTGTAACATATATCACCACCAGCCAAGGTATTCATAGTACTGTTGGAAAAAAACATGGGACAGCAGACAGGAACACAGAAGTTATGTGGGAACATACTTTTCCCATTGCTTTGCATGGGACTTTAAACAAGCCCGACCCTCACCAATGGGGTTAGTTAAGGGATAAATTAACGATCCTATACTTTAAGTGGACGTATAGATAACATGTGACCAAGTGTTATCGAAATATCTACAGCTGTTATGAAATAACATGTATTTCCCATAGAGTTGAATGGGACTTTAAAGAAAAACCCTGACCAAGGCAAATGGGGGTGGGTATGGGTTAAACCACCAATCCTATATTTGTGGCTGACATATAAGTAACCTGTGTGCCAAGTTTCATGTAAATATCTTTAGCCGTTTGGACGTGATGGTGGAACATACATACATACATGCACACACACGTTGAGTTTTATATATATAGATTCCCACTAAATTCCTGTGTTAGGCGTGGGGTTGTTATAGTAATCCTGTGTACTCCATCAAGTACTTTTTTTTAACATGAGATCGTCTGAACAAAACAAAGGAGACAAAAACAGCTCATTTTACCATGGTGGCAGCCCAGCTCACGCTCAGTCCCCTGTAGTGCCCACAAGACCCTTTAATATAACATTGTCCCATTGGTTAACTGTCTATATAAATTAATTTGTATTCATATACAATACAGTAGAGTACACAGAATTTGCATACGTCATTAGAAAACATTTTTATAATATATGAACATTGTGTTATTATAGGAGCTCCGCTACCAACTGTGCGCCCCAAGCGCACAAGGCGACAGGCCGCAGAGGAGGAGCAGGAGGAGGATGTGGAAGAGGAGGAGAGGGATGAGGAGGAGCAGCCAGGGCCATCCACATCACCACCCCCAGTTCCTGTGGAGGAGCAAGAGGAGGAGCTGCACCCCCCCCCCGAAACTTCTGGTGGAGTAGTGGGTGACGAGGAAGAGGAGCAGGATGAGACGGTTAATTATACCGTCAATCAGGAGGGTAAATATGTGCACATATATTAATAAAATTTCAACAATAAAATGTAGCTCTAAAAATGGACAGCATTTAAAGCAGGGCTGTGGAGTCGGTAGATAAATTTTTCGACTCCGACTCCTCAGTTTTATGTACTTCAGACTCCGACTCCCCGACTCCCCGACTCCGACTCCTCTGTATTAATATGCAAATGTATTTTATAGATTCCTTGAGGGAAAGAAACGCAAACTACCACAGGACTACTGGCTGGGAAGCCAACAGTCTACTGTATTGCACAGTTTAAGCAAAAGACAAACACAATGAAAACAATCAAGTGACTGGATAGTAGCAGCAGGCTTAAACATCAGGAACATGATCTTTAACAGTTCAAAAATACAGACCACATTATTTGGCTGTTTTAGAACCAAAACAAAGCTTATCTATAATGAACCCAAAAAAAAAAATATGAAAAACCTAGAAATGGTTTATATTAATCTTGAAATGTAGTTCTAGGCTTAGCAAATGCAAATAAATGCAATGTAGAGTTCTAAGGAAGAGAATTGCCTCTGCCAGATCCTCTTTCATAGAGTCTCTTAAGTCAGACTTTATTATTTTTATGGCTGAAAATAATCTTTCGTAACGGTCTTTGAAATCCAAATGTTTTTTTCTTATATCCTAACAGTTCTAAAAAAGCTAGAGGTGAAGCAAGCTGCCATGAAAAACCTCACGAAGAGAGTAATGGCAAATGAGCAGCAGATACTGTTTTTGATGCGCCAAAATCAACAACTGGTGCAACAACTGGCGAAAAACATGGATGAGGTGACAGAGCTTCAGAAGTTAATGTCCTAATTTTTTTTTTTTTTTTTTTAATAAAAAATGTTATATTTTGCAAAGGTTTCATTTCTTATTGAAATTGTTAGTTTTTTAAACACATCTAACTTCACATCTAACTTCACATCTAACACATCAACATCAACATCAACACATCTAGCTTAATAATAACCGAAAACATTTTATACTATTACTAGCTGAATACCCGGCGTTGCCCGGTCTTCCTATCTTAACCTTTTGGGGAGGAAAATCATAGTAATATAAATATACCCATCTTTTATATAAGGGTGTTGGTAAGGGTTAATTTAACTGTTATATATTTTTATTTGGCATATAAGTAATATGTATAGCGGGTATTATTGAAATATCTCCAGGCGTACAGAAGTTATGTGGGAACATACATTTTCCATTGATTTGCATGGGACTTTAAAGGAAAACCCCGACCCTCACAAATGGGGGTAGTTAAGGGATAAATTAACTATCAGTGGTATCAGTGAACAGCAGTGGTAATAGGAGTATATATAGAGTGGGAATTAACTTTTTACATAGGTGTCTTGACAGAGCAGCAGCAGCAGCAGTAGTAGTAGTAGTAGTAGATACAGAGTCATATCACTTGGGCAGGAGGTGCCATGATGAACAGCAGTGGTAATAGGAGTATATAGAGTGGGAAATTACTTTTGACATAGTTGTCTTGACTGAGCAGCAGCAGCAGCAGCAGCAGCAGTAGTAGTATTAGCAGTAGTAGTTGATACAGAGTCATATCACTTGGGCAGGAGTTGCCATGATGAACAGCAGTAGGAATAAGAGTATATAGAGTGTGAAACAACTGCTGACATAGGTGTATTGACTGGGCGGCAGCAGCAACAGCAGAAGCAGCAGTAGTAGTATTAACAGTAGTAGTTGATACAGAGTCATATCACATGGGCAGGAGTTGCCATGATGTACAGCAGTCTTAATAAGAGTATATAGAGTGTGAAATAACTGCTGACATAGGTGTATTGACTGGGCGGCAGCAGCAGCAGAAGCATCAGTAGTAGTATTAACAGTAGTAGTTGATACAGAGTCATATCACATGGGCAGGAGTTGCCATGATGTACAGCAGTCTTAATAAGAGTATATAGAGTGTGAAATAACTGCTGACATAGGTGTATTGACTGGGCGGCAGCAGCAGCAGCAGAAGCAGCAGTAGTAGTATTAACAGTAGTAGTTGATACAGAGTCATATCACATGGGCAGGAGTTGCCATGATGTACAGCAGTCTTAATAAGAGTATATAGAGTGTGAAATAACTGCTGACATAGGTGTATTGACTGGGCGGCAGCAGCAGCAGAAGCATCAGTAGTAGTATTAACAGTAGTAGTTGATACAGAGTCATATCACATGGGCAGGAGTTGCCATGATGTACAGCAGTCTTAATAAGAGTATATAGAGTGTGAAATAACTGCTGACATAGGTGTATTGACTGGGCGGCAGCAGCAGCAGAAGCATCAGTAGTAGTATTAACAGTAGTAGTTGATACAGAGTCATATCACATGGGCAGGAGTTGCCATGATGTACAGCAGTCTTAATAAGAGTATATAGAGTGTGAAATAACTGCTGACATAGGTGTATTGACTGGGCGGCAGCAGCAGCAGCAGAAGCAGCAGTAGTAGTATTAACAGTAGTAGTTGATACAGAGTCATATCACATGGGCAGGAGTTGCCATGATGTACAGCAGTCTTAATAAGAGTATATAGAGTGTGAAATAACTGCTGACATAGGTGTATTGACTGGGCGGCAGCAGCAGCAGCAGAAGCAGCAGTAGTAGTATTAACAGTAGTAGTTGATACAGAGTCATATCACATGGGCAGGAGTTGCCATGATGTACAGCAGTCTTAATAAGAGTATATAGAGTGTGAAATAACTGCTGACATAGGTGTATTGACTGGGCGGCAGCAGCAGCAGAAGCATCAGTAGTAGTATTAACAGTAGTAGTTGATACAGAGTCATATCACATGGGCAGGAGTTGCCATGATGTACAGCAGTCTTAATAAGAGTATATAGAGTGTGAAATAACTGCTGACATAGGTGTATTGACTGGGCGGCAGCAGCAGCAGAAGCATCAGTAGTAGTATTAACAGTAGTAGTTGATACAGAGTCATATCACATGGGCAGGAGTTGCCATGATGTACAGCAGTCTTAATAAGAGTATATAGAGTGTGAAATAACTGCTGACATAGGTGTATTGACTGGGCGGCAGCAGCAGCAGAAGCAGCAGTAGTAGTATTAACAGTAGTAGTTGATACAGAGTCATATCACATGGGCAGGAGTTGCCATGATGTACAGCAGTCTTAATAAGAGTATATAGAGTGTGAAATAACTGCTGACATAGGTGTATTGACTGGGCGGCAGCAGCAGCAGAAGCATCAGTAGTAGTATTAACAGTAGTAGTTGATACAGAGTCATATCACATGGGCAGGAGTTGCCATGATGTACAGCAGTCTTAATAAGAGTATATAGGGTGTGAAATAACTGCTGACATAATTGTCTTGACTGATCCAAAGGAGTCATGGGAGAAAATCATGTGGTCAGATGAGACTATAATATAATTTTTTGATCATAATTTCACTAACCGTGTTCGGAGGAAGAATAATGATGAGTACCATGCCAAGAACGCCATCCCTAATGTGAAGCATGGGGGTGGTAGCATCATGCTTTGGTGGTGTTTTTCTGCACATGGGACAGGGTGACTGCACTGTATTAAGGAGAGGATGACCGGGGCCATGTATTGCAAGATTTTGGGCAACAACCTCCTTCCCTGAGTTAGAGCTTTGAAGATGGGTCGAGGCTGGGTCTTCCAACATGAGAATGACCCAAAGCACACAGCCAGGATAACCAAGGATTGGCTCTGTAAGGAGCATATCAAGGTTCTGGCGTGGCCTAGCCAGTCTCCAGACCTAAACCCAATAGAGAATCTTTGGAGGGAGCTCAAACTCCGTGTTTCTCAGCGATAGCCCAGAAACATGACTGATGTAGAGAAGATCTGTGTGGAGGAGTGGGCCAAAATCCCTCCTCCAGTGTGTGCAAAGCTGGTGTAAAACTACAAGAAATTTTTGACCGCTGTAATTGCAAAGAAAGCCTACTGTACCAAATATTAACATTGATTTTCTCTGATGTTGAAATAGTTATATTCAGCACTGTAAATACATCAGGTCCGGGGCTTCATCAGGGAATGCATGGCAAGGGACCCTTCAGCGCCCTGAACCGACGACGGGTGCCAGAAAGTCACCGCCGATCCAGGACTCATTCATCTTTATGAATGTGAGTCTGTCCACGGACTCTGTGGACAGACGGGTCCTCTTGTCCGTGACCACCCCACCTGCCGCGCTGAATGTCCGCTCAGATAGTACGCTGGAGGGGGGGCAAGACAATAACTCCAGCGCATACTGAGCGAGCTCGCGGCAGGTGTCCAATCTGGCAACCCAGTACTCCATGGGGTCGTCGGTGCTCATACTGTCAGAAGCACCGACGGACGCCATGTAGTCTGCCACCATGTGGGCCAGCCGCTGGTGGTGACTGCTGCTGCTGCTGCTGGTGGTGGTACTGGGTCGCTCGGTTTGGAAGAACATCCTCATCTCTTCCATTAGGTCCCCTGCTCGGCTGCAGCTGGGTGCAGCCACCTGCTGGGTGAGATGAGGGGGGACAACTGGAGGCCGGGGAGTTGCCTGCTCCAACCGTCTGACAATGGCTGCCTGCAGTTCCTCCATCCGGTGCTGCCTCCGGCTGGCTGGGATGAACTGCTCCAGTTTCCCCTTGCACCTGGGATCCAAAAGGGTGGCCATCCAGAAATCATCCCTCGTCTTGATGGTCTTAACCCGGGGGTCCCTCCTGAGGCATCTGAGCATGTGGGCAGCCATGGGGAAGAGCACAGCCCGCTGTGACTCCTCAATGCTGGCCAGGTGAATGAGGTGCGACTCTTCTTCCCTGAGGCGCTGCTGGTCAAACTCAGACATGCCCAACCCCCGGACTATCGGTGCCCCCAACACCGGCTCTCCCTCCTGACCAGGCCCTGACTCCGGGACGACACCAGCAACCACCTCCTCCTCCTCTTCATCATCATCCTCCTCCTCCTCCTCCTCCTCCTGGTCCTGGCCCTGGTCTCGGTGGAGCATTGCTGACTCCTCCTGCTCCACCAAGGCACTCTCCCCAGCCTCGAGCAGGCGATCTAGTGTCCTCTCCAGCATGAACAGTATTGGCAGCACGCTATTGAGGCCAATTTGCTCACTGCTGACCATCTTGGTCGCCTGCTCGAAGGAGGACAACACTTGGCAGACCTGGTTTATCTGCCCCCACTCCGCACAGGCGATGAAAGGGAGTTGTGGTGAAGCCCTCTGAGTGCCTAGTTCCATCAGGTACTCCCTCACCGCCCTTTGCTGCTCCCACAACCTCTTCAGCATGTGGAGGGTGGAGTTCCACCGCGTCACACTGTCCACAATCAGCCTGTGAAGGGGCAGATTGTACTTCCGCTGCAATTTGGACAGGGACGCGGTAGCGGTTGGGGAGCGCCTGAAGTGGCTGGCAATCCTACGCGCCTTTGCCACAATGTCACTCAACCCTGGATAAGTGCGCAGGAACTTCTGCACCACCAGGTTGAGGACATGTGCCAGACAGGGCACGTGCGTCAGACTGCCAGCATGGAGGGCGGCGAGTAGGTTGCTGCCGTTATCGCAGACAACCATACCTGGCTGGAGCCTTCGGGGTGTCAGCCACTTCTGGACCTGAGCTTGAAGTGCTTTCAGCACTTCTTCTGCAGTGTGTCTCCGGTCCCCTAAACTAACAAGCTGGAGCACGGCCTGACAGCGCACGTGCCCCACACTTGAGTAGCTACGGGGGCGCTTGCTGGGAGGCTCAGCAGCTGCGGAGACAGTGGCTTGAGGGAGACCAGCAGTTCTCCCCTGGACACCCCGGGGCGGCACCACAAGATCGGTTGCCGACGATCCCTCACCGACGCCTCGGAGGGAAACCCAATGGGCCGTGAAGCTGATGTAGCGTCCCTGCCCATGCCTGCTGGTCCAGCCATCCATTGTCAGATGAACCCTGTCGCTGACAGCGTGATCCAGCGACAGGGTTACATTCTGAACAATGTGCTGGTGTAGGGCAGGGACAACCAGTCCTGGCAAAGAAATGGCGGCTGGGGACACGCCATTGGGGTTGGGCCTGCTCCAACATCTGCCTGAAGGGGTTGCTGTCAACTATGTTGAAGGGCAGCAGATGTTGGGCAATAACCCTTGCCAGGAGCCCATTGAGGGAACGCACACGTCGGTCTCCAGGGGGGAAGGGAGTGGTGCGGTCAAAGGCGTCTGAAATCGACGCCTGGCGCCGGACGGCAGTGCGGGACACAGACGTGGAGGGTGCTGTGGAAGTAGAGGTCTGGCTGCCGGTACCAGTACCTCTACTAGAGGGAGCGGGGGGGCATGACCTGCTGGAAACAGATGAAGATGTGGCAGGGGCTGCTGTACCCTGCTCACTTGTGGTGGTGGCGCTGCTACCACCACCACGCTTCATCTCCTCATACAACGCCCAGTGGTTTATCCTGAGGTGCTGGTTCAGGGCTGTGGTACCCACCCGAGCCAAACACTTCCCTCTCTTCACCCTCACTTTACAAATCCGGCAGATGGCCACGGTAGGGTTGTCTGCCACCAGGGTAAAGAAATTCCAGACAGGTGACTTCAGCACCGCCCTCCTGTCAGATGGGGTGACGCTTACTTGCACCTGCTGGGATTCGGTGCGCACAGGTGGAGCTGCCTGCTGCTGCTGCTGCTGCTGCTGCTCCTCCTCCTGACACCTCCTGCTGCCATCACCAGTGGAGACCCTGACGATGGTCTCCCTGGTGGTGACCTGGCGCACCGTTTCACCAGGGTGCCTACCTTCCCCGTCGTCACTGACGTAGTGAGCCGACGCGTCAGATGGCAACCATGATGGGTCACCCTCTTCGCCCCCAGAGATGTCAGACCAAGGGCTGAGATGTGTTGGTCTGAGGGAACCACGTGACATGGAGCCTCTAGCCTGGCTCCGCTGTCCCCTCACCCACGCCTGGGTCTGACTAGGTGCTGCTGTTTCCTGCACCAAAACAGCAGCACCAGTTTGAAGGGATGTCTCTGGGATACTGCCAGCAGGTATCCCATCCTCCTCATCCATCCCTTCAAAAAGGTCCTGACCATCAGGACAGAGCTGGAGGTCTGCCTGATGCATGGCCTCCCCCAAGAGATCCCTATCACTGTCGCTGTCGAACAGTAAGATGCTGGACTCTTGGGGGCTGGGGGGGGGTAGTACAGGCAACGGTGTAATGGTGGTACTACTGTGAGTCGGGACCGACGACTCAGTGGCACTGCTGTGCCCCATGTAGTCCACCACTACTTGAGCCTGAGATGGCAATATCGGGCGGCTGCCCGATGGGAAGAACTCCCGGATCAGGCGTACTCCCCTTGCACCCGATCCTCTACCACTAGTAGGGGCACGAGAGGTACCCCGTGCTGGCAGCGATCCAGCACTGGGAGTAACTCCCCTACCCCTACTGCCACGGCCACGGATGCCGCTCATAATTGCTGATATGTGTGTGGGGGGGGTTAAACTTTATTGGGGGGGAAAATGTGAACAAAATGTGTTTTTGTGTTTTTTTTACAAGACAGGCACGCAGACAAAGACGTACACAGACAGCTACTAAACTATAAGAAAAGTAGTACACCAGACAAGGACTACAAAATTAAAGAAAAAAAAAAAAAGCACTAAACAAACACTAACTTTTTTTTTTTTTTTTTTTTTTAAACACAAAACACAGACACTAAACACACACTAAGCTAAGCTAGATGAAATAAATGTACACTAACAGTGTGTACACTTACTACACAAAATTTAACTAAACTGAACACAAAACTTAGCTTTTATAAAAGCTCTTTAGGGAAAACTAAACAAAATTTGAACTGAGATGCCTATCAAATATCACTGAACAGTGAACCTGCAAGATCTGACAGTAACACAAGATGAACAAAACTTAGCTTTTAGAAAAGCTCTTTTATAAAGCTCAGATCAATATGTGTTCTGAAATCTCTTGCAAATATAACTGAACAGGGAGGATTGCAGGATCAAACAGTAACACAAATGAAAAAAACAGCACAAAACAGCACAAAACGTAGCTTTGAAAAAAGCTCTTGGGTCTATTGCTTTGAAAAAAGCAGTTGATATACTGGAAAAGATCCACTGGAATCACTAAATAGCAATGCTGGTGATGATCTAAATCAATCAAGAACAAAGACACAGGAAACCAGGAAACCAGGAACACAGAAACAGCCTCCACACTCTATAGCAAGCTTCTGAATCTGCAATGAAATGGTGCTGGGAGTGAGCTTATATAATGTCCATGCAGGCAGGTTCCTATTGGTTGCTAACCTGTGACGAGTGTGGAAGGAGAACTCTGATTGGCTCTGATGCAAAAGGGCGGAGCAAATAATCGCGCAATATTCCTATTGCCGAATATTCGCATTGCGAATATTCGGCAATATAAAATGATCGCTTCAGCTACTCGGCCCAATGGCTCTAATCATACCAGCAATGCTTTCAGACGTCTATGGAGATCACTAGGATGTGATCTGTTTTAAAAATGAAACTGTAAAAATCGCTCTGATGCGGAAGATCGGGGCGAGGAAAATAATCGCGCGATATTGCGTTTGCCGAATAATCGCATTGCGATCTTTCTGGAAAATTCAATGAACGCTTCAGCTACTCGGCCCAGGGTCTCTAATGATACCAGCAATGCTTTTAGACGTCGATGGAGATATCTAGGATGTGATCTGATTCAAAAAAAAAATTGTAAAAAATCGAATATTCGGAATTGCGAATATTCACCGCGAATTTCGAAATATAGCGCGATTTCTCGAATATGCTATATTCGAGTCGAATATTCGCAATGCGAATATTCGTGAGCAACACTAGCGATCGCGTGTGCCCGGCGGCGATCGCGCCCGCCGGGCACACGCACGGGAGTCAGGGGCGAGCGGGGGGCGCGCGCGCGCCCCTAGTGGCGGCTGAGAGAGAGGACGTTATACTACGTGCTCTCGCCCAGCCGAGCCGAACGGCGGTGGGCGGTGGGCTAGTGGTTAACAGTTTCATCTCCCGTTCCATGTTTCTATTTTACATTTTTTCTTGGAAAAAAAACATTATACAGCACATATATATATTGCTAACTTTAAGGGTTTACTGTTATGTGGTTTGGTCTGTCTGTACTTTGTTAAACTTTTGAATAAAAACCTATTGAAAGGAAAAAATTATGTGGTTTAGGGCAGGGGTTGACAAATTTGCTTGGAATCTAGGAGCCAGATAAAAGAGTTAGGAGCCAGAAAACGCACCCCGTCCCGACCGCCCGCATATGTAAACGTTCAAACCACACATGTGCATTATCGCTGTGATTGGTAGAGCGAGAGCAATAATTCTAGCCCTAGACCTCCTCTGTAACTCAAAACATGCAACCTGTAGATTTTTTTAAACGTCGCCTATGGAGATTTTAAAGGGTAAAAGTTTGTCGCCATTCCACGAGCGGACGCAATTTTGAAGCGTGACATGTTGGGTATGAATTTACTCGGCGTAACATTATCTTTCATAATATAAAAAAAAATGGGGATAACTTTACTGTTGTCTTATTTTTTAATTTAAAAAAGTGTAATTGTTTCCCAAAAAAGTGCGCTTGTAAGATCGCTGCGAAAATACGGCGTGACAGAAAGTATTGCAACAATCGCCATTTTATTCTCTAGGGTGTTAGGATAAAATATATATAAAATGTTTGGGTGTTCTAATTAGAGGGAAGAAGATGGCAGTGAAAATAGTGAAAAATGACATTAGAATTGCTGTTTAACTTGTAATGCTTAACTTGTAATACCAACGGCCACCACCAGATGGCGCCAGCTCACACATCTGGTGGTAATAACTTGTAATACCAACGGTTTACCACCAGATGGCGCCAGCTCACAAAAAAAAAGCCAAGTCGCCAGGACCCTATTTCTAGTCGCCATGGCGACCTGGCGACCGGGATTTGTCGAGCCCTGGTTTAGGGTATATTTATCTTATTTTAAATCAGTAGGAACTTTAAATTACTGCTGCATTATGAGAAAATTAAATATATGAAATATATGAAAATAACTTTAACATGCTTTTTACCAAAAATCGAATTTTAATGTTGAAGGGCCAGATCCACATACATTTAGTTAGGCGCAGCGTATCAGAGATACACTACACCTCCGTACCTTACCTGGCGTATATTCGAATCCTCAGCAAGTTCGCGCCGTAAGTTACGGCGGCATAGTGTATTTGTGGCGGCGGATTTCAAATTGGGTGGGTTGAGGGTGGGTTTCATTTAAATGAAGCGCGTCCCCGCGCCGAATGAACTGCGCATGCGTCGTCCCGAAATTTTCAGCCGTGCATTGCGCTAAATGACGTCGCTAGGACGTATTTTTTTTAACTTAGACGTGAGTTACGTCCATCCCTATTCACGGACGACTTACGCAAAAAATCTAAAAAAATCAAATTTCGACGCGGGAACGACGGCCATACTTAACATGGCAAGTCTATCTATACGCCACAAAATACCAGCTTTAACTATACGCCGGAAAAAGCTGACTAGAGACGACGTAAGAGAATGCGACGGCCGCGCATACGTTCGTGGATCGTCGTAAATCGCTAATTTGCATACCCGACGCGGAAAACGACGAGAACTCCACCCAGCGGGCGCCGAAGTATTGCATCTAAGATCCGAAGGCGTACGAAGCCGTATGCCTGTTGGATCTTACCCAGATGCCGTCGTATCTTGGTTTGAGGATTCAAAATAAAGATACGACGCGGGAAATTTGAAAGTACGCCGGCGTATCAGTAGATATCAGTAGATACGCCGGCGTACTTCGTCTGTGGATCTGGCCTGTAGTAAGTAGAACAAGCAGCAGAATAAAATGTATATGTTTTCCCCTACACACGATCGGTTAAACCGATGAGAACAGTCTGATGGAAAGTTTTCATCGGTCCAAAGCGATCGTGTGTGGGCGCCATCGGTTATTTATCCACCGGTTAACAAAAAGCAATCTTGTTTTAAATTTAACCGATTCCTAACTGATAGTTACAAACCGATCGTTAGTAGGAAGGCCATTGGTTAAAAATCCGCGCATGCTCAGAATCAAGTCGACGCATGCTTGGAAGCATTGAACTTCGTTTTTTTCAGCACGTCGTTGTGTTTTACGTCACCGCGTTCTGACACGATTGGTTTTTTAACCAATGGTGTGTAGGCGCGACTGACCATCAGTCAGCTTCATCGGATAACCGACGACAACGGTCCATCAGACCATTCTCATCGGATGGACCGATCGTGTGTACAGGGCTTAAGGCTACTTGTGTTCAGAATGTTACTGATAAAACTTGAAAAAAATAAAAACTTTTTTAAATGTTATTCTCCCCCCCCCCTAAAAAATGCAAATAACTAAAAAAAATTCTCAGAGGACCTTAGGATCAAAAAAAGCCCTGTTTGCGACCCCCCTAAAAAATTGATGTATTATTTCTGTATCATAAGTAGCTACAAAGTTATAGACTCATGAATAGACACATAGGGGAAATGTGAAAATATGGTCTGGTCCATAGGGTGTGAGAACTGAAGTGGTCAACATTGTTATTTTGCTGCTGTAAAGTTGGATCTTGGTGCTGAAGCTTCAGGTGCCAGTTAAAGACATAGGGCTAGATTCCGATAGGTTAGCGGATCTTTAGATCTGATTTACATTACGCCGCTGCTGGAATTTTTTGAGGCAAGTGCTTTATTCAGAAAGCACTTGCCTCTTAAAGTTGCGGCGGCGTATCGTAAATCCCCCGGCGGAATTCAAATTCTGCGGCTGGGGGGCGTTTACAATTTAAATCAGGCGCGTCTCAGCGCCGATCGAACAGCGCATGCGCCGTCTGCAAATTTTCCCAGCGTGCATTGCTCCAAATGACATCGCAAGGACGTCATTGGTTTCGACGTTAACGTAAATTACGTCCGGCCGTATTCGCGAACGACTTACGCAAACCATGTAAACAATTCAAAACTTGGCGCGGGAACGACGGCCATACTTAACATAGGATATGCCGCACTTACCCCTCCTATAGCAGGGGTAACTTTCCGCCGGAAAAAGCTGAACGCAAACGACGTAAAAAAAAAAAAACGCCGGGCGGTCGTTCGTTTCTGAATCGGCGTAAATGCTCATTTGCATATTCGACAGGGGTAAAAAATATGGAAGCGCCACCTAGCGGCCGGCCTGGAATTGCAGCCTAAGATCCGACGGTGTAAGTCACTTACACCTGTCGGATCTTAGACATATCTATGCGTAACCTGATTCTATGAATCAGGCGCATAGATACGACGGCCGGACTCAGAGATACGCCGTCGTATCTTCTTTCTGAATCTGGCCCATAAACTCCAACTGAATGCCATATAGCTTGACGGTGTATTATCTTTTTAATAAAAAAAGGAAAAATCTGTTTCCACCTTGTTGCATCCTTTGTTGTATCTGAGAGCTGGAGATTCTTCTAAGGCCCCGTACACACGATAGAATTCATCCGCAGATAAATCCCAGCAAATGGGTTTCTGCGGATAGATCCTATGGTGTGTACACGCCAGCGGATCCTTTTCCGCGGATAAATCTCCCCTGGGATGGATTCCAGCAGATCGAATATTTGCTGACATGCACAACAAATCCATCTGCTGGAATCCATCCCAACGGATGGATCCGCTCGTCTGTACAGACTCACCGGATCCATCCGTCCGAAGGGATTCCCCGCACGCGTCGTAATGATTTGACGCATGCGTGGAATTCCTTATATGACAGCGTCGCGCCCGTCGCTGCGTCATAATCGCGGCGACGGCGCGACACGTCATCGCCAGAGGATTTCCGCGCGGATTTCAATGCGATGGTGAGTACACTCCATCGCATAGAAATCTGCGGAAATCTTTGAGAGGATTTATCCGTGGAAACGGTCCGCTGGACCGTATTCGCGGATAAATTCTCTCGTGTGTATGGGGCCTACAGGGGTGAATTCACCTTCTTGCATAAGTCTGATTATGACTGGCCATCAAGAATTTTATTCTAATTAATTTGATGTAAAAAAACGAAATAATAATAATTACTTACTTTTTGCGGGGCATAGGTGCCAAACCCAATCACTGGCATTTTATGTCCATTGTTCAGGATAACAACAGATTTTGAGAAAATGTCCATGTCCTCTTCTGAGCAGGTGTTTTGGCAATGTGCATGTATTATGTCCCTCTAGGAAAAATCCCTCCCTTCTCATTGAGTTCCAATCTTATACTGTACCATGCTGATTCAGGCAATCAGAAAGCAAAAAAAAAAGGAAATCAGAATTGTATTATTTTCTGTTCAATGCCATCTGTGTCATATTTTAATCTCATGATGAACCTTGGACATTTTTAACAAAAAAACATTTTCCCTAACACAAAACATTTAACCACTTGACAACTGGGCACTTAAACACCCTTAATAACCAGACCAATTTTCAGCTTTCGGTGCTCTCACATTTTGAATGACAATAACTCAGTCATACAACACTGTAACCAAATGAAATTTTTGTCCTTTTTTTTCCACAAATAGAGCTTTCTTTTGGTGGTATTTGATCACCTCTGCGGTTTTTATTTTTTCCGCTAATAATGAAAAAAGAACGAAAATTTTGTAAAAAAATGAATTTTTTTTCATTTCTATTATAAAATTTTGCAAAAAATGAATTTTTCTTCATAAATTTGGCCTAAAATGTATACTGCTACATATCTTTGGTAAAAAAAAAAAAAAAAAATTGGGTTATTATTTAGTCTGGGTGAAAATTATAAGGTCTACAAGCTATGGTACCAATTACTGAAAATTGATCAATTTGATCACACCTGAAGTACTGACAGCCTCTCTCATTTCTTGAGACCCTAACAAGCCAATAAAGTACAAATACCCCCCAAATGACCCCTTTTTGGAAAGAAGACATTCCAAGGTATTTAGAAAGAGGCATGGTGAGTTTTTAGAAGTTGTAATTTTTTCCCACAATTCTTTGCAAAATCAAGATTTTTTTTATTTATTTTTTTTTTCACAAAATGTTCATATTCGCCGGTTATTTCTCACACACAGCATATGCATAACACTAATTACACCCCAAAACACATTCTGCTATTCCTCCAGAGTATGGCGATACCAAATGTGTGAGACTTTTACACAGCGTGGCCACATAGAGAGGCCCGACATGCAGGGAGCACCTTCACATGTGTGAGACTTTTACACAGCGTGGCCACATACAGAGGCCCAACATGCAGGGAGCACCTTCACATGTGTGAGACTTTTACACAGTGTGGCCACATACAGAGGCCCAACATGCAGGGAGCACCTTCATATGTGTGAGACTTTTACACAGCGTGGCCACATACAGAGGCCCAACATACAGGGAGCACCTTCACATGTGTGAGACTTTTACACAGCGTGGCCACATACAGAGGCCCAACATGCAGGGAGCACCTTCACATGTGTGAGACTTTTACACAGCGTGGCCACATACAGAGGCCCAACATGCAAGGAGCACCTTCACATGTGTGATACTTTTACACAGCGTGGCCACATACAGAGGCCCAACATGCAGGGAGCACCTTCACATGTGTGAGACTTTTACACAGTGTGGCCACATACAGAGGCCCAACATGCAGGGAGCACCTTCATATGTGTGAGACTTTTACACAGCGTGGCCACATACAGAGGCCCAACATGCAGGGAACACCTTCACATGTGTGAGACTTTTACACAGCGTGGCCACATACAGAGACCCAACATGCAGGGAGCACCTTCACATGTGTGAGACTTTTACACAGCGTGGCCACATAGAGAGGCCCAACATGCAGGGAGCACCTTCACATGTGTGAGACTTTTACACAGCGTGGCCACATACAGAGGCCCAACATGCAGGGAGCACCATCAGGCGTTCTAAAGCACCCAGACCAATTCTGACATTCCTCTCCTACATGGAAAAATCACCATTTATTTGCTAGAAAATTACATAGAACCCCAAAACATTATATATGCTTTTTTAGCAAAAACCCTAGAGAATACAATGGCGGTCGTTGCAACTTTTTATTGCGCACGTTATTTTCGCAGCAATTGTTCGAATGTGTTTTTTTTGGAAATAAAACGGTTTTGTGCTTTTAAAAAAAAAAAAACATTAAAGTTAGCCCAATGTTTTTGCATAATATGAAAGATGAAGTTACGCCGAGTCAATAGATACCCAACATGTCACCCTTCAATATTGCACACGCTTGTGGAATGGCGCCAAACTTCGCTACTTAAAAATCCCCATAGGCGACGCTTTAAATATTTTTACTGGTTACATCTTTTTAGTTACAGAGGAGGTCTGGGGCCAAAAGTATTGCTCTTGCTCCAACGTTCGCAGCGATACCTCACATGTGTGGTTTGAACACCGTTTTCATATGTGGGCGGGACTTACGTGTGCGGTCGCTTCTGTATACGAGCACGCAGGAACAGGGGCGCTTTAAAAAAAATATATATTTTTATTGTTCATTTCACTTTATTTATTTTAGTTTGATACGTTTTTCCCCAAAAATAAATGTTTTGATCACTTTTATTCCTATTACAAGGAATGTAAACATCCCTTGTAATAGGAATATAGCATGACAGGTCCTCTTTACAGTGAGATGTGGGGTCAATAAGACCCCACATCTCACCTCTAGGCTGGGAAGCCTGAAAAAAAAAAAACGATCCTGGTTTCGATCGTAGTGGTGAGTCAGAAGAGGCACCAGAGGGAGAAGGGAGGGGAGACGTCCCCTTTCGCCTCCCGTAAGAACGATCAAGAGGCGGAACAGCCGACATGATCGTTCTTACGGTGTATTGCGAAGGGGGGTATGCAGAGTATTGCGCAGGGGGGGTATGCAGAGTATTTCGCAGGGGGGGGGGTATGCAGAGTATTTCGCAGGTGGGGGGTATGCAGAGTATTTCGTAGGGGGGTATGCAGAGTATTTCGTAGGGGGGGGTATGCAGAGTATTGCGCAGGGGGATATGCAGAGTATTGCGCAGGGGGGGTATGCAGAGTATTGCGCAGGGGGGGTATGCAGAGTATTGCGCAGGGGGGTATGCAGAGTATTGCGCAGGGGGGTATGCAAAGTATTGCAGGGGGTATGCAGAGTATTGTAGGGGGGGTATTGCAGAGTGTATTGCACAGTATTGCAGAGTATTGTAGGGGGGGTATTGCACAGTATTGCAGGGGGTTTCAGGGATGGCTGAGCAGGGATGGATGGATCTGTGACTGCAATAGTCACAGATCCATCCACAGCGCTGCTGACACCCGCGCTCCCCCCTCTCACACTGTACCGCTCGGTACAGAGAGAGGAGGGAGGAACCGGCGTCATCAAAAGACGCCGGTTTGTTTACATGTGATCGCTCCGTCATTGGACGGAGCGATCACATGGTAAACGGCCGCTATCAGCGGCCGTTTACCGCGATTCGTGATCGGCCGGGTCCTCTGGACCCGGCGGTCACGGATGTTCCCGTGTGCGCGTCCCAGGGGACGCGCAGGAGACGGACTCTTGGAGGACGTACATTGACGCCCTCCTAGAGTTAACCACCCGCCCTGTAGACGTATATTGTCTATAGGGCGGTTACCAAGTGGTTAACAATACAGTATAGGAAAGTAGAGTATAAAATATTAATCACAAGTGTTCTATGAAATAGTTTAGGGCAGGAGTCTCCAAACTTTCTAGACAAAGGGCCAGTTTATTGTCCTTTAGGTGGGCAGATTGTGACCAGCGGAAGTGGACATTTTCATGTCATCAGTCGGAATAAACCGTTAAATTTGGTATTAGGGGGAGGAAGAGCATCCCATCCTTAGTATCATTAGGAGCCCCCAAAAGTGCCCCATTGTTAATTTAACCACTTCCTTACTGGGCACTTAAACCCCTTCCTGACCAGAGGACTTTTTGCGATTCGGCACTGCGTCGCTTTAACTGACAATTGCGCGGTCGTGCGACGTGGCTCCCAAACAAAATTAACGTCCTTTTTTCCCCACAAATAGAGCTTTCTTTTGGTGGTATTTGATCACCTCTGCGGTTTTTATTTTTTGCGCTATAAACAAAAATAGAGCGACAATTTTGAAAAAAAATAAAATATTTTTACTTTGTTGCTATAATAAATAGCTCAATTTTTTTTTTTTACGTTTTTTTTTTTATCCTCAGTCTAGACCGATACGTATTCTACATATTTTTAGTAAAAAAAAAAAAAATCGCAATAAGCGACTGGTTTGCGCAAAAGTTATAGCGCCTACAAAATAAGGGACAGAATTATTATTATTTATTTTTTTTTTTTTTTACTAGAAATGGCGGCGATCTGCGATTTTTATTGGGACTGCAACGTTATGGCGGACACATCGGACACTTTTGACACATTTTTGGCGCCATTCACATTTATACTGCAATCAGTGCTATAAATATGCACTAATTACTGTATAAATTTTTTTTTTTACTAGAAATGGCGGCGATCTGCGATTTTTATTGGGACTGCGACGTTATGGCGGACACATCGGACACTTTTGACACATTTTTGGCGCCATTCACATTTATACTGCAATCAGTGCTATAAATATGCACTAATTACTGTATAAATGTTTTTTTTTTACTAGAAATGGCGGCGATCTGCGATTTTTATTGGGACTGCGCCGTTATGGCGGACACATCGGACACTTTTGACACATTTTTGGCGCCATTCACATTTATACTGCAATCAGTGCTATAAATATGCACTAATTACTGTATAAATGTGACTGGCAGGGAAGGGTTAACACTAGGGGGTGAGGAAGGGGTTAAATGTGTACCCTAATTAGTGTTCTAACTGTGGGGGGAGGGGGGTGACTGGGGGAGGTGACCGATCGGTGTCTCTATGTACAAGAGACACAGATCCGTCTCCTCTCTCCCCTGACAGCACCGCTGTCTCTGCGAGAGCCGGGAATGAGAGATGATCTCATATGTAAACATATGAGATCATCTCTCATTGGCCGCACAGATCGCCTAGGAAACGGCCGCTCCGATTGGCCGTTCACGGCGATCTGTGACTGGCTGTGTCCAAGGGACACGGCCAGTACAGAAGTTCCCTGCCGCGCGCTCGGGAGCGCGCGCGGGGAACGTGTAAAGGGGGCGGCCGTAAAAACACGGCCTGTTAGAAATTGGGAGCCGCGCTGAGGCCGTACAAAGTCGTACGGCCGTCAGCAAGTGGTTAAGTAGGAGAAATGGTGCCCAATTGTTGATGTCATTGGGTCACAATAGTGTTCCAAGGGCCCAGATAAAGGCAAACCCGAGGGCTGCATCCGGCTCCGGGCCACAGTTTGGAGACCTCTGGTTTAGGGTAGACTATAAAAAAAAGAACGTATACACCTCTTTAATTGTCATTGGAAAAGTTACTTGTATGTAATTTTTGTTACTTATTTGTTATTCCTTGTTTTGTACAGCTATAGTGCCTTGAAAAAGTATTCATACCCCTTGAAATGATCCACATTTTGTCATGTTACAACCAAAAACATAAATGTATTTTATTGGGTTTTTATGTGATAGACCAACACAAAGTGAAAGGAAAATGCTTGTCCCCTCCTTTTCTTGACTTGTCGGGCAGCATGCTCAGATAAGGGTCTTGTATGGGATTTTTTTTGGTGTGGTGGTCCCCTCCGGATCCATACTAGACCTGAAGGACCTGGAGGGAACCCCACGCCTTTTTTTGGTGATTTTTTGTTGCCTGCAAATTATATTTTTTCTTTTACATTCAGCTTTCAACGGGAAAATAAGAACCGTAAAACGCTAAAATCGATTAGCCGCAAATCATGGGAAAAAAGTCCCTGACCCTTTCCAAAAATGCACCGGCCGCAAAGCACATAGGGCCAGATTCATAAAAGAGATACGCCGTCGTATCTCTGAGATACGATTGTCGTATCTATGCGCCTGATTCATAGAACCAGGTTACGCATAGATATCCCTAAGATCTGACAAGTGTAAGTGACTTACACCGTCGGATCTTAGGCTGCAATTCCATGCCGGCCGCTAGGTGGCGATTCCATCGCGGTCGGCGTAGAATATGCAAATGACTAGTTTCGCCGATTCACGAACGTACGCTTTGCCCGTCGCTGTAAATTTACGTAGTTTCCGTAGAGATACGCGGCGTAAAACTAAACCTGCCCTCTAGGTGGTCTAGCCAATGTTAAGTATGGCAGTCGTTCCTGCGGCGAAATTTGAAATTTACGTTGTTTGCGTAAGTTGTCCGTGAATGGCGCTGGATGCCATTTACGTTAACGTCAAAACCAATGACATCATTTAGCGCAATGCAGGTCGGGAAATTTTAGGGAAGGAGCATGCGCAGTACATTCGGCGCGGGAACGTGCCTAATTTAAATGGTCCCCGCCCCATTTGAATTAGGCGGGCTTGCGCTGGGCGGATTTACGCTACGCGGCCGCAAGTTTACTGGCAAGTGCTTTGTCAATCAAGCACTTACGCTGAAAACTTGCGGCGGTGTAACGTAAATGGGATACGTTACGCCGCCGCAGCGTAGGGAAATTCTATGTGAATCTGGCCCATAGATGTGAACTAGTAGCATAGAAAACCATGCTAAATGTACTGTGTAAAATGAAAATGAAAACTGACAAGTTTGCTTCTTCCTGTTAAGAACGTAGGCGGGTTTCAGTAAGTTTGTTTTTTGGATTTTTTTTGACAGTGTTTGCGCATATAAAAAGCACTGCCCTGTACAAAAATAGTACACCTTTAGCTTAATCTGGAGTTGTTTTAATATGTATATGTAAAGTGCAGTACCTTGTGGTAACCTCGCAAAGGGGACGTACTAAACTGCATATTGGGATGATGGGTTGATTGGATTATTGGCTGCAATACTGAGAACTCTCACTAGATGTCAGTGCACTTTATACACATATATATGGTAATGACTCTGGGGCAGATCCACGTACAGCTGCGCATCTAAGATACACCAAGCCGCAGTAACTTACTTTTTTTTTCTTTTGAATCCTCAAAGAATCCGCGCGCTAAGTTATGGCGGCGTAGTGTATCTATTGCGGCGTAAGGGCGCGCAATTCAAATTGGAGTGATGGGGGCGTGTTTTATGTAAATACGTCGTGACCCGACGTAAACAACGTTTTTTTGAACGGCGCATGCGCCGTCCGTGGGGTATCCCAGTGCGCATGCTCAAAATTAAACTGGAACAAGCCAATGCTTACGACGGTGACGTCACATTCCTATTCGCGAACGACTTACGCAAACGACGTAAAAAATTGCCAGTGTCACTAAGCGATCATTTTTCTGATCGCTGTATTAGTGTCACTGTTGCCGCTAGGAAGCTAATTTTTTTTTATTGCGATTTTTTTTTTTACTAAAGACATGTGGCTGAATAAATTTTGGCCTAAATGTTCGACTAAAATTTAGTTTATTCAATTTTTCTTATAACAACAAGTAAAAAATATTGTTTTTTTTTCAAAAATGTCGCTCTATTTTTGTTTATAGCGCAAAAAATAAAAATCGCAGAGGCAATCAAATACCATAAAAAAAGCTCTATTTGTGGGGAAGAAAAGGACGCAAATTTTGTTTGGGAGCCACGTCGCACGACCGCGCAATTGTCTGTTGAAGCGACGCAGTGCCGAATTGTAAAAATGCCTCTGGGCATTTAGCAGCATATTGGTCCGGGGCTTAAGTGGTTAAACTTCTCCAGTACTTTCCACAGATACTCCCACTCCACACTATCAAAAGCCTTAGCGGCATCCAGCGAAAGTATCGCTTTATGTCCATAATTGTCGGTGGGAATCTGCATATTAAGAAAAAGTCGTCGCAAGTTATTTGCCGTAGATCTGTTTGGTATGAAACCGGAATGGTCCGGATGCACCAGTGCAGTCACCACCGCCGAGAGTCGCATGGCAATCACTTTCGTGAGGATTTTCAGGTCCGTATTTAACAATGAAATAGGCCTGTATGAATCAGTTTTTTCAGGGTCCTTCCCTGGTTTCAGTATTACTACCCCTACAGCTTCATACATAGATCTAGGTAGGGAACCCAAGTCAAATGCATTTTTAAGCGTATGGAGTAGCTCCGGTAGGAGCACTCCGCAAAACTTTTTATACAGTTCAATTGTCAGTCCATCATTTCCCGGAGCTTTTGAAAAGGTGGCCAGCGCAATCTGGAATTCTTCAAGGGAAAAAGGTGCGTTAAGGCGCTCCCTATCCGTCTCCTCAAGACAGGGGAATGTGATGGAATCCAAAAAACGCACCAAGTCATCCATTGGATATATCACCTTAGAGGAGTATAAATCTTGATAGAAGGAGTAAAACTCCTTCAGTATAGAGGGCGTGTCCGTAACCGTCAGTTGGATCGATGTCCTAATACTGTGTACCAATTGGGATGGCTGCTGGGACCTAGCTATCATAGCTAACATATGACCAGTTTTTTCCCCCTCCTCAAAATATGTGTGGGAGGTAAAGAATCTCTTGTTATCAGCTTGCTGTAGATGAATGGTACGATAAAGCTTTTGTGCGTCCTTCCACTTCCCTTCATATTCGGGCGTGGGATCCTGCAAATACAACTCCTCTGCTTTTCCCACCGCCTTTTCAGCCTCATAAGCCCACTGCCTATTCCTTGTTTTAATACGACTGATTTATTTTATACACATCCCCCTAATAAAGACTTTTAGTGTGTGCCATATCACTCCAGGCGCAGCTGATAATTTATTATCCTCCAAAAAATATTGGATCTGTGTCCGCATGCTCCCCAAATCGGTAAATAACTGAAACCAAAAGGGGTTCAATTTCCAATGCATAGGGAGGCATGTTTTATGCAGATCCAAAGAGAGCTGCACCGGGGAGTGGTCAGACAGGCCCCTGGCCAAATATGTTACCGCTGGGTCAAAAGAAAGCATTAAAGCAGGAGTTCACCCATTTATAAAAAAAAAAATTTTCTTCCCCTAGATTCCTGCTCGTTCGGTCTAGGGGAATCGGCTATTTGTATTAAAATAGGAGCAGTACTTACCCGTTTTCGAGCTGCATCTTCTTCCGTCGCTTCCGGGTATGGGTCTTCGGGAGCGGGCGTTCCTTCTTGATTGACAGGCTTCCGAGAGGCTTCCGACGGTCGCATCCATCGCGTCACTCGTAGCCGAAAGAAGCCGAACGTCGGTGCGGCTCTATACTGCGCCTGCGCACCGACGTTCGGCTTCTTTCGGAAAATCGTGACGCGATGGATGCGACCGTCGGAAGCCTCTCGGAAGACTGTCAATCAAGAAGGAACGCCCATTCCCGCAGCCCATACCCGGAAGCGACGGAGAGGATGCATCTCGTAAACGGGTAAGTACTGCTCATATTTTAAAACAAATAGCCGATTCCCCTAGAGAAAACGAGCAGGAAGCGAAGGGGGAAAAGTGCCCTCTAAGGGTGAACCCCCGCTTTAAGTCATTACCCAGGGCAAAGTCTATACGAGAGAGCGTGGAATAAGTCAGGGAGTGACAAGAAAACTGGGCGTGAAGGGGGTATTTACATCTCCACAGATCTACCAATCCCAGCTCAGTCACAAATCTAGCGAGTGGGGTATACTCCTTAGGGCCCTGTGGAGAAAACTTTTTGTATATATCCAGAGAGGTATCCATTGCACTATTGAGGTCTCCAAGGACATATACAGGTAACTGCGGATGTTTGGCCAGAAACCTGGCCAGACATTGCAGTACTGTCAACGTAAAGGGTGGCGGTACATATATATTGGCGATAACACATAAACAAGATTCCCATTTCCCCATTAAAAAAATAAACCTGCCCTCGGGATCTACAAGCGCATCTTGTTTAACCACTTCCCCACCGCGCCATAGACAAAAGACGTCTACAGCGCGGTGGAGTTAATCTGGGAGGACGTCCCTGGGACACGCTCCCGAAATCATCTGTGAGCGCCGGGTCTAGAAGACCCGGCGCATCACAGATCGCGGTAACTTGCCGATGATAGCGGCCGTTTACCACGTGATCGCTCCGTCAAATGACGGGGCGATCACTTGTAAACAAACCAGCGTCATGTCATGACGCCGGTTCCTCCCTCCCCTCTCTGTACCGATCGGTACAGTGTGAGAGGAGAGGGGGGAGAGCGGAAGCAGCAGCAGCACTGTGGGCTGGATCTGTGACAACTGCAGTCACAGATCCAGCCATCCCTCCCTGCGCAATACTCTGCAATAACACCAATACTCTGCAATAACACCAATACTCTGCAATACCCCCCCCCATACTCTGCAATACCCCCCATACTCTGCAATACCCCCCATACTCTGCAATACCCCCCCATACTCTGCAATACCCCCCATACTCTGCAATACCCCCCCATACTCTGCAATACCCCCCCATACTCTGCAATAACACCAATACTCTGCAATACCCCCCATACTCTGCAATACCCCCCATACTCTGCAATACCCCCCCATACTCTGCAATACCCCCCATACTCTGCAATACCCCCCATACTCTGCAATACCCCCCCATACTCTGCAATACCCCCCATACTCTGCAATACCCCCCCATACTCTGCAATCCCCCCCATACTCTGCAATACCCCCCCATACTCTGCAATACCCCCCATACTCTGCAATAACACCAATACACTGCAATACCCCCCATACTCTGCAATACCCCCCCATACTCTGCAATACCCCCCCATACTCTGCAATTCCACCCATACTCTGCAATACCCCCCATACTCTGCAATACCCCCCCATACTCTGCAATACCCCCCCATACTCTGCAATTCCACCCATACTCTGCAATACCCCCCCATACTCTGCAATACCCCCCATACTCTGTAATACCCCCCCATACTCTGCAATACCCCCCCCATACTCTGCAATACCCCCCCATACTCTGCAATACCCTCCATACTCTGCAATAACACCAATACTCTGCAATACCCCCCATACTCTGCAATACCCCCCCATACTCTGCAATACCCCCCATACTCTGCAATACCCCCCCATACTCTGCAATACCCCCCCCATACTCTGCAATACCCCCCCATACTCTGCAATACCCCCCATACTCTGCAATAACACCAATACACTGCAATACCCCCCATACTCTGCAATACCCCCCCATACTCTGCAATACCCCCCCATACTCTGCAATTCCACCCATACTCTGCAATACCCCCCCATACTCTGCAATACCCCCCATACTCTGTAATACCCCCCCATACTCTGCAATACCCCCCCATACTCTGCAATACCACCCATACTCTGCAATACCCCCCATACTCTGTAATAACACCAATACTCTGCAATACCCCCCATACTCTGCAATACCCCCCATACTCTGCAATACCCCCCCCCCCATACTCTGCAATTCCACCCATACTCTGCAATACCCCCCATAGTCTGCAATACCCCCCATACTCTGCAATACCCCCCCATACTCTGCAATTCCACCCATACTCTGCAATACCCCCCATAGTCTGCAATACCCCCCCATACTCTGCAATACCCCCCCATACTCTGCAATTCCACCCATACTCTGCAATACCCCCCCATACTCTGCAATACCCTCCATACTCTGTAATACCCCCCCATACTCTGCAATACCCCCCCATACTCTGCAATACCCCCCCATACTCTGCAATACCCTCCATACTCTGCAATAACACCAATACTCTGCAATACCCCCCATACTCTGCAATACCCCCCCCCCCATACTCTGCAATACCCCCCATACTCTGCAATACCCCCCCCCCATACTCTGCAATTCCACCCATACTCTGCAATACCCCCCATAGTCTGCAATACCCCCCATACTCTGCAATACCCCCCCATACTCTGCAATACCCTCCATACTCTGCAATAACACCAATACTCTGCAATACCCCCCATACTCTGCAATACCCCCCCCATACTCTGCAATTCCACCCATACTCTGCAATACCCCCCATACTCTGCAATACCCCCCGTACTCTGCAATACCCCCAATACTCTGCAATACCCCCAATACTCTGTAAAAACCCCCATACTCTGCAATACCCCCCATACTCTGCAATACCACCCATACTTTGCAATACCCCCCATACTCTGCAATTCCACCCATACTCTGCAATACCACCCATACTCTGCAATACCCCCCATACTCTGCAATACCCCCAATACTCTGCAATACCCCCCCCCATACTCTGCAATACCCCCCATACTCTGCAATACCCCCCATACGTTGCAATTCCACCCATACTCTGCAATACCCCCCATACTCTGCAATACCCCCAATACTCTGCAATACCCCCCCCCCCCATACTCTGCAATACCCCCCATACTCTGCAATACCCCCAATACTCTGCAATACCCCCCCCATACTCTGCAATACCCCGCATACTCTGCAATACCCCCCATACTCTGCAATACCACCCATACTCTGCAATACCACCCATACTCTGCAATACCCCCCATACTCTGCAATACCCCCAATACTCTGCAATACCCCCCCCATACTCTGCAATACCCCGCATACTCTGCAATACCCCCATACTCTGCAATACCCCCCCATACTCTGCAATTCCACCCATACTCTGCAATACCCCCCATACTCTTCAATACCCCCAATACTCTGCAATACCCCCCCATATTCTGCAATACCCCCAATACTCTGCAATACCCCCCATACTCTGCAATACCCCCCCCCATACTCTGCAATACCCCCCATACTCTGCAATACCACCCATACTCTGCAATACCCCCCATACTCTGTAATACCCCCCATACTCTGCAATACCACCCATACTCTGCAATACCCCCTATACTCTGCAATACCCCCCATACTCTGCAATACCATCCATACTCTGCAATTCCACCAATACTCTGCAATACCCCCCATACTCTGCAATACCCCCAATACTCTGCAATACCCCCCCATACTCTGCAATACCCCCCATACTCTGCAATACCCCCCATACTCTGCAATACCCCCCCATACTCTGCAATACCATCCATACTCTGCAATACCCCCCATACTCTGCAATACCCCCCATACTCTGCAATACCCCCCATACTCTGCAAATCCACCCATACTCTGCAATACCCACCATACTCTGCAATACCCCCCATACTCTGCAATACCCCCCATACTCTGCAATTCCACCCATACTCTGCAATACCCCCCATACTCTGCAATACCCCCAATACTCTGCAATACCCCCCATACTCTGCAATACCCCCCATACTCTGCAATACCCCCCATACTCTGCAATACCCCCAATACTCTGCAATACCCCCCCCATACTCTGCAATACCCCGCATACTCTGCAATACCCCCATACTCTGCAATACCCCCCCATACTCTGCAATTCCACCCATACTCTGCAATACCCCCCATACTCTTCAATACCCCCAATACTCTGCAATACCCCCCCATATTCTGCAATACCCCCAATACTCTGCAATACCCCCCATACTCTGCAATACCCCCCCCCATACTCTGCAATACCCCCCATACTCTGCAATACCACCCATACTCTGCAATACCCCCCATACTCTGTAATACCCCCCATACTCTGCAATACCACCCATACTCTGCAATACCCCCTATACTCTGCAATACCCCCCATACTCTGCAATACCATCCATACTCTGCAATTCCACCAATACTCTGCAATACCCCCCATACTCTGCAATACCCCCAATACTCTGCAATACCCCCCCATACTCTGCAATACCCCCCATACTCTGCAATACCCCCCATACTCTGCAATACCCCCCCATACTCTGCAATACCATCCATACTCTGCAATACCCCCCATACTCTGCAATACCCCCCATACTCTGCAATACCCCCCATACTCTGCAAATCCACCCATACTCTGCAATACCCACCATACTCTGCAATACCCCCCATACTCTGCAATACCCCCCATACTCTGCAATTCCACCCATACTCTGCAATACCCCCCATACTCTGCAATACCCCCAATACTCTGCAATACCCCCCATACTCTGCAATACCCCCCATACTCTGCAATACCCCCAATACTCTGCAATACCCCCAATACTCTGCAATACCCCCCATACTCTGCAATACCCCCAATACTCTGCATCCCCCCCCCATACTCTGCAATACCCCCCATAGTCTGCAATACCCCCAATACTCTGCAATACCCCCCATACTCTGCAATACCCCCCCATACTCTGCAATACCCCCATACTCTGCAATACCCCCAATACTCTGCAATACCCCCCATACTCTGCAATACCACCCATACTCTGCAATACCCCCAATACTCTGCAGTACCACCCATACTCTGCAATTCCACCCATACTCTGCAATACCCGCCATAGTCTGCAATACCCCCAATACTCTGCAATACCCCCCATACTCTGCAATACCCCCCATACTCTGCAATACCCCCCCATACTCTGCAATACCCCCCATAGTCTGCAATACCCCCAATACTCTGCAATACCCCCCATACTCTGCAATACCACTCATACTCTGCAATACCCCCCATACTCTGCAATACCCCGCATACTCTGCAATACCCCCAATACTCTGCAATACCCCCAATACTCTGCAATACCCCCAATACTCTGCAATACCCCCAATACTCTGCAATACCCCCCATACTCTGCAATACCCCCAATACTCTGCAATACCCCCCATAGTCTGCAATACCATCCATACTCTGCAATTCCACCAATACTCTGCAATACCCCCCATACTCTGCAATACCCCCCATACTCTGTAATACCCCCCATACTCTGCAATACCACCCATACTCTGCAATACCCCCTATACTCTGCAATACCCCCCATACTCTGCAATACCATCCATACTCTGCAATTCCACCAATACTCTGCAATACCCCCCCATACTCTGCAATACCATCCATACTCTGCAATACCCCCCATACTCTGCAATACCCCCAATACTCTGCAATACCCCCCATACTCTGCAATACCCCCCCCCATACTCTGCAATACCCCCCATACTCTGCAATACCACCCATACTCTGCAATACCCCCCATACTCTGTAATACCCCCCATACTCTGCAATACCACCCATACTCTGCAATACCCCCTATACTCTGCAATACCCCCCATACTCTGCAATACCATCCATACTCTGCAATTCCACCAATACTCTGCAATACCCCCCATACTCTGCAATACCCCCAATACTCTGCAATACCCCCCCATACTCTGCAATACCCCCCATACTCTGCAATACCCCCCATACTCTGCAATACCCCCCCATACTCTGCAATACCATCCATACTCTGCAATACCCCCCATACTCTGCAATACCCCCCATACTCTGCAATACCCCCCATACTCTGCAAATCCACCCATACTCTGCAATACCCACCATACTCTGCAATACCCCCCATACTCTGCAATACCCCCCATACTCTGCAATTCCACCCATACTCTGCAATACCCCCCATACTCTGCAATACCCCCAATACTCTGCAATACCCCCCATACTCTGCAATACCCCCCATACTCTGCAATACCCCCAATACTCTGCAATACCCCCAATACTCTGCAATACCCCCCATACTCTGCAATACCCCCAATACTCTGCATCCCCCCCCCATACTCTGCAATACCCCCCATAGTCTGCAATACCCCCAATACTCTGCAATACCCCCCATACTCTGCAATACCCCCCCATACTCTGCAATACCCCCATACTCTGCAATACCCCCAATACTCTGCAATACCCCCCATACTCTGCAATACCACCCATACTCTGCAATACCCCCAATACTCTGCAGTACCACCCATACTCTGCAATTCCACCCATACTCTGCAATACCCGCCATAGTCTGCAATACCCCCAATACTCTGCAATACCCCCCATACTCTGCAATACCCCCCATACTCTGCAATACCCCCCCATACTCTGCAATACCCCCCATAGTCTGCAATACCCCCAATACTCTGCAATACCCCCCATACTCTGCAATACCACTCATACTCTGCAATACCCCCAATACTCTGCAATACCCCCCATACTCTGCAATACCCCCAATACTCTGCAAACCCCCCCATACTCTGCAATACCCCCAATACTCTGCAATACCCCCCATACTCTGCAATACCCCCAATACTCTGCAATACCCCCAATACTCCGCAATACCTGCTAATATGACAGAAACAAGATTTTTTTTATTTTTACAGAATTTTCAGTGTTTTTTCTTTTATAGCGCAAAAAATAAAAAATCGCAGAGGTGATCAAATACCACCAAAAGAAAGCTCTATTTGTGGGAAAAATAGGACAAAAATTTCAGATGGGCACAATGTTGTATGACTGAGTTATTGTCATTCAAATTGTGAGAGCAACGAAAGCTGAAAATTGGTCTGGTTAGGAAGGGGGATTAAGTGCCCAGTGGTCAAGAGGTTAATAAATGCCGTATTTCTAGAGAACAATATACTAACCCCCCTTGAATATCTAGTGTGGACCGAATGGTATTTCACGGGGTATTTAGACATACGTAGCAGTTGGGTAGTATCACCAGTAAGGTGAGATTCCTGCAAGCATATAATTGTGGGATTTTGTTGCAAAAAAAAGTAAATAAAGCCGTCCTTTTTCTGGAGTCGTGCAAACCCCTAACATTCCAGGATAAAATTGTATCTACCTGCTTACCCATAGAAGAAGACAGTTAATTGTACATGACATCCTAGGTCTTATCTGCAATGTTCTATTTTGCATTAATTTATATCCTTGAACATTCTATGAACCAGGCTCTCCTTACCTACAAAGCCTCAGGATACAGCAATTCAGTGGTAATACTCTGGACTACTTATAGAGGCCTTAATTGCCTCATTCTGAACAGCTGAAGTTTTTTTAACAGCCTTTAGCCTTTTCTGGCTAAATTTGCAGCCAACTCCTAATAACAATTGGCGTATTGTCTAAACAAGGCAGAAATGTATTTCCCGTCTGTGACAACACCCACAGATTTACCTAGTACACAAGGAGAAAATGCGCAAAAGCTGAATACAACGATTCCTTAATATTATGAAAATATGTAATGATGAAAGTGATGGTAATTATAAATAAATAAATAAATGAAAATTAATATGTGCACGAGATTTGCACAATACAAAGGAGTCCAATGCTCAGGGGATGCAGGTTAGGGGGAGAAAGTCCAGGGATGGACGGATAACAGTTTTTTTGCAGGGGTCACAACTAGTGTTGAGCAGAATACGCCATATTCGATTTCGCGATATATCACGAATATATAGCCGAATATTCGAGAAATATTCGCTAAAATCGAATATTCGTGATATTTTATCGAAATTAAATGTTTGCGAAATTTCGCTATTGCGAATGCGAAAATAATTGCGAAATTTCGACAACTGCGGTAGGAGCACTCTGATTGGCTCATTCTGAAATCGAATATTCGTGATATTTTATCGAAATTTCGCAGAATGCGAAATTGATTGCGGAATTTCGACAACTGCTGTAGGAGCACTCTGATTGGCTCATTCTGAAATCGAATATTCCTGATATTTTATCGAAATTTCGCAAATGCGAATGCGATATTTATTGCGATCTCGTCCGCGCATGCGCAGACGCGCGAACAACACGCGAAAACGGAGATCATTTCCTGGATCTATGCCGGGGTGTGCTATGTACAGAGTCCGGGGTGAAATTTCGCTATTGCGAATGCGAAAATAATTGCGCGCAGCACTTGTAACTTGTATACCTTCATAGGGCTGCGCGCAGCACTTGTAACTTGTATTCCTTCATAGGGCTGCGCGCAGCACTTGTAACTTGTATTCCTTCCTAGGGCTGCGCGCAGCACTTTTAACTTGTATTCCTTCCTAGGGCTGCGCGCAGCACTTTTAACTTGTATTCCTTCCTAGGGCTGCGCGCAGCACTTTTAACTTGTATACCTTCCTAGGGCTGCGCGCAGCACTTGTAACTTGTATTCCTTCCTAGGGCTGCGCGCAGCACTTTTAACTTTTATTCCTTCCTAGGGCTGCGCGCAGCACTTTTAACTTGTATTCCTTCCTAGGGCTGCGCGCAGCACTTGTAACTTGTATACCTTCCTAGGGCTGCGCGCAGCACTTGTAACTTGTATACCTTCCTAGGGCTGCGCGCAGCACTTGTAACTTGTATACCTTCCTAGGGCTGCGCGCAGCACTTGTAACTTGTATACCTTCCTAGGGCTGCGCGCAGCACTTGTAACTTGTATTCCTTCCTAGGGCTGCGCGCAGCACTTGTAACTTGTATACCTTCCTAGGGCTGCGCGCAGCACTTGTAACTTGTATTCCTTCCTAGGGCTGCGCGCAGCACTTGTAACTTGTATACCTTCCTAGGGCTGCGCGCAGCACTTGTAACTTGTATACCTTCCTAGGGCTGCGCGCAGCACTTGTAACTTTCATTCCTTCATAGGGCTGCGCGCAGCACTTGTAACTTGTATTCCTTCCTAGGGCTGCGCGCAGCACTTTTAACTTTTATTCCTTCCTAGGGCTGCGCGCAGCACTTGTAACTTGTATTCCTTCCTAGGGCTGCGCGCAGCACTTGTAACTTGTATACCTTCCTAGGGCTGCGCGCAGCACTTGTAACTTGTATACCTTCCTAGGGCTGCGCGCAGCACTTGTAACTTGTATACCTTCCTAGGGCTGCGCGCAGCACTTGTAACTTGTATACCTTCCTAGGGCTGCGCGCAGCACTTGTAACTTGTATTCCTTCCTAGGGCTGCGCGCAGCACTTGTAACTTGTATACCTTCCTAGGGCTGCGCGCAGCACTTGTAACTTGTATACCTTCCTAGGGCTGCGCGCAGCACTTGTAACTTGTATACCTTCCTAGGGCTGCGCGCAGCACTTGTAACTTGTATACCTTCCTAGGGCTGCGCGCAGCACTTGTAACTTTCATTCCTTCATAGGGCTGCGCGCAGCACTTGTAACTTGTATACCTTCCTAGGGCTGCGCGCAGCACTTGTAACTTGTATACCTTCCTAGGGCTGCGGGCAGCACTTGTAACTTTTATTCCTTCATAGGGCTGCGCGCAGCACTTTTAACTTTTATACTTTCATAGGGCTGCGCGCAGCACTTTTAACTTTTATACTTTCATAGGGCTGCGCGCAGCGCTTTTAACTTTTATACTTTCATAGGGCTGCGCGCCTGACTTGTAGTGCCCCAGCAGCTCACAGACACATGAACAGACACATGGGAGGAATAGGAATAGTGCCCCATCATTGGTGTCAGTGAGAGGAATAGGAATAGTGCCCCCTCATTGGTGTCAGTGAGAGGAATAGGAATAGTGCCCCGCCATTGCTGTCAGTGGGAGGAATAGGAATAGTGCCCCCTCATTGGTGTCTGTGAGAGGAATAGGAATAGTGCCCCCGCCATTGGTGTCAGTGGGAGGAATAGGAATAGTGCCCCCTCATTGGTGTCAGTGGGAGGAATAGGAATAGTGCCCCGCCATTGGTGTCTGTGAGAGGAATAGGAATAGTGCCCCCTCATTGGTGTCAGTGGGAGGAATAGGAATAGTGCCCCACCATTGGTGTCTGTGAGAGGAATAGGAATAGTGCCCCCTCATTGGTGTCTGTGAGAGGAATAGGAATAGTGCCCCCTCATTGGTGTCTGTGAGAGGAATAGGAATAGTGCCCCGCCATTGGTGTCAGTGGGAGGAATAGGAATAGTGCCCCGCCATTGGTGTCAGTGGGAGGAATAGGAATAGTGCCCCCTCATTGGTGTCAGTGGGAGGAATAGGAATAGTGCCCCCTCATTGGTGTCAGTGGGAGGAATAGGAATAGTGCCCCCTCATTGGTGTCAGTGGGAGGAATAAGAATAGTGCCCCCTCATTGGTGTCTGTGAGAGGAATAGGAATAGTGCCCCGCCATTGGTGTCAGTGGGAGGAATAGGAATAGTGCCCCGCCATTGGTGTCAGTGGGAGGAATAGGAATAGTGCCCCCTCATTGGTGTCAGTGAGAGGAATAGGAATAGTGCCCCGCCATTGGTGTCAGTGGGAGGAATAGGAATAGTGCCCCATCATTGGTGTCAGTGGGGAGAATAGAGCCCCCTCATTGGTGTCAGTGGGAGGAATAGGAATAGTGCCCCCGCCATTGGTGTCAGTGGGAGGAATATGAATAGTGCCCCGCCATTGGTGTCAGTGGGAGGAATAGGAATAGTGCCCCCTCATTGGTGTCAGTGAGAGGAATAGGAATAGTGCCCCCGCCATTGGTGTCAGTGGGAGGAATAGGAATAGTGCCCCCTCATTGGTGTCAGTGGGAGGAATAGGAATAGTGCCCCGCCATTGGTGTCAGTGGGAGGAATAGGAATAGTGCCCCCTCATTGGTGTCAGTGGGAGGAATATGAATAGTGCCCCGCCATTGGTGTCAGTGGGAGGAATAGGAATAGTGCCCCCTCATTGCTGTCAGTGGGAGGAATAGGAATAGTGCCCCCGCCATTGGTGTCAGTGGGAGGAATAGGAATAGTGCCCCATCATTGGTGTCAGTGGGAGGAATAGGAATAGTGCCCCCTCATTGGTGTCAGTGAGAGGAATAGGAATAGTGCCCCCGCCATTGGTGTCAGTGGGAGGAATAGGAATAGTGCCCCGCCATTGGTGTCAGTGGGGAGAATAGTGCCCCCTCATTGGTGTCAGTGGGAGGAATAGGAATAGTGCCCCCGCCATTGGTGTCAGTGGGAGGAATAGGAATAGTGCCCCCTCATTGGTGTCAGTGGGAGGAATAGGAATAGTGCCCCCGCCATTGGTGTCAGTGGGGAGAATAGTGCCCCCTCATTGGTGTCAGTGGGAGGAATAGGAATAGTGCCCCCTCATTGGTGTCAGTGGGAGGAATAGGAATAGTGCCCCGCCATTGGTGTCTGTGAGAGGAATAGGAATAGTGCCCCCTCATTGGTGTCTGTGAGAGGAATAGGAATAGTGCCCCCGCCATTGCTGTCAGTGGGAGGAATAGGAATAGTGCCCCCTCATTGGTGTCAGTGAGAGGAATAGGAATAGTGCCCCCTCATTGGTGTCTGTGAGAGGAATAGGAATAGTGCCCCCTCATTGGTGTCAGTGGGAGGAATAGGAATAGTGCCCCCTCATTGGTGTCAGTGGGAGGAATAGGAATAGTGCCCCGCCATTGGTGTCAGTGGGAGGAATAGGAATAGTGCCCCGCCATTGGTGTCAGTGGGAGGAATAGGAATAGTGCCCCCTCATTGGTGTCAGTGGGAGGAATAGGAATAGTGCCCCCTCATTGGTGTCAGTGGGAGGAATAGGAATAGTGCCCCCTCATTGGTGTCAGTGGGAGGAATAAGAATAGTGCCCCCTCATTGGTGTCTGTGAGAGGAATAGGAATAGTGCCCCGCCATTGGTGTCAGTGGGAGGAATAGGAATAGTGCCCCGCCATTGGTGTCAGTGGGAGGAATAGGAATAGTGCCCCCTCATTGGTGTCAGTGAGAGGAATAGGAATAGTGCCCCGCCATTGGTGTCAGTGGGAGGAATAGGAATAGTGCCCCATCATTGGTGTCAGTGGGGAGAATAGAGCCCCCTCATTGGTGTCAGTGGGAGGAATAGGAATAGTGCCCCCGCCATTGGTGTCAGTGGGAGGAATATGAATAGTGCCCCGCCATTGGTGTCAGTGGGAGGAATAGGAATAGTGCCCCCTCATTGGTGTCTGTGAGAGGAATAGGAATAGTGCCCCCTCATTGGTGTCAGTGAGAGGAATAGGAATAGTGCCCCCGCCATTGGTGTCAGTGGGAGGAATAGGAATAGTGCCCCCTCATTGGTGTCAGTGGGAGGAATAGGAATAGTGCCCCGCCATTGGTGTCAGTGGGAGGAATAGGAATAGTGCCCCCTCATTGGTGTCAGTGGGAGGAATATGAATAGTGCCCCGCCATTGGTGTCAGTGGGAGGAATAGGAATAGTGCCCCATCATTGGTGTCAGTGGGGAGAATAGAGCCCCCTCATTGGTGTCAGTGGGAGGAATAGGAATAGTGCCCCCGCCATTGGTGTCAGTGGGAGGAATATGAATAGTGCCCCGCCATTGGTGTCAGTGGGAGGAATAGGAATAGTGCCCCCTCATTGGTGTCTGTGAGAGGAATAGGAATAGTGCCCCATCATTGGTGTCAGTGGGGAGAATAGAGCCCCCTCATTGGTGTCAGTGGGAGGAATAGGAATAGTGCCCCCGCCATTGGTGTCAGTGGGAGGAATATGAATAGTGCCCCGCCATTGGTGTCTGTGAGAGGAATAGGAATAGTGCCCCCTCATTGGTGTCAGTGAGAGGAATAGGAATAGTGCCCCCGCCATTGGTGTCAGTGGGAGGAATAGGAATAGTGCCCCCTCATTGCTGTCAGTGGGAGGAATAGGAATAGTGCCCCCGCCATTGGTGTCAGTGGGAGGAATAGGAATAGTGCCCCATCATTGGTGTCAGTGGGAGGAATAGGAATAGTGCCCCCTCATTGGTGTCAGTGAGAGGAATAGGAATAGTGCCCCCGCCATTGGTGTCAGTGGGAGGAATAGGAATAGTGCCCCGCCATTGGTGTCTGTGAGAGGAATAGGAATAGTGCCCCCTCATTTGTGTCAGTGGGAGGAATAGGAATAGTGCCCCGCCATTGGTGTCAGTGGGAGGAATAGGAATAGTGCCCCGCCATTGGTGTCTGTGAGAGGAATAGGAATAGTGCCCCCTCATTGGTGTCAGTGGGAGGAATAGGAATAGTGCCCCGCCATTGGTGTCAGTGGGAGGAATAGGAATAGTGCCCCGCCATTGGTGTCTGTGAGAGGAATAGGAATAGTGCCCCCGCCATTGGTGTCAGTGGGAGGAATAGGAATAGTGCCCCGCCATTGCTGTCAGTGGGAGGAATAGGAATAGTGCCCCCTCATTGGTGTCAGTGAGAGGAATAGGAATAGTGCCCCCTCATTGGTGTCAGTGGGAGGAATAGGAATAGTGCCCCCGCCATTGGTGTCAGTGAGAGGAATAGGAATAGTGCCCCCGCCATTGGTGTCAGTGGGAGGAATAGGAATAGTGCCCCATCATTGGTGTCAGTGGGAGGAATAGGAATAGTGCCCCCTCATTGGTGTCAGTGAGAGGAATAGGAATAGTGCCCCCTCATTGGTGTCAGTGAGAGGAATAGGAATAGTGCCCCCGCCATTGGTGTCAGTGGGAGGAATAGGAATAGTGCCCCGCCATTGGTGTCAGTGGGGAGAATAGTGCCCCCTCATTGGTGTCAGTGGGAGGAATAGGAATAGTGCCCCGCCATTGGTGTCTGTGAGAGGAATAGGAATAGTGCCCCCGCCATTGGTGTCAGTGGGAGGAATAGGAATAGTGCCCCGCCATTGGTGTCAGTGGGAGGAATAGGAATAGTGCCCCCTCATTGGTGTCAGTGGGAGGAATAGGAATAGTGCCCCCTCATTGGTGTCTGTGAGAGGAATAGGAATAGTGCCCCCTCATTGGTGTCAGTGGGGAGAATAGTGCCCCCTCATTGGTGTCAGTGAGAGGAATAGGAATAGTGCCCCCGCCATTGGTGTCAGTGGGAGGAATAGGAATAGTGCCCCCTCATTGGTGTCAGTGGGAGGAATAGGAATAGTGCCCCCGCCATTGGTGTCAGTGGGAGGAATAGGAATAGTGCCCCCTCATTGGTGTCAGTGGGAGGAATATGAATAGTGCCCCCTCATTGGTGTCAGTGAGAGGAATAGGAATAGTGCCCCCGCCATTGGTGTCAGTGGGAGGAATAGGAATAGTGCCCCCTCATTGGTGTCAGTGGGAGGAATAGGAATAGTGCCCCCTCATTGGTGTCAGTGGGAGGAATAGGAATAGTGCCCCCTCATTGGTGTCTGTGAGAGGAATAGGAATAGTGCCCCCTCATTGGTGTCTGTGAGAGGAATAGGAATAGTGCCCCCTCATTGGTGTCAGTGAGAGGAATAGGAATAGTGCCCCCTCATTGGTGTCAGTGGGAGGAATAGGAATAGTGCCCCCTCATTGGTGTCAGTGGGAGGAATAGGAATAGTGCCCCCTCATTGGTGTCAGTGGGAGGAATAGGAATAGTGCCCCCTCATTGGTGTCTGTGAGAGGAATAGGAATAGTGCCCCCTCATTGGTGTCTGTGAGAGGAATAGGAATAGTGCCCCGCCATTGGTGTCTGTGAGAGGAATAGGAATAGTGCCCCCTCATTGGTGTCAGTGGGAGGAATAGGAATAGTGCCCCATCATTGGTGTCAGTGGGAGGAATAGGAATAGTGCCCCCTCATTGGTGTCAGTGGGAGGAATAGGAATAGTGCCCCCTCATTGGTGTCAGTGGGAGGAATAGGAATAGTGCCCCCTCATTGGTGTCTGTGAGAGGAATAGGAATAGTGCCCCCTCATTGGTGTCAGTGGGAGGAATAGGAATAGTGCCCCCTCATTGGTGTCAGTGGGAGGAATAGGAATAGTGCCCCCTCATTGGTGTCAGTGGGAGGAATAGGAATAGTGCCCCGCCATTGGTGTCAGTGGGGAGAATAGTGCCCCCTCATTGGTGTCAGTGGGAGGAATAGGAATAGTGCCCCGCCATTGCTGTCAGTGAGAGGAATAGGAATAGTGCCCCCTCATTGGTGTCAGTGGGAGGAATAGGAATAGTGCCCCGCCATTGGTGTCTGTGAGAGGAATAGGAATAGTGCCCCGCCATTGGTGTCTGTGAGAGGAATAGGAATAGTGCCCCCTCATTGGTGTCAGTGGGAGGAATAGGAATAGTGCCCCGCCATTGGTGTCTGTGAGAGGAATAGGAATAGTGCCCCGCCATTGGTGTCTGTGAGAGGAATAGGAATAGTGCCCCCTCATTGGTGTCAGTGAGAGGAATAGGAATAGTGCCCCCTCATTGGTGTCAGTGGGAGGAATAGGAATAGTGCCCCCTCATTGGTGTCAGTGAGAGGAATAGGAATAGTGCCCCCTCATTGGTGTCAGTGAGAGGAATAGGAATAGTGCCCCCTCATTGGTGTCAGTGGGAGGAATAGGAATAGTGCCCCCTCATTGGTGTCAGTGGGAGGAATAGGAATAGTGCCCCCTCATTGGTGTCAGTGGGAGGAATAGGAATAGTGCCCCGCCATTGGTGTCTGTGAGAGGAATAGGAATAGTGCCCCGCCATTGGTGTCTGTGAGAGGAATAGGAATAGTGCCCCGCCATTGGTGTCTGTGAGAGGAATAGGAATAGTGCCCCCTCATTGGTGTCTGTGAGAGGAATAGGAATAGTGCCCCGCCATTGGTGTCAGTGGGGAGAATAGTGCCCCCTCATTGGTGTCAGTGGGAGGAATAGGAATAGTGCCCCCTCATTGGTGTCAGTGAGAGGAATAGGAATAGTGCCCCCTCATTGGTGTCAGTGGGAGGAATAGGAATAGTGCCCCGCCATTGGTGTCTGTGAGAGGAATAGGAATAGTGCCCCGCCATTGGTGTCAGTGAGAGGAATAGGAATAGTGCCCCCTCATTGGTGTCAGTGAGAGGAATAGGAATAGTGCCCCGCCATTGGTGTCTGTGAGAGGAATAGGAATAGTGCCCCGCCATTGCCTAGGTGACAGAACAGGAGTCGCCAAACGTTATAAACAAAGGACCCGTTTTCTGTCCGCCAAACTTTAGGGGGGCCTGGACTGTTGCTTGTAGGAGGAGAAAATGGTCACTGGTATTAGTGGGAGGAATAGTGCCCCGCCATTGGTGTCAGTGGGAGGAATGGGAATAGTGCCCCAGATGTCAGTGAGAGGAATAGTGCCCCGCCATTGGTGTCAGTGGGGAGAATAGTGCCCCGTAAAATGGAGTAGATAATGTCAGACATATAATATTCCATTATTTCACATTCCTTACACAGCCGTTTGTAGATCGCTCCTCATCTCAACATGAGAATCGATCTACAAAGCTTCATAAACAGGCACTCAGAGGAGAACGATCTCCCCTGAGAATGCCTGAGAACTGAATAGCGGTATTTTACCGCACTTTCATAAAAGGACACCTATGAGACAATTCTCTGGGCTGCAGTTCCTCTGATCTCCACAAGATGGTGATCTCACTTCTACCATAGAGAGTAGAAGTCTCTATGGAAGACAGGAAGTGATGTCAGAGACAGACAGGAAGTTTCGGGTGAGAGGTGAGTCGGGAGGAAGTAGTGAGGAGACATCTTTGGAATCGGCAGCAGAGGAGGTAATAAGATCTTATCTTCTATTTACACCCAGTAACCCCGTCATGTGCGTCCTCTTCCTCCATAGTCACTGTGACGTCTTTTATCTCCAGCAGATGATGATACACACATATATAGTGTGGAGACCTAGATTAACCCCTTCAGGGTCAGAACATTCCCCCACTTACAGGGCCGGAACATTCTCTTCATTTCAGTTTATACTAACAGATTATACGATAATACGGGTTGGGTTTTTTTTTTTTTTAGAGGTGGACTTATGATTAAGAATGAGCTCCGGCGTGTTCGCATTGAACACGTGCGGAGCCCGCCAGGAAGTCGGCACCCGCGCTGCGCTAATCATTTCCCGATGCTCGGCTGCAGAGATCGGGAAATGTCTGCCTGGCTGTGATTAGCGCAGCGCGGGTGCCGACTTCCTGGCGGGCTCCGCACGTGTTACATAGTTAGTCAGGTTGAAAAAAGACACAAGTCCATCCAGTTCAACCACAAAAAATAAAAAAACACAGTAAAATCCTATACACCCAACTTCATACCCACAGTTGATCCAGAGGAAGGCAAAAAACCCCAGCAGAGCATGATCCAATTTGCTACAGCAGGGGAAAAAATTCCTTCCTGATCCCCTGAGAGGCAATCGGATTTACCCTGGATCAACTTTACCTACAAATCTTAGTACTCAGTTATATTCTGTACATTTAGGAAAGAATCCAGGCCTTTCTTAAAGCAATCTACTGAGCTGGCCAGAACCACCTCTGGAGGGAGTCTGTTCCACATTTTCACAGCTCTTACTGTGAAAAAACCTTTCCGTATTTGGAGATGAAATCTCTTTTCCTCTAGACCAGTGTTTCTCAATTCCAGTCCTCAGGCCCCCCCAACAGGTCAGGTTTTCAGGATTTCCATTATTTTGCACAGGTGATTTGATCAGTTTCACTGCCTTAGTAATCACCACAGCCTTTTCATCTGAGGGAAATCCTGAAAACCTGACCTGTTGGGGGGGCCTGAGGACTGGAATTGAGAAACACTGCTCTAGACGTAAAGAGTGCCCCCTTGTCCTCAGTGTTGACCGTAAAGTGAATAACTCAACACCAAGTTCACTGTATGGACCTCTTATATATTTGTACATGTTGATCATATCCCCCCTTATTCTCCTCTTCTCAAGAGTGAATAAATTCAGTTCCTCTAATCTTTCCTCATAGCTGAGCTCCTCCATGCCTCTTATCATATTGGTTGCCCTTCTCTGCACTTTCTCCAGTTCTCCGATGTCCTTTTTGAGAACTGGTGCCCAAAACTGAACTGCATATTCCAGATGAGGTCTTACTAATGATTTGTACAGGGGCAAAATTATATCTCTGTCTCTGGAGTCCATACCTCTCTTAATACAAGAAAGGACTTTGCTCGCTTTGGAAACCGCAGCTTGGCATTGCATGCCATTATTGAGCTTATGATCTACCAAGACCCCCAGATCCTTCTCCACTACGGATCCCTCCAGTTGTACTCCCCCTAGTATGTATGATGCATGCATATTCTTAGCCCCCAAGTGCATAACTTTACATTTATCAACATTAAACCTCATCTGCCACTTAGTCGCCCAATCAGACAGAGCATTGAGGTCGGCTTGTAAATTGGAGACATCCTGTAAGGACGTTATTCCACTGCATAGCTTGGTGTCATCTGCAAAGACAGAAATGTTACTTTTGATCCCAGACCCAATATCATTTATAAATATATTGAAAAGTAAGGGTCCCAGCACTGAACCTTGGGGTACACCACTGATAACCTTGGACCATTCAGAGTAAGAATCATTAACCACGACTCTCTGAATTCTGTCTTTCAGCCAGTTTTCTATCCATTTACAGACTGATATATCCAATCCTGTAGACCTTACCTTACACATGAGCCGTGTGTGCGGAACTGTAGCCAACGCTTTTGCAAAATCCAAATATATCACGTCCACAGCCACGCCTCTGTCCAGGGTTTTACTTACCTCTTCATAAAAGGAAATCAGGTTTGTCTGACAACTTCTGTCTTTCATGAATCCATGTTGTCTGCTGCTTAAATAGTTTTTTTCCATCAAGAACTCATCCATGTGGTCTTTTATTAAACGTTCCAGTATCTTCCCAACTATAGAAGTTAGACTAACAGGTCTATAGTTACTTGGTAAAGACTTTGTTCCCTTTTTAAATATGGGCACCACATTGGCCCTGCGCCAATCCAGTGGTACTATTCCTGTCTTTAATGAGTCCCTAAATATTAGATACAGTGGCTTTGAAATGACAGAGCTCAACTCACCTAATATTTCAGGACCAGATAACTTTTGAGCCATTGTGGATTTGAGGCTGTGTCACTCCCACCCCCATTTTGGACATGAGCTCCCCCATGCTCCTTTGTATACACAGAGCTGAAGAAAACATTTAATAAATTTGCCTTCTCTTTGTCCCCAGTCACCCACTCTAGATTATTTTGTAAGGGGCCTACATGCTCAGACTTCACCTTTTTACTATTAATATATTTAAAGATTTTTTTGGGGTTTGTCCTACTATCTTTTGCAATCTGTCGTTCGTTTTGAATTTTTGCATTCTTGATTTCCTTTTTACATATCCTGTTATATTCTTTGTAACATGTAAACAACACTAGTGTTCCTTCATTTTTATATTTTTTAAAAGCTACTTTCTTATTGTTTATAGCTTTTTTAACTTTGACCGTGAGCCACATAGGTTTTATTTGTAGCCTTTTAAACTCATGGGAACATACTTTGCAGTGAGGTTCCACACAGTGAGGTTCCACACACGCCGGAGCTCATCCTTACTTATGATAGTTGATTTTGATTTTATAATCTTTATGGAGGAGGAAATAACTATTCCTGATGTCTGTGAATGTTCAACACAAGGGATGTGTCTGGATGATGACTTTATCTTTGCATCAGGTGATGTCACTGTCTATTTCCCTATGTAGGAGTATTTAGAAGGACACAAGGATCTCTACAAGGACGTCATGATGGACAATCAGCCGCCCCTCACATCACCGGGTAAGAGGAGACTTTATTGTAAAGGAGAGAGCAGTACGGAGGCTCCACCTAGATCCCCCATCATCTGATAAACACATAGAAACAATGTATTCAGTCAGTGTGTGTGTTTCCTACAGATGGATCCAGTAATGGGAACCCACCAGAGAGATGTCCCCGTCCTCTGTATTCCCGGGATTCCACACAGGAAGGTCACACCATCCCCCACCATCATCAGGTAGATGAGGAACAATCACTGATAGTATCATTAGGATCTGTACATTATCTGCATTGTTACCATTGATGTCATTTTTATTCTATATTCAGAGTGGAAACCTGAGAGATCCTAAAGTTGAGGTTAAAGAAGAGATAAAGGAGGAGGATGATGAGGATGGGGCGATGAAGGAAGAACACACCATCCCCCACCATCATCAGGTAGATGAGGAACAATTATTGGTAGTTCTGATTTATACACAAACATGTTTATTATAATGAATGTTTTATTATATATTCAGAGTGAAAACCTCGGGGATTATAATATTGTTGTCAAAGAAGAGTATAAAGAGGAGGATGAGGAGTATGGAGTGATGGAGGAGTTTTCAGAAGGACACAAGGATATGATGGAGCCTCCTAATACCAGGAACCCACCAGAGAGATGTCCCCGTCCTCTGTATTCCCGGGATTCCACACAGGAAGGTCACACCATCCCCCACTGTTACAAGGTCGGTGGGACAGAACATCTAGAACATGGACTGGTGGAGATGATGTGTGGATTTTGTATGTAAGTTTATATCTTACAGATGATATTCTCCCTCATTCTCTTGGTTTAGAGTGGAGATCCAATCGATATAGAATTTGAGGTGAAATCAGAAGAAGAAGAGACGTATGTGAGGGATGATCAGCAGTCTATGGAGGAGGATGGAATAACGGGGACATTTATAGAGGAGGACACTCCTACAGAGATCAGCACAGGTGGGTCATTAACACTAAATCCATTCCTCCACCCATACTGCTCACTGATTGGTCCAGAGTAGGGTGGGGACTGGGTGATATCAGCCTGTAATCCCCTGGTCACTTTCCTGAGCTGTGTTCCCCATCCTGTATTCCTGTCGGATAATCTTCCTTCTCTGTGCTGCAGACACAATTTATGTCTCTAGACTGGATTTATGGAGATTCTGGGGATCAGCAAAATGTTCCCACAATAGGTATTCGTAGACCTGGGGTATGTTTTTTGGGTCTTCTGCCCCATGCCCAGGTTTAGCATGATCTCTGACAGAACAATTCTCCCAGGATTACTTGTTCTGTTGTCTGCTGGCTGTGCCGGGTGGAGGGATATGTCTGTATAGTCTCAGACCCAAGTCACTGAGTGCAGTCTCAGGAGATGGGAGGCAGCGGTGTGGGATCTCTGCAACTTGTCTCATGTAAACATTTCATCCGCCACTGATTACTGAATATCAATATCATGAGTCCTAACCCATCACTATATACTCTATGTTGTACATTACATACTCCTGACCCCTGCACTATATACTCTTTATTATCTCTGAACAAGAACGGTTGGAGAGCCGGTTTAGGGCCAGGACACATTTGAGTAGATGTAATGACAATTGGCAGACTCCGAGACTTCTATAGGTAGACTGCTATACAGTGGAAGGCCTCCAGCCGGACACCACTTCTGTATAGGTAGGACCGCTGTCTCCTATGGTAACAAATCTTGTTACAGTCACTAACGCTAGTTCTACATAACTCTTGGTAACACAGAATAGTTCTCTTCTTCTCACACAGTCTCTCACTGCAGATCTTCACTCCCTGAGCTCCCGGTCTCTCACTAGTAGGGATGAGCTTTATGTTCGGGTCGAACATGAGCTCCACTTAAACATTGGCTGTTCGCCCGTTCATCGAAAAACAAACATTATGGGGCGTTCGCACCATATACGAGTGCCGCGTCACGCACCATAATGCACCGCGAGACTGCAGTGCATTGCTGTATGATGATTGGCCAAAGCATGCACTATGACCCGCATACTTTGGCCAATCCCAGCACAGTCATTCAAAGAGAGACATAATTGGCCAAAGCAGGCTGCCTTTGGCCAATTATGGCTCAGGGGGACTAAGTCCACGTCCCACCTGCACATCGGCCCTGTGTAGTGTGTTGTTGGCGTGGACAGAGACAGAGTGTCATTTAGATTGAGCAGGCCGGTGATTCAGTTAGCTGCAGTGCATTTAATATATATATACACACACACACACACAGTCTCCTATATATATATATATATATATATATATATATATATATATATATATATATATATATATATATATATATATATATATATATATTGTAAGCTGGGGGATAGGTAGCAGGTACAAACACTCCCTGGGATGAGCAGGCACAGATACCAAGTCCATAATACAAGTGACAAACAGTGGGGTGTTTATTGGTGCTATATACAAAGTCTTTTTACAGGTGCTGTACAGTGTGCAGAAAAACAAAACAAAAGTAATTAAACAAAAGCCTATCCGTGTCCCGGCTCTAACTATACAATATGCACGCCCTCACTACCAGGCTGAACAAACCTACAGCTTGTCAGCCTCCACATCGATTGCTTAACAGTTTTGTTTACCAACCTTCTTGCTCTCACAGACCAACTCTATCTGTGTGTCCCAGGGCAGAGCAAAGGCTGTCTGCTCAGGTGAGCTTAAATTGGCCTGGGGGAGAGGGCCAACACCTGTACTGGATCAGAGATCCCTGAACGTATAAGAGAGGAGCCTGGGAGAGGTGTAAACCCGGAACAGGACTTTTCCAGGCTCTCTCTGGGACGCTCTGCTACACATCCTCCCCCCTTGTTTCAACCCCAGGGTTGGAACACCTGTAGCCCAACAGGAGTGAACACGGGACAGGGCATCTACATTCCCCATCTCCACACCCGGCCCGTGTTTTACCGTGAAGGAGTAATCCTGTAGGGCCAAAAACCACCGGTTCACCCGTCTATTCGTCTCCTTCTTTTGGGCCTTCCATTTCAGGGGAGCATGGTCAGTTATCAACTGAAAATGGCGGCCTAACAAGTAGTACCTGAGCGCAGCCACGGCCCACTTTATGGCTAAACACTCCTTTTCAATGACTGCATGTTTTTTCTCATGGTCATTAAGCTTTCTGCTTAGGTACACGACAGGGTGTTCTTCCCCATTGTGTACCTGTCACAGTACTGCCCCGACACCTACATCAGAGGCATCCGTTTGAACCAAAAAGTCTTTGGTGAAATCGGGGGAGTATAGCACTGGCTGTGCACAAAGAGCTTTTTTCAGGACTTGGAAAGATTCTTCCGCTACTGGGGACCATTTCACCATTACGGAGTCTTTCCCTTTCGTAAGGTCTGTCAGTGGGGCAGCTATAGTTGCAAAATTTGGGATAAACCTTCTATAATACCCCGCAATGCCAAGAAAAGCCCTGACCTGCTTTTTATTTGCAGGACGTGGCCACTCCTGGATGGCTTCTATTTTATTCACCTGGGGCTTTATGACACCACGGCCAATAGTGTAGCCCAAATACTTAGCTTCCTCTAGACCGATGCCACATTTTTTGGGATTTGCCGTAAATCCTTTGTTGAAGAGGGAATCAAGGACAGCCTGGACACGGGGCAAGTGAGACTCCCAGTCAGTGCTATGTACCACTATGTCATCTAGATAGGCTGCTGCATACTGTCGGTGAGGCCTTAGGGTCCTGTCCATAGCCCTCTGAAACGTCGCAGGGGCATTTTGCAACCCAAAAGGCATCCTCTTATATTGAAAGGATCCCTCCGGGGTTACAAATGCAGTCTTCTCTTTGGCGCTAGCAGTCAGCGGTATTTGCCAATACCCTTTTGTCAAGTCCAAAGTGGTCAGATAGCAAGCTTTGCCAAGTCGGTCTATAAGTTCATCTACTCTGGGCATTGGGTACGTGTCAAACTTTGTCACTGCATTAACCTTCCTAAAGTCATTGCAGAACCTCCTAGTGCCATCCGGTTTTGGGACTAACACGATGGGGCTAGACCAGTCACTATTGGATTCCTCAATGACATCTAGCTCCAACATCCTTCAAACTTCATCACTGATGTCCTTTCTCCTCGCTTCAGGATTTTGGTACGGCTTGAGCTTGACACGGACCCCTGGTTCAGTAACAATATCATGCTGAACTGCTGAGGTTGTGCCAGGCAACTCTGAAAACTTCTCTCTATTCCTTATCAGGAACTCTCTAGCTTCCTGTTTTTGGGAATATGACAGGGTGTCTGGAATCGTGACCTCAGGGATCAGAGGGGACTCATTACCTTTAGGCGTTACAGGGAGGGACCTCGCAGTCAATGCCAGTCTATCCTTCCAGGGCTTTAATAGATTTATGTGGTAAATTTGTTCGGGCTTCCTTCTACCTGGTTGATACACCTTGTAATTGACCTCCCCAACTTTTTCAATTACTTCAAAGGGACCCTGCCACTTAGCCAGGAACTTGCTCTCAACAGTGTGGACCAATACGAGGACCCTGTCACCAGGTGGGAAAACACGGGAGTTGGGCCCCCCTGTTGTATATTCTCTGTTGGGCTGCTTGGGCCTGCAGTAAGTGTTCCTTTACCACCGGCATGATTGCTGCAATCCTCCTGCATTTGAGCGATATGCTCAATGACACTTTTGTGGGGTGTCTGTTCCCCCTCCCAAGTTCCCTTGGCTATGTCTAAGAGTCCCCGAGGGTGTCTCCCATAAAGCGGCTCAAATGGAGAGTACCCCGTAGAGGACTGGGGAACCTCCCTGATGGCGAACATCAAGTACGGTATCAGTCCCAGTTTCTCCCATCCTTGTCCACAACCTTCTTTAACATACTCTTTAATGTCTTATTGAAGCATTCCACCAAGCCATCCATTTGAGGATGATACACCGAGGTTCGCAACTGCGTCACCTTAAATAACTTGCACAGCTCCCTAGTTATTCGTGACATAAACGGGGTACCCTGGTCTGTAAGGATTTCTTTAGGGATGCCAACCCGACTGAACACCATAAACAGCTCTTTGCAATGTTTTTAGCAGATGCGGCGCGTAAGGGAACGGCCTCAGGGTAATGGGTAACGTAATCCATAATCACGAGCATATGCTGATGACCACGGGCAGATTTGGGGAGCGGACCCACAAGGTCCATGGCAATCCTTTCAAAGGGAACTTCAATAATGGGCAAGGGCACTAAAGGACTTCGGAAATGGGGCTGTGGGGCTGACATCTGACACACAGGACAGGATTGACAATAATTCTCAATATTTTTCTGTATCCCAGGCCAGTAAAACCTGCGCAACACTCTTTCAGTGGTTTTCTCAACCCCTAAATGGCCTCCTAGCAAGTGCCCATGAGCAAGTTCCAACACCACCCGCCTATATGGCTTAGGGACCACCAACTGCTCAACCACTTCATCATTCATTTTACATACACGATACAGTAAATCCTCATTGCTGCAGAAATAAGGAAAACAGGGCCTGTCCCCTGGTTCAACAGGTACATCATTAATCACCATTACATTTTCCCAGGTCCTGGTGAGGGTAGGGTCTTTTCTCTGCTCAGTACCAACATTTTCCTTGTGCACATTAAGGTCAGCAAACTCCAACGTAGGCTCAGAGTCAGCAGACGGCTGTCCGGCTCTACTGGTTGTGAGGACTTCCTCAGGCTCCTCCAGCTCTCCTGCCATAACTGAGAAAGGAAAACTCGGAGAGCCCTGAGATGAGTCCCCTGAACCCACAATATCAGAAGTAGCCAGGAGTTCTGGCTCTGCGACTTATTCAGGTACTGCGATCGGGTCGGGGACGATCCCACAGTTCCCAAAACGTTGGGAAGTCCCTACCAATGATGGCCTCATGCACCAAGTGGGGCACAAGTCCTACCGCATGGGACACCGTACCTAAGCCAGTTTTAAACTGAACAGTGGCTATAGGATACTCCCGGGAATCGCCATTTCATGAAGATTCACAGTTTCAACCAACTCAGCTGTAACCAAAGTAACTAGACTTCCAGAGTCCAGCAAGGCCGTAATAGGCTTATTATTAACAGTCATTTGACACATGTGTTTCCCCACATTTAGCGCTGCAGCGCATGAAACAGCAGCAAACATAGACTGCCTTCTAATGGACAGATCGGACTGCATTGGTTCATCAGTCAATGGACAGTTTGCTGCAACATGTCCCAGTTCTTGGCAATGAAAACACCTGATGTTTCCCCAGTTCGGTTTGATGACAGGCAGTGGTTTCCCTTGTTTGGGATGCCAAACTTCAGTCCTGGCACCAAAAATCCTCCCCCCTACTTCCTTGCCATGCTTATCACCCACTTCCCCTAAAACAGTCTTACCAGTTGCCTGGGGAGACCGTGGCTTTGGGTGGAAAGTCTGTGCGGCTGTTGGGGTGGTGACCAGGTTCTAAGCAGCAAAGTACCTCTCAACGAGTTCCACCAGGTTATCTGCCGAATTGGGGTCTCCTTGACTCACCCACTTCTGCAGGGGGATTGGCAGTGACCTCAGGAACTGGTCCATGACCACACGCTCCACTATTTGTGGCGCAGACAGGGACTCCGGCTGTAGCCATATTCGCACCAGGTGGATTAGATCGAACATCTGCGATCTTGGGGGCCTCTCAACTTGGAAGAACCAGCTGTGGACCCGCTGTGCTCGAACGGCCAAGGTGACACCGAGTCACACCAGAATTTCCTGCTTGACCTTCTCATAGTCTCCCGCTTCTGCCGACTCCAGATCATAGTAGGCCTTCTGCGATTCACCAGACAGTAAGGGGGCGATCAGTCCTGCCCACTTGGTTTTAGGCCAACCTTCCCTCTCAGCGGCCTGTTCAAATGTTAGTAGGAAGGCCTCTGGATCATCATCCGTAGTCATCTTGGACAGAAAGCGAGCCACATGGATGGCTGAAGGCTTGCTTCCAATATCCTTGATTTCTGCAGGTGCCCACTGTGCTAGCGTTTCTGCAACCTTAGTCAGGGTTTTCCTATCCGCTTCTGCAGCAGTGGCAAGCTGTTCAAACAGCCTCTGCGATTTCTCCGGTACAGCACCAATCTGCCACTGCGATTGCTCTTGTGCAGCACTAATCTGTTGGTACAGGGCCTTTGTTTGCTCCTGTGCAATAGCATTGGCTTGCTGCAGTGCAGCATTGGATAACACCATTTGTTTGAGGATTTCCTCCATCTTGTCACTTTAGGTACTGGCCTTTTAAATAGTAACTTACTACTGCTGGTCGCAGCCTCCACCATATGTAAGCTGGGGGATAGGTAGCAGGTACAAAAGCTCCCTGGGATGAGCAGGCACAGATACCAAGTCCATAATATAAGTGACAAACAGTGGGGTGTTTATTGGTACTATATACAAAGTCTTTTTACAGGTGCTGTACAGTGTGCAGAAAAACAAAAGTAATTAAACAAAAGCCTATCCGTGTCCCGGCTCTAACTATACAATATGCACGCCCTCACTACCAGGCTGAACAAACCTACAGCTTGTCAGCTTCCACATCGATTGCTTAACAGTTTTGTTTACCAACCTTCTTGCTCTCACAGACCAACTCTATCTGTGTGTCCCAGGGCAGAGCAAAGGCTGTCTGCTCAGGTGAGCTTAAATTGGCCTGGGGGAGAGGGCCAACACCTGTACTGAACGTATAAGAGAGGAGCCTGGGAGAGGTGTACTGAACGTATAAGAGAGGAGCCTGGGAGAGGTGTAAACCCCGAAACAGGACTTTCCCAGGCTCTCTCTGGGACGCTCTGCTACAATATATATATATATATATATATATATATAATCTCCACTGCATCCAGTGTAGCCAAGCCTATATCTGACTGTAGGCCATTCCTGGCGTACTTTTTCTAATAAACTAAAGGCTTTGATGATGGTTCCCAGGTTGAGGAAGGGAGTAACGTGAGCCTAGAGAGAGGGGGTGCCCAAGAAGGACAAGAAACTGGCAGTCATGTTTCCCCAGCTGCATCATACTGCCAAGTTTGCTCCAGTGACGAGGAGGGAGGGGATGATGAGGTCACTGACTCTACTTGGGTGCCTGATAGAAGAGAGGAGGAGGAGGAACATCTCCAATGAGGCAGAATGCCCTCCAGGTTGCAGCTTAAGGGCAGCCACCCTATTTCATCACACCACAGAGCTAAGCATGTGCAGGGCGCTGCTGACTCCCCGCGTATTTTGAAAAGTTCTTTGGTGTGGGCCTTTTTTGACACGTGCAGCAGATCGCACCGTTGCGGTTTGTAACATATGTCTGAAGCGTGTCAAGCGTGGCCAAAACAGCAGCCGCTTGGGCACCACATGCTTGACCAGACATATGTCGACCTCCCATGCAGTCCATTGGCAACAGCACTTAAAAGACCCACATGAAAGAACAAGGCAGACCTCTCCTTGCTCCTCATCAGCTGGGATCTCCAACCCCACTATACCTTCAGTCCTCTCAGAAACCTGCACTGAGAGGAATGAAGGTGTAGAATTAGGTGTCCCAAGTACTTGTGGGAAATCTGCTAGCAGTACACCAACATCCGATTGTAGCAGGCAAATTTCCCTACCCATGTTGCTAAATCGTGGAAAGAAATTTGATCCCAGCCATCCACATGCTCAGCGTCTGAATGCTACCTTGGCTACTGCATCTGCACTGCAACTGCTGCCTTTTCAGCTGGTAGACTCTGCCCCCTTTTGTGAATTTGTGGAATGTGCGGTACCTCAGTGGCAGTTTCCCAAACGCCATTTCTTTTCACGGAAGACCATTCCGATTCTCTACCAGCATGTGGAAGGCAATGTCTTGGCCTCGTTGGACAGGGCAGTCAGCAGTAAGGTGCATATTACCGCTGACTCATGGTCCAGCAGGCATGGACAGGGACGTTACCTTTCTTTCACGGTGCACTGGGTAACTCTGCTGGCAGCTGGGAAGGATGCAGGACAGGGTGCAGTATTGTTGGAGCTTGTTCTGCCACCACACCTCTAAAATGCTAGTGGTGGCTCTCTCCTCCACCCCCTCCTCTTCTTCCTCTATGGCCTTTTCCTCTGCAGATTTGTCCTCGGGCAAAAGGATGCCATGCGGTGCTTAGGGGACAGGAGCCACACTAAGGCAGAGATTATGTCAGCTCTGCAGGGGCAGGCTCAGAGGTGGTTGACGCCACGCCAGCTTCAGCCAGGAATGGTTGTAGGCACCAACCTACTCTCCGCCCTCCGACATGGACACTTGACCCATGTGCCCTGTTTTCAGGAACTTTCCCAGAATTTATCCACCCTTTGCAGAGGGAGCAGAGGATGAAACATCTTTGGGAGGCCTTGCAGAAGGGTTTGTGCTGGACAACGTGTTGCTGTGGCTTCGTTCAGTCAGAGAAAGAGCGGTGGAGAAGGTGGCCGTCTGACCGATGCCTTCAGACAATTCTTCAGTCCGCAGCCCCAAGGTCTGATCGGTTCCAGCAACCGTCGCCGGTGTCTGAATTACATGGTGCAGGAATATCTATGGGCAAGGTCAGACTTGGAGACCTTTCCAACAGAAAATCCTCTGGGTTACTGGGTCTTGAGGATGGTCCACTGGCAAGAGCTTGCACAATATGCAATTCAGCTACTGGCCCATCCTGCATCCAGCGTTCTTTCTGATCGCACATTCAGTGCTGCTGGAGGCTTTGTAACCGATCACAGAGTGCGCCTGTCCACAGACACCTGATGCTGATGTAACCAAATTGATTTTTCTATGGATGTGGGATCCCTTGAAGACTGCATATGCTGAGTGACTATCCTATAATTATGCTGAGTGACTATCCTATTCCTCCTCAATGTTCATGTTGATGGCTTCTAAGAATATTTTTGTTTCAGGGCACTACCACCACCGCCTAAGGCCCAATTTTTCTGCCCCTGTTTACATGCCCCTGTTAATTACAATTTTTGATCTAATATTTCACAGCAGGGCCCGTTCCTGCACCCACCAAGAGTAACGGTGAGGGCTTACAGTGTTCCGGTACCACCAACACCTAAGGCACAATTTTCCCCTACTTTCAAACATCCGACTTACAAACGACTCCTACTTACAAACGGAGGGAGACAACAGGAAGTGAGAGGAAATCTCCCCCTAGGAAGGGAAATTCTCCCCTGTAAGAGTTAATATGGGAAAAAGGTGTCTCCTCTCCACTGATGCTTTATCACCAATCCTTGTTTCCCTAATAACCCCAAATTTTCTAAATCCAATTGTCATTGGGACAGAAAGTGAGGTGAAATCTTCTGAACACGGGGCACAGACAGCAAAACAAATGTTACAGGGGGGATAACCCTTCTCTATGTTTCCCAAAAAGCTTAAAAATAGATTTTTTGGCTGGAGTTACACTTACAAAATGTACCAGTTCCAAATTACTACCAGATTCAACTTAAGAACAAACCTCCAGTCCCTGTCTTGTTTGTAACCCAGGGACCGCCTATATACTGCTGTTCAGAGTATACAGAGCCTGCGGGCACTTTTGATTTTTCACGTTCGGGCCCCATAAACTTTAACGGCGTTCGAATGTTCGCACAAACTTTCGGTCCATTTGCTTGTTCTGCCGCAAACCGAACCGGGAGGTGTTAGGCTCCTCCCTACTCACTGGACTTCCAGATTCAGTGGCCACTGAATCTCCTGTGCTCTTCCCACTGTATATTCCTCAAGCGTCACCCCCGCTATCCTGCTGGGCCCCTGGCTTGGCACTTACTGATGCTCCTCAGGCGTCACCCCCGCTATCCTGCTGGGCCCCTGGCTTGGCACCTTCTGAAGCTTTCTCACTTCTTCACTGTCCCAGGCTGGTGAGAAGATTGCTCTGGTACTGGCTCCAGCTTACTAACTGTAGTCTCCGGTAACAAGGTGGATGGTCCCATAGTGGCGACAGCTTCCCCTCCACCTCCGACCACAACTGATTCCCCGTTCGGCTGAACCTTTTACTCTCAGTTGGAATCCAATCCTGTACTCCCAACCCTGCGCTGCTTCTCTTGCTCCTGGATAGGCCTCAGGCTTCTGGCCTAAGAACCCGGGCGACATAACACACGTCCACCCAGACAGCTGTCCAGGTGGCACAGAACCCCGATCACCTGACTCACCCCAAATAGGCTTTCCCAGCAGGCCAAGGGACCAAAGAAACCCCTGCCAATTGGTGGAGACACCCCATCCATTCATAATCCGACCTTGCTACACCCTTGTCTATCTAGTGCCACCTAGTGACAGAACAGAAAAGGTGCAGCAATCCAAAGTTAGAGAGGAATCAGTAGATCTCCTAACAATAAGCAATGATAAATACCACCTGGTGATCTCAATTTATTAGTCTCCCTTCCTAAACACCAGGGTGCTACATGTTCATTACATACTCCTGACCCCTGCACTATATACTCTATGTTGTACATTACATACTCCTGACCCTCGTCCTATAATCCCCTCATCACTGTCACTCCTATAAAAGACAGTTCTCGTTTCCTCACTCTCTGACTAAGGTCCATGAATAAAGAAATGATCTGGTAGGAGATCAGAGGAGCCATTTACTAGTTACCTTGAGGGGGGAATTGTAAGGTCCTCAGAGACAAAGCTGCCTGATGTGGGCGGAGTCCTGGTTTAGGGGAACCAATCAGCTGATGTCTAGTAATAATCTTTGTATTTCTATTTTAGTAGATGGACGGGAGATGAGGAAAACCTCAGAGGATTGTCTCACTTTGTCTCCAGACTGTAAAGTAGAAGATAAGGACATCACACAGTATAGTCCAGGAGAAAACCCGACTACCTCAAATGTCCATCCGGCACCACACAGTGTAGATGGACCATCGTATTCCTCTTATCCCGAGGAACCTCAGACTGTGCGGGACCGTGCCGGACCATTGTATTCCTCTTATCCTGAGGAACCTCAGACTGTGCGGGATGGTGCCGGACCATCGTATTCCTCTTATCCTGAGGAACCTCAGACTGTGCGAGACGGTGCTGTCTTTCCAACACATAAGAGGTTTCCATGTCCTGAGTGTGGGAAATGTTTTTCAGAGAATGCCAATCTTTCCACACATCAGAGATCTCACACAAGGGAGAAGCCTTTTTCCTGTTCTGAGTGCTGGAAATGTTTTAAAGATAAATCACATCTTGATAGACATCGGAGGTCTCACACAGGTGAAAAGCCGTATTCTTGTTCTGAGTGCGGAAAATGTTTTTCAGATAAGTCCTATCTTTCCACACATCAGAGATCTCACACGGGGGAGAAGCCTTTTTCCTGTTCTGAGTGCGGGAAATGTTTTTCACAGAAGTCCGTTCTTTCCCACCATCAGAGATCTCACACGGGGGAGAAGCCTTTTTCCTGTCCTGAGTGCGAGAAATGTTTTTCAGTGAAGTCCAATCTTTCCACACATCAGAGATCTCACACGGGGGAGAAGCATTTTTCCTGTCCTGAGTGTGGGAAATGTTTTTCAGATAAGTCCCATCTTTACACACATCAGAGATCTCACACGGGGGAGAAGCCTTTTTCCTGTCCTGAGTGCGGGAAATGTTTTTCAGTGAAGTCCAGTCTTTCCATACATCAGAGATCTCACACGGGGGAGATGCCTTTTTCCTGTTCTGAGTGCGGGAAATGTTTTTCAGTGAAGTCCAGTCATTCCAAACATCAGAGATCACACACGGGGGAGAAGCCTTTTTCCTGTTCTGAGTGCGGGAAATGTTTTTCAAAGAAGTCCAATCTTTCCAAACATCAGAGATCTCACACGGGGGAAAAGCCTTTTTCCTGTTCTGAGTGCGGGAAATGTTTTTCACAGAAGTCCCATCTTTCCACACATAAGAGATCTCACACAGGTGAGAAGCCGTATTCTTGTTCTGAGTGCGGAAAATGTTTTTCGCGGATGTCCGGTCTTTCCGCACATCAGAGATCTCACACGGGGGAGAAGCCTTTTTCCTGTTCTGTGTGCGGGAAATGTTTTTCAGAGAAGACCAGTCTTTCCACACATCAGAGATCTCACACGGGGGAGAAGCCTTTTTCCTGTTCTGTGTGCGGGAAATGTTTTTCGCAGACGTCCAGTCGTAACACACATCAGAGATTACACATGGGGGAGAAGCCTTTTTCCTGTTCTGAGTGCGGGAAATGTTTTTCAGAGAAGTCCAATCTTTCCAGACATCAGAGATCTCACACGGGGGAGAAGCCGTATTCCTGTCCTGAGTGAGGGAAATGTTCCTCACTGAGGTCCTGTCTTCCTGTACATCAGGAGTACCACACAACCCCTCGAGGTGTATTAGTGAGTGCGGGAAATGTCTTGTATATGAATGTTGCTGGACATGTGAGGAAGAAGCACACCCTGATATACGGGTGAAACTCGAAAAATTAGAATATGGTACAAAAGTTCATTTATTTCACTAATGCAACTTAAAAGGCGAGACTAATATATGAGAGAGACTCATTACATGCAAAGCAAGAGGGTTCAAGCCGTGATTTGTCATCATTGTGATGATTGTGGCTTCCAGCTCATGAAAACCCCAAATCCACAATCTCAGAAAATTCCAATATTCCATGCAATCAATAAAACACGGATTGTACAGAGAAGGATATCGCACCTCTGAAAAGTAGAAGCTGCGTATTAATTGTGTGAAAATAGTGCAGCGCTGCGTATCTATAAATCTTATAGAAACAAATAATTATACATTCCATAAAACTATTTATGAAAAAAAAAGAAATGATAAAAAAACTGTTCATATGGAGGTTTCCAAAGCTGTCACCGCTGTGAAAAATCCGATTTAAATGGATCCAATATTCAGTGCGCACCCCCACCTGCTAAAATGCATGCTCCCCTCAAGGGTGAGTATAAAACTCATAGACAGATCACTCCTTGTGTCCGATCACGATCCGTCCACTTTACCAATGGTAGTAATTCCTACAGTCTCCAGACTGCACCTCTGTGTGGGGAATCAACGTATAAATTATCTCCAAACACCACCTTCCTCCATTCACTTATTAATAATCAATTCCACTTCTATATCCCGGGGGGAAGGACATGAAAGAAAAAACACAAGTACCATAGTGCTCTCTGCTCCTGAATTTATTATAAAAGACCCCCCTAAAAAGTTACACAGGAACAAAAATTGTCTCTGGACAGCCGCACTCTGAACAAATTGTCGCCTTTATTAAAAGAAGGACAGCACTACAAGTCACAGCAAAATAAAACCCGACTGTTGACGCGTTTCGCACTGAAACTAGTGCTTAGTCATAGCTACAGTCCCCTAAAAAGTTACACTTACAAGAAATAACAATAAAAACAGCAAGTATCAAATCACCAGCTCATTCACCACCGATCTAGACCCACGGCGCTTCACCTGACATCACAGATAGGGCTCGTCCCTTCTAAACGCGTGTCGGCCTCTCATGGGCCTTCATCAGTAGAGAGAGAAAATAACCGCTTGGTAGTCTTCAAAGAACCTCCTCACTGAAACCAAACCATGGGTGCCGGCAATGCAATAGTGATGCAAACATACGAAGGAAACTTGGACAAACGCACTCCAAAAATTTTCTTTTAATTAAAATCGATCACAAAATGAACATGCCACAGCAAAAAATTGGAACAAAAGCCAACGTTTCGCACTGTAGCTTCAGTGCTTAGTCATAGCTAGTACACACATCAAATGATTGTTGAAAATATATAAACTTCACCTCACTGGTCACATGATCAGCGAGATGATGATTGGAGGTCTAGTGAACGAGCAATGGACTGGCAAACTGGTGTCTCCTGTGATCTCAGGTGAATCCAGACATGTGATTGAAAAACCTTTTCCCCTCCACACACCCACACACTATCTACAAATCTATGTGTGTTGTTTGTCTGGATGTTGTGATAAAACAAGGTGAAAAATGTGACAATGAATGTGAATTGTATCTTAATATGTTGTGTGAAGTTACTTCATGAATAGAGAAATAAATAAAGTCAAAAAATGTAACGAATATATTTGTGTGTAATGAAAAGAAGATATAAAGATCACAAAGAATAGTGATGTGGTAATAAATGCTGTGCGTAATGTGTACTGCGGTGAGGTGTGAATGTATTAGGCCGCGTACACACGGTCGGACAAAACCGATGAGAATGGGTCGAGGTTCAGTTTCATCGCTCCAAACGGACCGTGTGTATAGCCCATCGGTCTGTTTTCCTTCGGTCCAAAATTTTAAAACCGAACCGATGGACCGCTGCTCGATCGGTTCAAACCGATGGTTAGTACAGAAAGCATTGGTTCAAAACCCGCGCATGCTCAGAATCAAGTCGACGCATGCTTAGAAGCATTGAACTTTGTTTTATTCAGCACGTCGTGTGTTTGACGTCACCACGCTCTGACCCGATCGGTTTTTGAAACGATGGTGTGTACACACATCAGACCATCAGGCCACTTCAGCGGTGAACCGATGAAAACGGTCCGTCGGACCATTCTCATCGGTTTGGTCTGTGTGTACAAGGCCTTAGGGTTGTCCCGATACCAATACCAAGCATTTGCCCGAGTACTTGTACTGTCAGCGGTGATCAGTGCGTGGGGAAGTTACAAACACGATGACCGCTGTATAGATTTAAAAGTAATTTCTCCGCTTCTCTCTTCACCCCCCCCCCCCCCCCCGCGGCTTTCAGCTGCTTTAAAATTAGCGGTGATCGGTGCTTGTAACTCCCCCACACACGATCACCACTGACTGTCCCGTGTCCTCCTCCAGCCCCCCTCCGTTTTTCTGCAGTCTCCCTCCCTCTGTGTCCCCCTCCGTGCTGTCATCTCCATCCATGTGTCCCCCTCTGTGCTGTCATCTCCATCCATGTGTCCCCCTCTGTGCTGTCATCTCCATCCATGTGTCCCCCTCTGTGCTGTCATCTCCATCCATGTGTCCCCCTCTGTGCTGTCATCTCCATCCATGTGTCCCCCTCCGTGCTGCCATCTCCATCCATGTGTCCCCCTCCATGCTGCCATCTCCATCCATGTGTCCCCCTCCGTGCTGCCATCTCCATCCATGTGTCCCCCTCCATTCTGCCATCTCCATCCATGTGACCCCCTCTGTGCTGTCATCTCCATCCATGTGTCCCCTTCCGTGCTGCCATCTACATCCATGTGTCCCCCTCCGTGCTGCCATCTCCATCCATGTGACCCCCTCCGTGCTGTCATCTCCATCCATGTGTCCCCCTCTGTGCTGCCATCTCCATCCATGTGTCCCCCTCCATGCTGCCATCTCCATCCATGTGTCCCCCTCTGTGCTGCCATCTCCATCCATGTGCCCCCCTCTGTGCTGCCATCTCCATCCATGTGTCCCCCTCTGTGCTGCCATCTCCATCCATGTGTCCCCCTCCGTGCTGGCATCTCCATCCATGTGTCCCCCTCCATGCTGGCATCTCCATCCATGTGTCCCCCTTCATGCTGCCATCTCCATCCATGTGTCCCCCTCCGTGCTGCCATCTCCATCCATGTGTCCCCTTCTGTGCTGCCATCTCCATCCATGTGTCCCCCTCCGTGCTGCCATCTCCATCCATGTGTCCCCCTCTGTGCTGCCATCTCCATCCATGTGTCCCCCTCTGTGCTGCCATCTCCATCCATGTGTCCCCCTCTGTGCTGCCATCTCCATCCATGTGTCCCCCTCTGTGCTGCCATCTCCATCCATGTGTCCCCCTCCATGCTGCCATCTCCATCCATGTGTCCCCCTCCGTGCTGCCATCTCCATCCATGTGTCCCCCTCCGTGCTGCCATCTCCATCCATGTGTCCCCCTTCATGCTGCCATCTCCATCCATGTGTCCCCCTCCGTGCTGCCATCTCCATCCATGTGTCCCCCTCTGTGCTGCCATCTCAATCCATGTGTCCTCCTCAGTTTTGCTGCAGTCTCCCTCCCTCCGTGTCCCCCTCTGTGCTGCCATCTCCATCCATGTGTCCCCCTCCATGCTGCCATCTCCATCCATGTGTCCCCCTCTGTGCTGCCATCTCCATCCATGTGTCCCCCTCTGTGCTGCCATCTCCATCCATGTGTCCCCCTCCGTGCTGCCATCTCCATCCATGTGTCCCCCTCCGTGCTGCCATCTCCATCCATGTGTCCCCCTCCGTGCTGCCATCTCCATCCATGTGTCCCCCTCCGTGCTGCCATCTCCATCCATGTGTCCCCCTTCATGCTGCCATCTCCATCCATGTGTCCCCCTCCGTGCTGCCATCTCCATCCATGTGTCCCCCTCCATGCTGCCATCTCCACCCATGTGTCCCCCTCCGTGCTGCCATCTCCATCCATGTGTCCCCCTCTGTGCTGCCATCTCCATCCATGTGTCCCCCTCCGTGCTGCCATCTCCATCCATGTGTCCCCCTCCGTGCTGCCATCTCCATCCATGTGTCCCCCTTCATGCTGCCATCTCCATCCATGTGTCCCCCTCCGTGCTGCCATCTCCATCCATGTGTCCCCCTCTGTGCTGCCATCTCCATCCATGTGTCCCCCTCTGTGCTGCCATCTCCATCCATGTGTCCCCCTCTGTGCTGCCATCTCAATCCATGTGTCCTCCTCCGTTTTGCTGCAGTCTCCCTCCCTCCGTGTCCCCCTCTGTGCTGCCATCTCCATCCATGTGTCCCCCTCCATGCTGCCATCTCCATCCATGTGTCCCCCTCTGTGCTGCCATCTCCATCCATGTGTCCCCCTCTGTGCTGCCATCTCCATCCATGTGTCCCCCTCCGTGCTTCCATCTCCATCCATGTGTCCCCCTCCATGCTGCCATCTCCACCCATGTGTCCCCCTCTGTGCTGCCATCTCCATCCATGTGTCCCCCTCCGTGCTGCCATCTCCATCCATGTGTCCCGCTCCATGCTGCCATCTCCATCCATGTGTCCCCCTCCGTGCTGCCATCTCCATCCATGTGTCCCCCTCCGTGCTGCCATCTCCATCCATGTGTCCCCCTTCATGCTGCCATCTCCATCCATGTGTCCCCCTCCGTGCTGCCATCTCCATCCATGTGTCCCCCTCTGTGCTGCCATCTCAATCCATGTGTCCTCCTCCGTTTTGCTGCAGTCTCCCTCCCTCCGTGTCCCCCTCTGTGCTGCCATCTCCATCCATGTGTCCCCCTCCGTGCTGCCATCTCCATCCATGTGTCCCCCTCCATGCTGCCATCTCCATCCATGTGTCCCCCTCCGTGCTGCCATCTCCATCCATGTGTCCCCCTCCGTGCTGCCATCTCCATCCATGTGTCCCCCTCCGTGCTGTCATCTCCATCCATGTGTCCCCCTCTGTGCTGCCATCTCCATCCATGTGTCCCCCTTCATGCTGCCATCTCCATCCATGTGTCCCCCTCCGTTTTGCTGCAGTCTCCCTCCCTCCGTGTCCCCCTCTGTGCTGCCATCTCCATCCATGTGTCCCCCTCCATGCTGCCATCTCCATCCATGTGTCCCCCTCTGTGCTGCCATCTCCATCCATGTGTCCCCCTCTGTGCTGCCATCTCCATCCATGTGTCCCCCTCCATGCTGCCATCTCCATCCATGTGTCCCCCCTCTGTGTTTCCGTGTCCCCCTCCGTGTTTCTCTCTCCCTCCGTACTCCTCCACCCCCTGGAACTGTCAGGATGGTGAGCGGGGTAGGAGCCGGTAAATCCGGCAACTTACTGTCCCGAATGGACAGAGTCAGTGATTACTGACTCTGTCCATTCACATTACTGAAAAATCGTAACCTGTGTTTACAATGTTTCAATTTATGAATGAAGAGAAGCGGCTGTCTTCTCTCCATTCATTTTCAGCGCAGCTGAGGTGGCTGAGAAAGGAACGGGGGGGAATCTGTGTCCCTAGTCCCTTTCTCAGAGGGGAGATGTCAGAGAGGTCTGTTAAGACCCATGATATCTCACCAAAGCCCCCCCAACAGGGCTGATTAAAAAAACGTAAAAAAAAGTCACATGACATTAAAAAAAAGTATCGGTATCGGTGAGTACTTGAAAAAAAAGTATCAGTACTTGTACTCGGTCTCAAGAAAGTGGTATCGGGACATCCCTAGAATGTGTGTATTGTGGTATCCATAAACCACTGTTTACATGTCATGTTTGTGGATTGGGTGATGAATATCAAAACAAACAGAAAAATAGTGGGAGCCGAGATGTGAACATCGTGCATAGGGTGACCAGAAAACGAGCGTTTTCATGTGTGAAAAAAATGATTGTTAAACAAGATCCCTAATCTCCGGATCGTGTGTATTGTAGTGCTAAAGAATGTTAAATATTGTGTGAGTAATAGTGAAAATTAGGGTTGTCCCGATACCACTTTTTTAGGACTGAGTACAAGTACCGATACTTTTTTTTATGTACTCGCCGATACCGAATACCGATACTTTTTTTAAATGTGTCCCCAAATGCAGCCATGTCCCCAAACATATTGCAGCCATGTCCCCAAACATATTGCAGCCATGTCCCCCACATATCGCCATGTCCCCCACATATCACCATGTCCCCCCACATGCAGCCATGTCCCCCCACATGCAGCCATGTCCCCCGTATATCCAGCCATGTCCCCCGTATATACAGCCATGTCCCCCGTATGTCCAGCCATGTCCCCCGTATGTCCAGCCATGTCCCCCGTATGTCCAGCCATGTCCCCCGTATGTCGAGCCATGTCCCCTGTATGTCCAGCCATGTCCAGCCATGTCCCCTGTATGTCCAGCCATGTCCCCCATATGTCCAGCCATGTCCCCCGTATGTCCAGCCATGTCCCCCGTATGTCCAGCCATGTCCCCCATATGTCCAGCCATGTCCCCTGTATGTCTAGCCATGTCCCCCATATGTCCAGCCATGTCCCCTGTATGTCCAGCCATGTCCCCCGTATGTCCCCCATATGTCCAGCCATGTCCCCTGTATGTCCAGCCATGTCCCCCGTATGTCCAGCCATGTCCCCTGTATATGCAGCCATGTTCCCCGTACCTACCGTTAATCACCGCGGCGCGGGGGAACATTACAGACAGCTTTCGTTTGAACAGCTGTTTTCCCGGCCGCGCATAGACACTCCCCCTTGCTCGCGATTGGACAGATCCGTCCAAGAGGGAGTGTCTATGCGCGGCCGGGAAAACAGCTGTTCAAACGAAAGCTGTCTGTAATGTTCCCCCGTGCCGCGGTGATTAACGTTGTAGCGGCGGCATTGGCAGCGGCGGCGGGGGGGAGGGGGGCGGAGGGGAGGAAGTATTCTATTCTAGTATCGGCGGTATTAGCGGGAGTACGAGTACTCCCGCTAATACTCGGTATCGGTCCCGATACTGGTATCGGTATCGGGACAACCCTAGTGAAAATATTAATAAATAATGAGTGAGGATTAGGTAAACTTCATTTACATTTCAATCTTGGTGTTTTGTTATTATTTTTCACTGTTTGTTTTTTCATTGTTAATTATTATTATTTTTTTTTAGTTATTCTTCTGACTTCTTGTATTCTGAGCTTCAGATTTCAAATATTACGCCTGAACTTCGAACTTCTTGGTTTATGGGAGGACTAGAATAATCTGTGGGAGGTCTGCATGATTATGAACCCACATTAAAACTAAAATAAAATAGAATAAATCTCAACAAAATTGTGGGGCGTCTCGTCATAGATCCGGGTAATCAATCATGACTGACACACCAGGACATATAAAAAGACGGGGTATAATGATGTAAATGCAGCTACGATCTTATACTATACTGTGTTATACTGATGTGATGAAACTGCCGTGATATCGTTTCCAAAATGCTGGATAGTGAACATGTATCAAAAACTAGTATAAAAACAGATATAAAGAACTTATTAACCACTTAAGGACCGCCTCCTGCACATTTACGTCGGCAGAATGCTGGGTAAACCAAAAGGTGTCCCAGGTATTTTATAATCCTATAGCGTGTACTACAGAAAAATTGCTGTGTGCCGCGAAAGTATTCGGGTTTGGCTTGAAGAAAAGGTGGCAACCCTAATTCCGACCTTGACTCCTGGTGACAGCGACACCCACAGTCAAGTGGAAGTTGTGCAACACAGCTGAACTAGAACAGAAACCCACAATTTGGCATAATATTCTGAGCCAACTACAGCTCAGATAACTAAATTTACAAAATAGCGTCTACTCAACAGGGGCTACATATAGGATTGTGAGAATTTCCATCCTATTTACTAAGAAGCTGAAGAAGATGTCCATGATGTAGATGAGAAAAAAATGGATGGAGTACAGCGCTCAGGGTGTTTGCACAAAACAATCAACTAAAGGGTTAAAAATTAATAAAAATAATGATAATAAAATTGATTAAAAGGATCGATTAGTTTAAGATAAAAATCACAAAACACATTGGGAATATACAGTATGACTGTTCATATTCAAAAATCCATGATAGGTTCAGTCCCAGCAAAAATGCCTAAAGAGGCTGTGATTGATGAAAATGAGGAACTGATGTGGTTGAAGGCAGTAGTTCAGGGCTGCTATCCGGGAGCGAAGCCAGCTCGGTGTATACAAGAGAAAGACAAAAGAGAGAAGCGCCTCTGAGTATGCTGCTTTTAATTTAAAACATAAAAATATATCCAGCACTTACATCATAGTGGTATGGTGCAGTCGTGGAAGCTGGCGTGCATCTGTAGCAGACAGTCCGCAAAGCGTGAGAGCTGGGCAGCCGGAGAGAGCCGGGGAGAGAGACGGCTAAGTCCTAGTTGTTGTGCCGCTGCTAGGCAATGGATTCATCAGCTGTTGCGTGACGTCAGGTCGGACGGAGGCTGAGGGGGACCACAACGCGTTTCAGAGCCGGATGGGTTGGACTCTACTACTGTACAGCAAAGAGTCAGCCAGACATAGTGGTCTTTGGAAACCGGGACCACTCAAACCGGAATGGGACCATAAGCGAGACTGGAACTCCAAATTGACATGGACGGCAGGAACCAGCAGAGCTTGAATGGTGTGTTTGATCAATACCACGAGCTTTGAATAATCCTTAGACCATCAGTCAGGAGATGCAAGGCAGGATGTTGCTAAAGCTCTCAGGAAACCATGGAGTGGATGATATAAAAATGGAAAAAGAACTCCAATAGTGCAGGTCAATTAAAACCAATGAGGTTTATTTGTAAAAAGTCATGGGTAAATATGACAAGGATAAAAAGTGATCACGTACAGAGAATGGCAATGTGGGGTGCTCAATAGCAATACCCGACGCGTTTCGGCTAAGTAAGCCTTCAACAGGGGCTTGAAGGCTTACTTAGCCGAAACGCGTCGGGTATTGCTATTGAGCACCCCACATTGCCATTCTCTGTACGTGATCACTTTTTATCCTTGTCATATTTACCCATGACTTTTTACAAATAAACCTCATTGGTTTTAATTGACCTGCACTATTGGAGTTCTTTTTCCATTTTTATATCATCCACTCCATGGTTTCCTGAGAGCTTTAGCAACATCCTGCCTTGCATCTCCTGACTGATGGTCTAAGGATTATTCAAAGCTCGTGGTATTGATCAAACACACCATTCAAGCTCTGCTGGTTCCTGCCGTCCATGTCAATTTGGAGTTCCAGTCTCGCTTATGGTCCCATTCCGGTTTGAGTGGTCCCGGTTTCCAAAGACCACTATGTCTGGCTGACTCTTTGCTGTACAGTAGTAGAGTCCAACCCATCCGGCTCTGAAACGCGTTGTGGTCCCCCTCAGCCTCCGTCCGACCTGACGTCACGCAACAGCTGATGAATCCATTGCCTAGCAGCGGCACAACAACTAGGACTTAGCCGTCTCTCTCCCCGGCTCTCTCCGGCTGCCCAGCTCTCACGCTTTGCGGACTGTCTGCTACAGATGCACGCCAGCTTCCACGACTGCACCATACCACTATGATGTAAGTGCTGGATATATTTTTATGTTTTAAATTAAAAGCAGCATACTCAGAGGCGCTTCTCTCTTTTGTCTTTATGATGTAGATGAGGGTCACATATAGTATGAGCAGCATCACCCTTCACTCTGTCACCAAGACCTCGTCTGGCAATGCCCAGAATGATACCAATTAGTCTCTGACCAATCTCACGGTTTGTATGGAATTTCTCCTTATATCAGTGGTCAGTGTAGTGGTCCCTTACATTGGTGACCAATGGGAGAAGGACCCTCTTATATGTCATCAGTGGGAAGACTGCCCTCCCCCCTTACAGATAATTGATGTCAATTGTTACTGAGAGACAGAAATTGCTCAAGGAACCCCTAGAACCCTTTGGAGGAACCCTGGCTGAGAAAGGCTGGACTAGGCAGTAATATATCTCTATCCCCCTTGGTGGGAGTGGAGATGACCCATCTATAAGGATATACAGTACATACACACACAGCACAAGGCCGTGTTCACACTACGAGACGTTTCTCGGAGCTGTAGTACCTCTGAAATCCACAAGGTGGTGATCTTCTCACTTCTACCATAGAGAGAAGAAGTCTCTATGGAAGACAGGAAGTGATGTCAGGGACAGACAGGAAGCTCCGTGTGAGAGGTGAGTCGGGAGGAAGTAGTGAGGAGACATCGCTGGAAGAGGCAGCAGAGGAGGTAATAAGATCTTATTTTCTATTTACACCCAGTAACCCCGTCATGTCCGTCCTCTTCCTCCATAGTCACTGTGACGTCTTTTATCTCCAGCAGATGATAATACACACATATACCTCCCAACTGTCCCTGATTTGGAGGGACTGTCCTTCATTCACAACAAAGTCCCTCTTTCCTCCTCATGTTGGTCTGATCTATATACATGTATATAAAATGCACTATTTATCTATCAAATAATCTTTCCCGGTGCTAAACCTTCCATCCAATTTCTACATTTTTCTGCTGCATTTGTAAATTTCAAAAGCCAATATAAAGGAATATTAGTGGTAAAAATGCACTTGTGGGTTTATCCGATTTTTTTTCCCCCATTAAGGGGTGTGGCCTATGCCTCCATACTTTTGCTAATAGAAGTCCCTCATTCCCATCTCAGGAAGTTGGGAGGTATGTACACATATATAGTGTGGAGTCGTACATTAACCCCTTCAGGGTCAGAACATTCCCCCACTTATGGGGCCGGAACATTCTCTTCATTTCGAAAATGTTTTTTATTAAGAGGTGTATTTATAATTAGAGATGCTCCGAAATGTTATCAGCTCAGTTCCCTGGGGGGACTCCGCAAATAATGGAATTAGGTTTCGAGCAAATGGTAAAAAGTGGAAAAAAGTCGACTTCAACCTGATATAAGTATCTTTTTAATAAATACATCACCAGATATAAGTAAATTAAGCAAACATTGGAGAAAGGACTTTCCAAACTTGGTGGAGGAGAACTGGGAGGAAGTGTGGAGGTTCCCATTTCGGATACTGGTATCACTTCGAGACAAACGAATACAATTCAAAATAATACATAGGAGCCACTACACACCATATAAGTTATATAAGATCTCTCCATCAAACTCTCAGAACTGCTGGAGATGTGCAGACATTCCAGGAAACTTCAGGCATATATTTCGGTCGTGCCCAATGATAGTGGTATTTTGGAGGGAAGTCCTGAGAATAATTGCTATAGTAACATCCATAGCTTTCTACTGGGATTGGTAGGGAAGAAGATTGTTCCGGTGGGAAGGAGAACACAGGTGGGCCTATTATTATTCTACGCTAGAAAGACGATAGTCTTAAATTGGAAGAAGGTAGAAGCTCCCTCGGTAGCACACTGGAAAAACCTAGTAAATAATAATCTGCCATTATACAGGGAGACATATTGCAATAGAGGACATTGGGGAGAAATACGAGAGAGTATGGGCAGGTTGGATAGAAAATCCTATGACAGCTTCAGGATAAATGGGGTATAAGGGGAGGATAAACACACCATTAAAGAAAGGGAGGAAGATGAATGTCAAAAAAGGTATTTGTGTTAGATGAAATGAATGTTAGCGGAATTTTATGAAGGTTCGAGAAGAGAGCAGCTAAATGTAACTGTAAAATGTATATGTATGGTTTTTTTTGTATGGAAAAAAATAGAAAATTAATAAAGAGATAAAAAAAAATAAAAAAAGAGATGCTCCGAAACGTCATCAGCGCAAAACTTATCGGCCGAAAATTGGGCCGGATTCAGATACGAGATACGACGGCGTATCTCCAGATACGCAGTTGTATCTCTTGAGTGCGGGCCGTCGTATCTATGCGACTGATTCAGAGAATCAGTTACGCATATATTTCCCTAAGATCCGACCGGTGTAAGTATTTTAGGCTGCATATTTATGCTGGCCGCTAGGTGGCGCTTCCGTATAGTTATGCAAGGAATATGCTAATTAGGTATTTACGCCGATTCAGATACGTCCGGCCGGCGCATTTTTTTACATCGCTTACGTGAGGCTTTTTCCGGCGTAAAGTCACCCCTACTATAAGAGGCGTAGCTAATGTTAAGTATGGACGTCGTTCCCGCGTCGAGTTTTGAAAATTTTACGTCGTTTGCATAAGTCGTTTGCGAATAGGGCTCCTTTCTGAATACAGAACTTGCTCCCTAATTTACGGCGGCGTAACGTATCACAGATACGTTACGCCAGCAGATGGATAGAGAAATATATCTGAATCCGGCCCAATGTGTTTTCAGCATATTCCCGAAAGAATAAAAAGTGCAGATAATTGAGCAGTCGCAGTGGCCGCGCTTCCGGGGGTCCGCCCATTGTGGGGTGTCATCCTGGCGGCTCAAGGTCCTGTCCTCCCCTCCTCCTCTCCTTGCAGAGTGGCGATCTCACTGTGTCAGGGAGCTGAATTGCACGGGCCGCAGTGACAATGTCCCGCCTCCTGTGATAGACGGCACACTGATCCAATGCCGGGACATTGAATCAGTGTGACGTGATCACTGGAGGCGGGACATTGTCACTGCGGCCCGGGCAATTCAGATCCAGCTCCGGGCACAGGCAGGCTGCATCTGACAGGCACTGGTAGACTGCATCTTATGGGCACAGGCAGGCTGAATCAACAGGCAATGCCGAGGCTGCATCTTATGGGCACTAGCGAGGCTGCATCTGATGGGCACAGGTTGCATCCCACAGACACTGGCGAGGCTGCATTGATCTCTTGTATAGTTTGTGCAGTCTCTGACCATCTCCTGTATTATGTCTGCTAGAGGTGCACTGAATGGAAATTTTGCTAATACTATTAGCAGTGTGTTTAAGTAAGAGATTGCAGACATGATACAAGAGAAGGTCAGAGACTGAGGACATGATACAAGAGAAGGTCAGAGACTGAGGACATGATAAAAGAGAAGGTTAGAGACTGAGGACATGATACAAGAGAAGGTCAGAGACTGAGGACATGATACAAGAGAAGGTCAGAGACTGAGGACATGATACAAGAGCAGGTCAGACACTGAGGACATGATACAAGAGATGATTAGAGACTGAGGACATGATACAAGAGATGATTAGAGACTGAGGACATGATACAAGTCTGGTAGTTATACATCACTGGGTGTTAAGACACTTGTGGCAACTTATCTCCTATCATCCAACCTGGTGAGGAAGCTGCTATATTTAGAGGCGGTATTAATACTGCAATCAAAAGTTGGAATTGGCTGAACATTTGTTTAGATCAGCCAACCGCCTACACAAGCCAAGTTCTGTTCAAACATGGGTTCAGTCCAAACCCAGAGCTCTAGTTTTAGTGGTCAGTTTATTGGTCCCTTACATTGGTGACCAATGAGAGAAGGACCCCCTTATATCAGTGGTCAGTGTAGTGGTCCCTTACATTGGTGGTCAATGGGAGAAGGACCCTCTTATATGTCATCAGTATGAAGACTGCCCTCCTTACAGATCATTGGTGTCAGTTGTTACTAAGAGACAGAAATTGTCCATTGCTCAAGGAACCCCTAGAAACCTTTGGAGGAACCCTGGCTATGACTGGACTAACAAATAAATAAAGACAAATCTCCTGCGCTCCGGTATTTTTGGAAGATGTAAAAGATGAGATGGTAAAGTTCAATTTAAATTTAAAAGGTATCTTCCAGAGTCTTGCAGCCCTCCTCAGAATCGTGGGAATTCATAAGACTAAAAAAGAAAAAAGAGAGAATGGAGGGCGCACCGACCTAGTGCGATACTGATAAGAATTTTAATAAAAATGTTAAAATGAATCATTGTACTAACAAGTGGAGTATAAAATCAGGCCTTGAAAGACAATACAGCAGAAGTCCAACACCATCGGCAAAACACGATAATCGCTTCAATCTATGACCGTTGTTAGGGCTGACGCGTTTCGGGGGCGTACCCCTTTCCTCAGAGCTTGGTGGTCTGCAGTGTTCCCTCTCCGTGGGACTTGTGACAATTTATATACACATACAAATGAGTGGGCATGTGCTAAAGGGCCAGGGTTACCCCTCCCACAGAGTAGGAGGTACACACCCGGGACCCCACCCCCCCCCCCCACACACACACCTCTCCGAGTGGCCCACACCTCTAGGATTGTACCCAGCCATCTATACATAAGTGCATCAATAACAATGGATATTAATGATAATGACTAGTGATATGAGCAATACATATCCATATATATATATATATATATATATGAATATGTACATACACATAGTGCCAATTGGTAAAGATGTCTAACGGCTGACCCCATATATAGGATAATAGCACATGTCTCTGGCAGAGTGGAAGCAGACTGTGTAGTGAAAATTCTCTTCCTGTCATAAGTGGTATTTAACATTGGCGTTTGCCAGAAACACAAAAAATGTATACATATACACACACCATGGTGTGCCTACCTTCCCGATTTCCAAATTTCCAGAGAAAGCCTAGTGTGGCTGCTGGAACGCACGCCCGCCATAGCAGGGACCAGGTGCGCTCCAGCCGATTCTCCAGCAGAGCCCCGCAGTTCGTGCGCATGCGTGTGACGTAATCCGTGACGTCTGTGCGTTCCAGCCTTCACAGCCAAAGGGCTGGAACGTCACATCCACTGCTAGATGGCGCGCTCCCATATGGGAGAATCGGACATTTGCCATCTAGTGGTGGGAGGATAAACTTCCTATTTGGTAACAACACTAACCAGCGCATACCTGTCACAAAGGCAGGTATGCGCTGGTTAGTGTTGTTACCAAATTGGAAGTTTATCCTCCCACCACTAGTCTTTCCCGGTGCTAAACCTTCCATCCAATTTCTACATTTTTCTGCTGCATTTGTAAATTCCAAAAGCCAATATAAAGGAATATTAGTGGTAAAAATGCACTTGTGGGTTTAACCAATTTTTTTATTTTATTTTTTATTCTCCATTAAAGGGTGTGTCTTATGCCTACATACTTTATAGAAGTCCCTCATTCCCATCTTAGAAAGTTGGGAGGTATGTACACATATATAGTGTGGAATCGTACATTAACCCCTTCAGGGTCAGAACATTCCCCCACTTACAGCGCCGGAACATTTTCTTCATTTCGGAAATTAGTTTTTTTCCATCAGTTTCACCTTTTCAGTTTATATTCACGGATTATACGATAATACGGGTTGGAGCATTTATTAGATAGATTTATGATACGCGTGTTTGATTTTATAATCACTGTCTATTTCTCCATGGAGGAGTGGGAGTATTTAGAAGGACACAAGGATCTCTACAAGGACGTCATGATGGACAATCAGCCGCCCCTCACATCACCGGGTAAGAGGAGACTTTATTGTAAAGGAGAGAGCAGTACGGAGGCTCCACCTAGATCCCCCATCATCTGATAAACACATAGAAACAATGGATTCAGTCAGTGTGTGTGTTTCCTACAGATGGATCCAGTAATGGGAACCCACCAGAGAGATGTCCCCGTCCTCTGTATTCCCGGGATTCCACACAGGAAGGTCACACCATCCCCCACCATCATCAGGTAGATGAGGAACAATCACTGATTGTATCATTAGGATCTGTACATTATCTGCATTGTTACCATTGATGTCATTTTTATTCTATATTCAGAGTGGAAACCTGAGAGATTCTAAAGTTGAGGTTAAAGAAGAGATAAAAGAGGAGGATGGTGAGGACGGGGTGATGGAGGAAGAACACACCATCCCCCACCATCATCAGGTAGACGAGGAACAATTATTGGTGGTTATGATTTATACACAAACATGTTTAATATAATGAATGTTTTATTATATATTCAGAGTGGAAACCTCGGGGATGATAATATTGATATTAAAGAAGAGTATAAAGAGGAGGATGAGGAGTATGGAGTGATGGAGGAGTTTTCAGAAGGACACAAGGATATGATGGAGCCACCTAATACCAGGAACCCACCAGAGAGATGTCCCCGTCCTCTGTATTCCCGGGATTCCACACAGGAAGGTCACACCATCCCCCACTGTTACAAGGTCGGTGGGACGGAGCATCTAGAACATGTACTGGTGGAGATGATGTGTGGATTTTGTATGAAAGTTTATATCTTACAGATGATATTCTCTCTCATTCTCTTGGTTTAGAGTGGAGATCCAATCGATATAGAATTTGAGGTGAAATCAGAAGAAGAAGAGACGTATGTGAGGGATGATCAGCAGTCTATGGAGGAGGATGGAATAACGGGGACATTTATAGAGGAGGACACTCCTACAGAGATCAGCACAGGTGGGTCATTAACACTAAATCCATTCCTCCACCCATACTGCTCACTGATTGGTCCAGAGTAGGGCGGGGACTGGGTGATATCAGCCTGTAATCCCCTGGTCACTTTCCTGATCTGTGTTCCCCGTATTCCTGTATTCCTGTATTTCTCTCGGATAATCTTCCTTCTCTGTGCTGCAGACACAATTTATGTCTCTAGACTGGATTTATGGAGATTCTGGGGTTCAGCTGGCAGAAAAATGTTCATTTTCACCATAGGGTTTGCTTGACCTAGACACCTGGGGTATGTACCTTGGGTCTTCTGCCCCATGCCCGGGTTACATAGTTACATAGTTAGTCAGGTTGAAAAAAGACACAAGTCCATCCAGTTCAACCTCAAAAAAATAAACAAACAAAATAAAAAACACAATACAATCCCATACACCCAACTCCATACCCACAGTTGATCCAGAGGAAGGCAAAAAACCCCAGCAGAGCATGATCCAATTTGCTACAGCAGGGGAAAAAATTCCTTCCTGATCCCCCGAGAGGCAATCGGATTTACCCTGGATCAACTTTACCTACAAATCTTAGTACTCAGTTATATTCTGTACATTTAGGAAAGAATCCAGGCCTTTCTTAAAGCAATCTACTGAGCTGGCCAGAACCACCTCTGGAGGGAGTCTGTTCCACATTTTCACAGCTCTTACTGTGAAAAAACCTTTCCGTATTTGGAGGTGAAATCTCTTTTCCTCTAGACGTAAAGAGTGCCCCCTTGTCCTCAGTGTTGACCGTAAAGTGAATAACTCAACACCAAGTACACTGTATGGACCTCTTATATATTTGTACATGTTGATCATATCCCCCCTTATTCTCCTCTTCTCAAGAGTGAATAAATTAAGTTCTTCTAATCTTTCCTCATAGCTGAGCTCCTCCATGCCTCTTATCAGTTTGGTTGCTCTTCTCTGCACTTTCTCCAGTTCTCCGATATCCTTTTTGAGAACTGGGGCCCAAAACTGAACTGCATATTCCAGATGAGGTCTTACTAATGATTTGTACAGGGGCAAAATTATATCTCTGTCTCTGGAGTCCATACCTCTCTTAATACAAGAAAGGACTTTGCTCGCTTTGGAAACCGCAGCTTGGCATTGCATGCCATTATTGAGCTTATGATCAACTAAAACCCCCAGATCCTTCTCCACTACAGATCCCCCCAGTTGTACTCCCCCTAGTATGTATGATGCATGCATATTCTTAGCCCCCAAGTGCATAACTTTACATTTATCAACATTAAACCTCATCTGCCACTTAGTCGCCCAATCAGACAGAGCATTGAGGTCGGCTTGTAAATTGGAGACATCCTGTAAGGACGTTATTCCACTGCATAGCTTGGTGTCATCTGCAAAGACAGAAATGTTACTTTTGATCTCAGACCCAATATCATTTATAAATATATTGAAAAGTAAGGGTCCCAGCACTGAACCTTGGGGTACACCACTGATAACATTGGACCATTCAGAGTAAGAATCATTAACCACGACTCTCTGAATTCTGGCTTTCAGCCAATTTTCTATCCATTTACAAACTGATATATCCAATCCTGTAGACCTTACCTTACACATGAGCCGTGTGTGCGGAACTGTATCTAACGCTTTTGCAAAATCCAAATATATCACGTCCACAGCCACGCCTCTGTCCAGGGTTTTACTTACCTCTTCATAAAAGGAAATCAGGTTTGTCTGACAACTTCTGTCTTTCATGAATCCATGTTGTCTGCTGCTTAAATAGTTTTTTTCCTGCAAGAACTCATCCATGTGGTCTTTTATTAAACGTTCCAGTATCTTCCCAACTATAGAAGTTAGACTAACAGGTCTATAGTTACTTGGTAAAGACTTTGTTCCTGTCTAGTGAGATCTCTGACAGAACAATTCTCCCAGGATTACTTGTTCTGTTATTTGCTGGCTGTGCCGGGTGGAGGGATATGTCTGTATAGTCTCAGACCCAAGTCACTGAGTGCAGTCTCAGGAGATGGGAGGCAGCGGTGTGGGATCTCTGCAACTTGTCTCCAGTAAACATTTCATCCGCCACTGATTACTGAATACCAATATTATGAGTCCTGACCCCTGCACGATATACTCTATGTTGTACATTACATACTCCTGACCCCTGCACTATATAATCTATTGCATGTAACAAGGTCCCGGGCCCCTGAGGACTAATGGTGACCTCCAAAGTTAGAGACAGCTGACATCTTTCTTTGTAGAGTGGGTTACGAGGCATGGTGGGTGTAATGCAAGATGGAATGATGGGCACCAGTCGTGTTTTGAATGCAAACAAGAGATTTATTGTCTCTCAACAATAACGGTTGGAGAGCCGGTTTAGGGCCAGGACACATTTGAGTAGATGCAATGACATTTGGCAGACTCCGAGACTTCTATAGGTAGACTGCTATACAGTGGAAGGCCTCCAGCCGGACACCACTTCTGTATAGGTAGGACCGCTGTCTCCTATGGTAAGAAATCTTGTTACAGTCACTAACGCTAGTTCTACATAACTCTTGGTAACACAGAATAGTTCTCTTCTTCTCACACAGTCTCTCACTGTAGATCTTCTCTCCCTGAGCTCCCGGTCTCTCACTAGACTTCCAGATTCAGTGGCCACTGAATCTCCTGAGCTCTTCTACAGCTAAATTGCTGTATATTCCTCAAGTGTCACCTCTGCTGGGCCCCTGGCACTTATTGATGCTCCTCAAGCGTCACCCCCGCTATCCTGCTGGGCCCCTGGTTTGGCACTTATTGATGCTCCTCAAGCATCACCCCCACTATCCTGCTGGGCCCCTGGTTTGGCACTTATTGATGCTCCTCAAGCGTCACCCCCACTATCCTGCTGGGCCCCTGGCTTGGCACCTGCTGAAGCTTTCCCACTTCTTCACTGTCCCAGGCTGGTGAGAAGATTGCTCTGGTACTGGCTCCAGCTTACTAACTGTAGTCTCCGGTAACAAGGTGGATGGGCCCTTAGTGGCGACAGCTTCCCCTCTACCTCCGACCACAACTGGTTCCCCGTTCGGCTGAACCTTTACTCTCAGTTGGAATCCAATCCTGCAGTCCCAACCCTGCGCTGATTCTCTTGCTCCTGGATAGGCCTCAGGCTTCCGGCCTAGCAACCCGGGCGACATAACACACGTCCACCCAGACAGCCGTCCAGGTGGCACAGAACCCCGATCACCTGACTCCACCCAAATAAATAGGCTCTCCCAGCAGGCCAATGGGACCAAAGAAACCCCTGCCAATTGGCTGAGACACACCATCCATTCATAATCCGACCTTGCTACACCCTTGTCTATCTAGTGCCACCTAGTGGCAGAAGAGAAAAGGTACAACAATCCAAAGTTAGAGAGGAATCCGTAGATCTCCTAATAAGCAAGGATAACTACCACCTGGTGAACTCAATTTATTAGCCACTCTTCCTAAACACCAGGGTGCTACATGTTCATTACATACTTATGACCCCTGCACTTTATACTCTATGTTGTACATTACATACTCCTGACCCCTGCACTATATACTCTATGTTGTACATTACATACTCCTGACCCTCGTCCTATAATCCCCTCATCACTGTCACTCCTATAAAAGACAGTTCTCATTGTTTCCTCACTCTCTAACTAAGGTCCATGAATAAAGAAATGATCTGGTAGGAGATCAGAGGAGCCATTTACTTGTTACCTTGAGGGGGGAATTGTAAGATCCTCAGAGACAAAGCTGCCTGATGTGGGCGGAGTCCTGGTTTAGGGGAACCAATCAGCTCATGTCTAGTAATAATCTTTGTATTTCTATTTTAGTAGATGGACGGGAGATGAGGAAAACCTCAGAGGATTGTCTCACTTTGTCTCCAGACTGTAAAGTAGAAGATGAGGACATCACACAGTATAGTCCAGGAGAAAACCCGACTACCTCAAATGTCCATCCGGCACCACACAGTGTAGATGGACCATCGTATTCCTCTTATCCTGAGGAACCTCAGACTGTGCGGGACGGTGCCGGAGCATCGTATTCCTCTTATCCCGAGGAACCTCAGACTGTGCGGGACGGTGCCGGACCATCGTATTCCTCTTATCCTGAGGAACCTCAGACTGTGCGGGATGGTGCCGGAGCATCGTATTCCTCTTATCCCGAGGAACCTCAGACTGTGCGGGACGGTGCCGGACCATCGTATTCCTCTTATCCTGATGAACCTCAGACTGTGCGGGACGGTGCCGAACCATCGTATTCCTCTTATCCTGAGGAACCTCAGACTGTGCGGGACGGTGCCGGACCATCATATTCCACTTATCCTGAGGAACCTCAGACTGTGAGGGACGGTGCCGGACCATCATATTCCTCTTATCCTGAGGAACCTCAGACTGTGCGGGACGGTGCTGTCTTTCCAACACATAAGAGGTTTCCATGTCCTGAGTGCGGGAAATGTTTTTCAGAGAGATCCAAGCTTTCCACACACCAGAGATCTCACACGGGGGAGAAGCCTTTTTCCTGTTCTGAGTGCGGGAAATGTTTTTCACAGAAGTCCCATCTTTCCACACATAAGAGATCACACACAGGGGAGAAGCCGTATTCCTGTTCTGAGTGTGGGAAATGTTTTATAGATAAATCACATCTTGACAGACATCGGAGGTCTCACACAGGTGAGAAGCCGTATTCTTGTTCTGAGTGCGGAAAATGTTTTTCGCAGATGTCCAGTCTTTTTAAACATCAGAGATCTCACACTGAGGAAAAGCCGTATCCCTGTTCTGAGTGCGGGAAATGTTTTTCAGATAAGTCCAATCTTTCCGCACATCAGAGATCACACACGGGGGAGAAGCCTTTTTCCTGTTCTGAGTGCGGGAAATGTTTTTCACAGAAGTCCGATCTTTCCAAACATCAGAGATTGCACACGGGGGAGAAGCCTTTTTCCTGTCCTGAGTGCGGGAAATGTTTTTCAGATAAGTCCAATCTTTCCACACATCAGAGATTACACACGGGGGAGAAGCCTTTTTCCTGTTCTGAGTGTGGGAAATGTTTTTCAGTGAAGTCCAGTCTTTCCACACATCAGAGATCTCACACGGGGTATAAGCCTTTTTCCTGTTCTGAGTGCAGAAAATGTTTTTCAATGAAGTCCAATCTTTCCACACATCAGAGATTACACACGGGGGAGAAGCCTTTTTCCTGTTCTGAGTGCAGAAAATGTTTTTCAATGAAGTCCAATCTTTCCACACATCAGAGATTACACACGGGGGAGAAGCCTTTTTCCTGTTCTGAGTGCGGAAAATGTTTTTCACAGAAGTCCGATCTTTCCAAACATAAGAGATCTCACACGGGGGAGAAGCCTTTTTCCTGTTCTGAGTGCGGGAAATGTTTTTCAGTGAAGTCCCATCTTTCCACACATCAGAGATCTCACACGGGGGAGAAGCCGTATTCCTGTCCTGAGTGAGGGAAATGTTCCTCACTGAAGTCCTGTCTTCCTGTACATCAGGGGTCCCACACAACCCCTCGAGGTGTATTAGTGAGTGCGGGAAATGTCTTGTATGTGAATGTTGATGGACATGTGGGGAAGAAGCACACCCTGATATACGGGTGAAACTCGAAAAATTTGAATATGGTGCAAAAGTTCATTTATTTCACTAATACAACTTAAAAGGCGAGACTAATATATGAGAGAGACTCATTACATGCAAAGCAAGAGGGTTCAAGCCGTGATTTGTCATCATTGTGATGATTGTGGCTTCCAGCTCATGAAAACCCCAAATCCACAATCTCAGAAAATTCCAATATTCCATGCAATCAATAAAACACGGATTGTACAGAGAACGATATCGCACCTCTGAAAAGTAGAAGCTGCGTATTAATTGTGTGAAAATAGTGCAGCGCTGCGTATCTATAAATCTTATAGAAACAAATAATTATACATTCCATAAAACTATTTCTGAAAAAAGAAAGAAATGATAAAAAAACAGTTCATATGGAGGTTTCCAAAGCTGTCACCGCTGTGAAAAATCCGATTTAAATGGATCCAATATTCAGTGCGCACCCCCACCTGCTAAAATGCATGCTCACCTCAAGGGTGAGTATAAATCTCATAGACAGATCACTCCTCGTGTCCGATCACGATCCGTCCACTTTACCAATGGTAGTAATTCCTACAGTCTCCAGACTGCACCTCTGTGTGGGGAATCAACGTATAAATTGTCTCCAAACACCACCTTCCTCCATTCACTTATTAATAATCAATTCCACTTCTATATCCCGGGGGGAAGGACATGAAAGAAAAAACACAAGTACCATAGTGCTCTCTGCTTCTGAATTTATTATAAAAGACCCCCCCCTAAAAAGTTACACAGGAACAAAAATTGTCTCTGGACAGCCGCACTCTGAACAAATTGTCGCCTTTATTAAAAAAAGGACAGCACTACAAGTCACAGCAAAATAAAACCTGACTGCTGACGCGTTTCGCACTGAAACTAGTGCTTAGTCATAGCTAGAGTCCCCTAAAAAGTTACACTTACAAGAAATAACAATAAAAACAGCAAGTATCAAATCACCAGCTCATTCACCGCCGATCTAGACCCACGGCGCTTCGCCTGACATCACAGATAGGGCTCCTCCCTTCTAAACGCGTGTCGGCCTCTCATTGGCCTTCGTCAGTAGATGGGTGGGTCAAATGAGATGAAACCTTATATAGCTGCCTGTTGCCTAGGCAACCCTTCAGGCATCACCACAGTCTGTGAGGACACGCCCTCTTCTTGTGACTACAGAGCTCACATTCATAGAGCTGGAGAGCGTGTCAACCGAATCTGCAAACCAGCAGGGCGCTCTCACTCGATCACACCGCTGAGCTCCGTGGTAATGTCCCGTTACAATCTAATCTCCACATAAGTGTGCGATGTATCGCCATATACATACAATAAAAAACAAGTCTAAAATAAAATGAAAAGATGTTCCTATGTATATCTTTATCTACTGGGACAAATTCTATCTTTATTAGGACCTCGTTGTCCATTCATTAAAAATTATTATAGAAAACATAAATATGTATGAATCAATCACATATGTGAAAAATCAATTGTACACCGATCCTAAAAAATAATAATAATATATAAAACTACGGCTTGTGCAGCATTTGAACACGGGACCTCTCGCACCCTGAGCGAGAATCGTACCCCTAGACCAACGAGCCGAGTTACCCCTCCCACATTTCATGAGCTTATATCACTTTATAAACACATTACAATCAATCATTAATAAAATCTAATGTGAATGTCGATTGGCGGTGAGTGAGCTGGTGATTTGATACTTGCTGCTTTTATTGTAAGTGTAACTTTTTAGGGGGGGCTTTTATAATAAATTCAGAAGCAGAGAGCACTATGGTACTTGTGTTTTTTTTGTTTCATGTCCTTCCCCCCGGGATATAGAAGTGAAATTGATTATTAACCACTTAAGGACCGGGGCCTGTTTTTCAGACTTGGTGCTTTCAAGATTAAACCGTTTTTTTTTGCTAGAAAATTACTTAAAACCCCCAAACATTATATATATTTTTTTCTAACACCCTAGAGAATAAAATGGCAGTCATTGCGATACTTTCTGTCACACTGTATTTGCACAGCGGTCTTACAAGCGCACTTTTTTAAAAAAAAAAATAACTTTTTCGAATAAAAAAATAAGACAACAGTAAAGTTAGCCCAATTTTTTTTTAAATTGTGAAAGATAATGTTACGCCGAGTAAAATGATACCCAACATGTCACGCTTCAAAATTGCGCCCCACACGTGGAATGGTGTCACTTTCACCCTTAAAAATCTCCGTAGGCGACGTTTAAAAAATTCTATAGGTTGCATCTTTTGAGTTACAGAGGAGGTCTAGGGCTAGAATTATGTTGGCCATTGATTGCAGGAGAAAAATAAAAATGGAGTCATTCCCTCTCATTGGCTGAGTACATTTTGTGGTGGAAGATTTCACAGACATTTAGGGATCTATTATAAAACAAATTGTAGAATGAATGTGACGCGCGTTCCTCCAATCATGACAAATATTGGATCATCGGCTCCATCTGGTGGCAAAAATCTGTCACTGTTGTTTTAATACCGACCATTGACGTAAAACAGAAAATACCACATTTGGCCATTAGATGGCGCTAAGTAGCATAGAAATTATCTCCATCTAGTGGCCAAATGCAATCATTTCTATTGTAAATTAATGGAAACCATTCGACCAGCACAGCAAATATCCTAATAACATTCATCGTTCCCCCATTCACACAGAAGGGATGTACATGGACTTTCCCCGGGGGAATTGCTATGCACATATTTTATGAATAGACCCCTAAATGTCAGGAGACGTTTATATAAAGATGGGAAGTATGGAGCAGATAAATGAATAGACCTCCTAGCAATGTTATTACCAGGCTGCAGCTAGGGGGAGCTCTAATGTGTGAGCACAGCAGAGTGATCCCATCTAGCTCACATTAACCCTTTCACTGTCAGATGTTTTTGTATTATTTTAGGCCTGAAGATTAGATAAAACCCCCAAACATATATTATCTGATAGCAGAGGCCCCGGAGAATAAAATGGTGGTAATTGTTAAGGTGTTACTCGTACACAAATTTCCCCTTAATATCCGGGTTTATTTTCTCCTTTTCCCCCATTTTCTATGGTGTGATCTTTTCTACAGTACTTTGTTATAATAATGTAACGCGTTGTGTATTGTATTGTTGGACTCCGCCTCCACATTCCAGACAAGTCATTTTCCTGACCAATCGCATTTCTACCTTTTTACTATTTCCTAATTCTATGACTGTAATCTGTTTAAAAGTAAAATTATAATTAAAAAATGTATTGAAGAGAAAAAAAAGTTGTGTGTGTCGGTGGAATGAGAAGAATTGCTGGTGGTGTTGTCACCTGTCACAGATCATCAGGTTTAAGGTAACTCAGAATAATGGGCCTAGAGTGCAGGGGTCAGGAGTATATCATATACAGAGGTCAGGAGTATATCATATACAGGGGTCAGGAGTATATCATATACAGGGGTCAGGAGTATATCATATACAGTGGTCAGGAGTATATCATATACAGGGGTCAGGAGTATATCATATACAGTGGTCAGGAGTATATCATATACAGAGGTCAGGAGTATATCATATACAGAGGTCAGGAGTATATCATATACAGAGGTCAGGGTCTTCTACTGACATTAATTAGAGAGAAAAGTCTCTCCTGTACGGTTCTCTCCTTGACATATCGTAGAATGAAGCCGTATTGTTCTTTCAGTGTCATCATCCCGTGTTCTGTCCATTTCCACATCGACACCAACATCTCCTCCACCATCCCGCTGTATTTGTTGTCTCACCATGTTTCCAATGATGGAGATCCAGAGACTGACCGGAGTCTTCTTCTCCATGTCACCAGACCACCTCTTCCTCTACTATTGGGGTGCTGGGCCTTTCTATGACTACTCAGGACCCCCAACCTCTTCTATAGGATTGTGAAGATTTCAATCCTATTTACTAAGAAGCTGAAGAAGATGTCCATGATGTAGATGAGGGTCACATATAGTATGAGCAGCATCACCCTTCACTCTGTCACCAAGACCTAGTCTGGCAATGCCCAGAATGATACCAATTAGTCTCTGACCAATCTCACGGTTTGGATGGAATTTCTCCCTATATCAGTGGTCAGTGTAGTGGTCCCTTACATTGGTGACCAATGGGAGAAGGACCCTCTTATATGTCATCAGTGGGAAGACTGCCCTCCTTACAGATCATTGATGTCAGTTGTTACTGAGAGACAGAAATTGTCCATTGCTCAAGGAACCCCTAGAACCCTTTGGAGGAACCCTGGCTGAGAAAGGCTGGACTAGGCAGTAATATATTTCTCTCCCCCTTGGTGGGAGTGGAGATCAGTGTTGTCAACCGTTTGTATTTTTACGAACAGTTTGTAAAAACTGGCACTTTTTTCCCCCGTTCGTAAATGTCTGTAGTTGCGGGAATGTGCCAGTAAAAATAGCCCAGATCGGTTTGGCTTGGAACTGCGCATGGAGATTGGAGGCGGGGTGATTGGAGGCAGGGGGTGATGGTGGCTGCAGTGGCACCACAGAGGGCGATGGAGGCAGGGGGAGATTGGAGTCAGGAGGTGTTAGTGACAGGGGGTGTTGGTGGCACCGCAGAGGGTGGGGGATGGAGACAGGGATTGTTGGTGGCACTGCAGAGGGGGATGGAGGCAGGGGACGATGGAGGCAGGGGGTGATTGGAGGCAGGGGGCATAGGGGAGATTGGAGGCAGAGGGAGATTGTGGCACCGCAGAGGGGGTGAAGGCAGGGGGTGTTGTAGGCAGGGGGTAATGTGACTAAATAATTTGCCCTTATTATATCGAAAATAACAAAAATATGTTTTTTTACCTTAATATCTACCTTAAATCACATTGCTATTTGCCTAGCATACTTGTTTGTAGCCTAAATACTGAAATTTGCACCTAAAAATTAAATTTAGTAACTTTTGTGAAATGCCAGTAAAACTTGGCTGCGCCAGTAAATTTCGAGTGTCGTGCCAGTAAATTTCAATCTGGTAGGTTGGCAACACTGGTGGAGATGACCCCATCTATAAGGATATACAATACATACACACACAGCACAAGGCCGTGGTCACTCTACGAGACATTTCTCGGGGCTGCAGTTCCTCTGAGCTTCACAAGGTGGTAATCTTCTTTCTCACTTTACCATAGAGACAGGAAGTCTCTATGGAAGACAGGAAATTATGTCAGGTACAGACAGGAAGTTCCGGGTGAGAGGTGAGTCGGGAGAAAGTAGCGAGGAGACATTGGCCCAGATTCACGAAGCAGATACGACGGTGTATCTCAGATACACCATCGTATCTCGGATTTTTTCTGGTCCTATCTATGCGCCTGATTCATAGAATCAGATACGCATAGATAGGGCTGAGATCCGACAGTGTCACACTGTGTTACACTGTCGGATCTTTTTTTTGAATTAAAAATGGCGCCGGGGGCGTTCCCGCTGATTTACACTGAATAATATGTAAATCAGCGAGATACGCGAAATTCACGACCGTACGCGGACCCGACGCGGTGTTCTTACGTCGTTTCCGTAGCGCGGTACCCGTCGTATACTTACCCCTGCTAAAAGCAGGGGTAAGTATTGTTAAGTATGGCCGTCGTTCCCGCGTCGATTTTGAAATTTCCTACGTCGTTTGCGTACGCCAATTCACGAACACGCGCGTCGCAAGTCTAGATCACGTCGCAACCACTGACGTCCTATTGACGTCAGTGGGAGCAATGCACGCCGGGAAATTCCCCGGACGACGCATGCGTATTTAAATCGGCGCGGGAGCGCGCCTGATTTAAATATGACACTCCCCTAGCCGCGGAATTTGAATTCCGCTGGGGGATTTAGGATCCGCCGTCGCAAGTTTGGAGGTAAGTGGTTTGTGAATTAGCCACTTGCCTCCTAAACTTGCGGGAGCGGATCTTAATTCACGTAGAACGAGCGGATCTATAGATCCGCTGATCTACGTGAATCTGGCCCATTGTTGGAATCAGCAGCAGAGGAGGTAATAAGATCTTGGCCCAGATTCACGAAGCAGATACGACGGTGTATCTCAGATACACCATCGTATCTCGGATTTTTTCTGGTCCTATCTATGCGCCTGATTCATAGAATCAGATACGCATAGATAGGGCTGAGATCCGACAGTGTCACACTGTGTTACACTGTCGGATCTTTTTTTTGAATTAAAAATGGCGCCGGGGGCGTTCCCGCTGATTTACACTGAATAATATGTAAATCAGCGAGATACGCGAAATTCACGACCGTACGCGGACCCGACGCGGTGTTCTTACGTCGTTTCCGTAGCGCGGTACCCGTCGTATACTTACCCCTGCTAAAAGCAGGGGTAAGTATTGTTAAGTATGGCCGTCGTTCCCGCGTCGATTTTGAAATTTCCTACGTCGTTTGCGTACGCCGATTCACGAACACGCGCGTCGCAAGTCTAGATCACGTCGCAACCACTGACGTCCTATTGACGTCAGTGGGAGCAATGCACGCCGGGAAATTCCCCGGACGACGCATGCGTATTTAAATCGGCGCGGGAGCGCGCCTGATTTAAATATGACACTCCCCTAGCCGCGGAATTTGAATTCCGCTGGGGGATTTAGGATCCGCCGTCGCAAGTTTGGAGGTAAGTGGTTTGTGAATTAGCCACTTGCCTCCTAAACTTGCGGGAGCGGATCTTAATTCACGTAGAACGAGCGGATCTATAGATCCGCTGATCTACGTGAATCTGGCCCCATATCTTCTATTTACACCCAGTAACCCCGTCATGTCCGTCCTCTTCCTCCATAGTCACTGTGACGTCTTTTATCTCCAGCAGATGATAATACACACATATACCTCCCAACTGTCCCTGATTTGGAGGGACTGTCCCTCATTCACAACAAAGTCCCTCTTTCCTCCTCATGTGTCCCTCATGTTGGTCTGATCTATATACATGTATATAAAATGCACTATTTATCTATCAAAAATTGTTTACCGGTGCTAAACCTTCCATCCAATTTCTACATTTTTCTGCTGCATTTGTAAATTCCAAAAGCCAATATAAAGGAATATTAGTGGTAAAAATGCACTTGTGGGTTTCACCAATTTTTTCTTAATGTTTCTCCATTAAGGGGTGTGTCAGGGGGTGTGTCCTATGCCTACATACTTTTGCTAATAGAAGTCCCTCATTCTTATCTCAGAAAGTTGGGAGGTATGTACACCTATATAGTGTGGAGTCGAAGATTAACCCCTTCAGGGTCAGAACATTCCCCCACTTACGAGGCATTACGGGAACTTTCTCTTAATTTCCGAAATGTGTTTTTTTACATCTGTAGCGCTACCCCCTCAGGAGCCGCTGGTTGTTGTTGGAATCGGCATATTAAGTTACCTCTCAGTGTTGTCTAGGGGTGTAGTTGATGAGTAGAGTAGTGAGCGAATGTCGAGTCAATAAAAGAAGGTTTTCAAATGCTTTATTTTCGGCCCAACATGGCCAACATCAACGTGAAGTAGAGGGAAAAGGTTGATGAAGCGATAGAGAACTTTGCAGTATCAGGCCTGGATATGAAAGGAGCAATCCTGCTCTCAACAGCACAGTAATAGTAGTTACAGTTCGTCGCCACTCTAGCCAGAGTGGGTGAAGTTCCCCCGGACAGACTCCTGCCACAAGACTGGCAGCCGAAGTGTCACTTTAGGTTGCTGGGAGGAACAGGCCTCTGCCACAGACCCGGCTCTAGGGACCTCTGCCACAGGTCTAGTACTTAGATGAGCTGAACAAGATGAGTGAATCCTCACAGTAGATTAAGTAAGAGTCACCGGGTGACAGTTGAGGTGTACCTGTCAATGTCCCGGTCACCAGATCCCCCGATGGTTCGTTCAAGCCCTGTTGGACAACCTGCCTCTGGGTTCTCCTCAAGCCGACCCCCCATCGAACGGCATCCAGCCTGGGATCTCCTCAAAAGCGTTGGGGACCCAGTAAGTCACTGGGTCCCCTTTCAGCAACATGGAGCTCCGCGTAGCGTGCGACCCTGGCCTAGTAGGCCATCGCCAGGTTCCAGGTGCGGCACTCACCTTCAGGGTGTGCGCATCCAACGGACCCCGGCGATGGCCTACCAGGCCGGGGTCTCACGCTACGCGGAGCTCCGTGTTGCTGAAAGGGGCCCCAGTGACTTACTGGGTCCCCAACTCTTTTGAGGAGATCCCAGGCTGGATGCCGTTCGATGGGGGGTCGGCTTGATGAGATCCCGGAGGCAGGTTATCCAACAGGGCTTGAACGAACCATCGGGGATCTGGTGACCGGGACATTGACAGGTACACCTCAACTGTCATCCGGTGACCCTTACTTAATCTACTGGGAGGATTCGCTCAATTTGTTCAGCTCATCTAAGTACTAGACCTGTGGCAGAGGTCCCTAGAGCCGGGTCTGTGGCAGAGGCCTGTTCCTCCCAGCAACCTGAAGTGACACTTCGGCTGCCAGTCTTGTGGCAGGAGTCTGTCCAGGGGAACTTCACCCACTCTGGCTAGAGTGGCGACGAACTGTAACTACTATTACTGTGCTGTTAAGAGCAGGATTGCTCCTTTCATATCCAGGCCTGATACTGCAAAGTTCTGATGTTGGCCATGTTGGGCCGAAAATAAAGCATTTGAAAACCTTCTTTTATTGACTGGACATTCGCTCACTACTCTACTCATCAACTACACCCCTAGACAACACTGAGAGGTAACTTAATATGCCGATCCCAACAACAACCAGTGGCTCCTGAGGGGGTAGCGCTACACATCTAATTCAGCTTTTCAGTTTATAATAACAGATTATACAATAATACGGGATGGGGGTTTTATTAAGAGCTGTATTTATAATTAGGGATGCACCGAAATTTCATCGGTCGAAAATTGTGTTTTCAGCATATTGCCGAAAGAAAAAAGTACCGATAATTGCGCAGTCGCCGTGCCTCCGGGGGTCCGCCCATTGCGGGGTGTCATCCTGAAGGCTCAAGGTCCCATCCTCCCTCCCTCTTCTTGCACAGTGATGATTTCCCTGTGTCAGGGAGCTGAAATGCCCCGGCCGTAGTAAAAATGTTCCGCCTCCTGTGATAGACGGCACATTGATCCAATGCCGGGACATTGAATCAGTGTGACGTGATCGCAGGAGGCGGGACATTGTTACTGCAGCCCAGGAAATTCAAATCCAGCTCGGTGCCACAGGGAGATCGCCGCTCTGATCCGGGCACAGGCAGGCTGCATCTGACAGGCACTGGTAGGCAGCATCTTATGAGCACAGGTAGACTGCGTCCACAGGCACTGGCAAGGCTACATCCCACAGTCACTGGTCGGCTGCATACCACAGTCACTGGCAGGCTTCATCTGATGGGCACTGGCGAGGCTGCATGCCACAGGCACTGGCGAGGCTGCATTGATCTCTTGTATCATGTCTGTAGTCTCTGACCATCTCCTGTATCATTTATGCTAGAGGTGCACCAAATGGAAATTTTGTAATACTATTAGCAGTTGGTTTAAGTAAGAGATTGCAGACATGATACAGGAGAAGGTTAGAGACTGGGATCATGATACAGGAGATGGTCAGAGACTGAGGACATGATACAGGAGATGGTCAGAGACTGAGGACATTATATACGAGATGGTTAGAGACTGAGGACATTATATACGAGATGGTTAGAGACTGAGGACATTATATACGAGATGGTTAGAGACTGAGGACATTATATACGAGATGTTTAGAGACTGAGGACATTATATACGAGATGGTTAGAGACTGGGATCATGATACAGGAGATGGTCAGAAACTATACAGACATTTACCTGTGTCCAGTCCTAGGCACACCACCCCTGTCATCTCTGGTCTCCTCCGGGCATCTTCATGCCCCTCTGAGCACTCGCTGCATACACAGTACAGAGTGCCAGGCATACATGGTGGGTGAGAAGGGAGATGTCGGCAGTGCCCTCATTGGATACAGGGCTGCAGAGCTACGCTACGCTGCCATATGTCAGAGAGGCAAGTGCTGTATTCACAAAGCACTTGCCTCCTAAGTTACGGTGGCGTAGCGTAAATGGGCCGGCCTAAGCACGCCTAATTCAAATGTGGAACAGGGGGCGTGTTTTATGTAAATGATTCGTGGCCTGACGTGATTGACGGTTTTTACGAATGGCGCATGCGCCGTCCGTGGACATATCCCAGTGTGCATTGCTCCAAAGTACGCCGCAAGGATGTATTGGTTTCGACGTGAACGTAAATGACGTCCAGCCCCATTCACGGACGACTTACGCAAACAACGTAAAATTTTCAAATTTCGATGCGGCAACGACGGCCATACTTAACATTGGCTAGGCCAGCTATTTGTTCGACTAACTTTACGCTGGAAAAAGCCTTACATAAACGACGTAAAAAAATGCGGTGGGCGCACGTACGTTTCTGAATCGGCGTATCTAGTCATTTGCATATTCTACGCCGAACTCAACGGAAGCGCCATCTAGCGGCCAGCGTAAACATGCACCCTAAGATACGACGGCGTAGGAGACTTGCGCCGCTTGTATCTTCGCCTAACTTAAGCGTATCTGGTTTCCAGAATACGCTTAAATTTGCGACGGCGTAGATTCAGAGTTACAACGGCGTATCTGTCTCTGAATCTGGCCCTATGAGACGTTTCTCTGGGCTGCAGTTCCTCTGATCTCCACAAGATGGTGATCTCACTTCTACCATAGAGAGAAGAAGTCTCTATGGAAGACAGGAAATGATGTCAGGGACAGACAGGAAGTTTCAGGTGAGAGGTGAGTCGGGAGGAAGTAGAGAGAAGACGTTGCTGGAATCGGTAGCAGAGGAGGTAATAAGATCTTATCTTCTATTTAGACCCAGTAACCCCGTCATGTCCGTCCTCTTCCTCCATAGTCACTGTGACGTCTTTTATCTCCAGCAGATGATGATACAATCATATATAGTGTGGAGACCTAGATTACCCCCTTCAGGATCAGAACATTCCCCCACTTGTGGGGCCGGAACATTCTCTTCATTTCAGTTTATACTAACACATTATACGATAATACGGGTTGGGTTTTTTTTTTTTTTTTTTTTTTAGAGGTGGACTTATGATACTTGTTTTTGATTTTATAATCTTTATGGAGGAGGAAATAACTATTCCTGATGTCTGTGAAGGTTCAATACAAGGAATGTGTCTGGATGATGACTTTATCTTTGTAAGTATCAGGTGATGTCACTGTCTATTTCCCTATGCAGGAGTATTTAGAAGGACACAAGGATCTCTACAAGGACGTCATGATGGACAATCAGCCGCCCCTCACATCACCGGGTAAGAGGAGACTTTATTGTAAAGGAGAGAGCAGTACGGAGGCTCCACCTAGATCCCCCATCATCTGATAAACACATAGAAACAATGTATTCAGTCAGTGTGTGTGTTTCCTACAGATGGATCCAGTAATGGGAACCCACCAGAGAGATGTCCCTGTCCTCTGTATTCCCGGGATTCCACACAGGAAGGTCACACCATCCCCCACCATCATCAGGTAGATGAGGAACAATCACTGATAGTATCATTAGGATCTGTACATTATCTGCATTGTTACCATTGATGTCATTTTTATTCTATATTCAGAGTGGAGACCTGAGAGATCCTAAAGTTGAGGTTAAAGAAGAGATAAAAGAGGAGGATGATGAGGACGGGGTGATGGAGGAAGAACACACCACCCCCCACCATCATCAGGTAGATGAGGAACAATTATTGGTGGTTATGATTTATACACAAACATGTTTATTATAATTAATGTTTTATTCTATATTCAGAGTGGAAACCTCGGGGATGATAATATTGATGTTAAAGAAGAGTATAAAGAGGAGGATGAGGAGTATGGAGTGATGGATGAGTTTTCAGAAGGACACAAGGATATGATGGAGCCACCTAATACCAGGAACCCCCCAGAGAGATGTCCCCGTCCTCTGTATTCCCGGGATTCCACACAGGAAGGTCACACCATCCCCCACTGTTACAAGGTCGGTGGGACGGAGCATCTAGAACATGGACTGGAGGAGATGATGTGTGGATTTTGTATGTAAGTTTATATCTTACAGATGATATTCTCTCTCATTCTCTTGGTTTAGAGTGGAGATCCAATCGATATAGAATTTGAGGTGAAATCAGAAGAAGAAGAGACGCATGTGAGGGATGATCAGCAGTCTATGGAGGAGGATGGAATAACGGGGACATTTATAGGGGAGGACACTCCTACAGAGATCAGCACAGGTGGGTCATTAACACTAAATCCATTCATCCACCCATACTGCTCACTGATTGGTCCAGAGTAAGGCGGGGACTGGGTGATATCAGCCTGTTATCCCCTGGTCACTTTCCTGAGCTGTGTTCCCCGTCCTGTATTCCTGTATTTCTCTCGGATAATCTTCCTTCTCTGTGCTGCAGACACAATTTATGTCTCTAGATTGGATTTATGGAGATTCTGGGGATCAGCTGGCAGCAAAATGTTGATTTTCACCATAGGGTTTGCTTGACCTAGACACCTGGGGTATGTACCTTGGGTCTTCTGCCCCATGCCCAGGTCTAGTGAGATCTCTGACAGAACAATTCTCCCGTGTTACTTGCTCTGTTATTTGCTGGCTGTGCCGGGTGGAGGGATATGTCTGTATAGTCTCAGACCCAAGTCACTGAGTGCAGTCTCAGGAGATGGGAGGCAGCGGTGTGGGATCTCTGCAACTTGTCTCCAGTAAACATTTCATCCACCACTGATTACTGAATACCAATATTATGAGTCCTGACCCTTACACTATATTCTCTATGTTGTACATTACATACTCCTGAACCCTGCACTATATACTCTATGTTGTACATTACATACTCTTTATTATCTCTGAACAAGAACGGTTGGAGAGCCGGTTTAGGGCCAGGACACATTTGAGTAGATGCAATGACAATTGGCAGACTCCGAGACTTCTATAGGTAGACTGCTATACAGTGGAAGGCCTCCAGCCGGACAACACTTCTGTATAGGTAGGACCGCTGTCTCCTATGGTTACAAATCTTGTTACAGTCACTAACGCTGATTCTACATAACTCTTGGTAACACAGAATAGTTCTCTTCTTCTCACACAGTCTCTCACTGTAGATCTTCTCTCCCTGAGCTCCCGGGTCGAACATGAGTTCCACTCTAACATTGGCTGTTCGCCGTTTATCGAAAAACGAACATTATGGGGCGTTCGCACCATATACGAGCGCCGCGTCACGCACCATAATGCACTGCGACATGATTGGCCAAAGCATGCACTATGACACTTACTGATGTTCAAGCGTCACCCCCATTATCCTGCCGGTAACAAGGTGGATGGTACCTTAGTGGCGACAGCTTCCCCTCTACCTCCGGCCACAACTGGTTCCCCGTTCGGCTGAACCTTTACTCTCGGTTGGAATCCAATCCTGAAGTCCCAACCCTGCACTGCTTCTCTTGCTCCTGGATAGGCCTCGGGCTTCCGGCCTAGCAACCCGGGCGACATAACACACGTCCACCCAGACAGCTGTCCAGGTGGCACAGAACCCCGATCACCTGACTCCACCCAATTAAATAGGCTCTCCCAGCAGGCCAAGGGACCAAAGAAACCCCTGCCAATTGGTGGAGACACCCCATCCATTCATAATCCGACCTTGCTACACCCTTGTCTATCTAGTGGCACCTAGTGACAGAAGAGAAAAGGTGCAGCAATCCAAAGTTAGAGAGTAATCAGTAGATCTCCTAACAATAAGCAAGGATAACTACCACCTGGTGAACTCAATTTATTAGTCACCCTTCCTAAACACCAGGGTGCTACATGTTCATTACATACTCCTGACCCCTGCACTATATACTCTATGTTGTACATTACATACTCCTGACTTCTGCACTATATACTCTATGGCCCGGATTCACAAAGCACTTACGCCGACGTATCTCGAGATACGCTGCGTAAGTGTAAATGTGCGCCGTGCCCACAGAACTAGATAGGCTTCATCCGACCAACGTAACTTTTCTACGCCGGTGTATCGTGGGCGCATATTTACGCTGGATGTATTTGGCGCTCCTTTGATTTTCTTTTCACATATGCAAGTGAGGGAGATACGCAGATTGACAAACGTACTTGCGCCCGGCGCATAATATACGCGGTTTGCGTAAGTCGTACGTCCGGCGTAAAGTTATGCTCCATAAAGCAGGTGTCAGCAGCATCCATGCAAATGGCTGCACCAGGGAACACAGCCGTCGTATTTTACGTAGTACGTGAATAGGGCTAGGCGTAGATTACGTTCACGTCGTAGGCAGTGATTCGTCGTATCTTAGAGAGTAGTTCCGACGTGATTCTGAGCATGCGCACTGGGATACGTCCACGGGACGGCGCATGCGCCGTTCATTTTAAGTACTTGTCTGGCACTCGGCCAATCATTAGCATAGGGTCATGCCTCATTAGCATGTCTCACGCCCACTTCCACCTTTGCCGGCTTATGCCGAGGAAACCCGGCGCAGTTTGGGAGGCGAGTGCTTTGTGAATACTGTGCTTGCCTCTCTGCGCTGGTTCGGCGTAGCGTAAAAAAGATACGCTACGCCGGCATAAATATGTGCCAATGTATGTGAATCCGGGCCTATGTTGTACATTACATACTCCTGACCCTCGTTCTATAATCCCCTCATCACTGTCACTCCTATAAAAGACAGTTCTCGTTGTTTCCTCACTCTCTGACTAAGGTCCATGAATAAAGAAATGATCTGGTAGGAGATCAGAGGACCCATTTACTAGTTACCTTGAGGGGGGAATTGTAAGATCCTCAGAGACAAAGCTGCCTGATGTGGGCGGAGTCCTGGTTTAGGGGAACCAATCAGCTCATGTCTAGTAATAATCTTTGTATTTCTATTTTAGTAGATGGACGGGTGATGAGGAAAACCTCAGAGGATTGTCTCACTTTGTCTCCAGACTGTAAAGTAGAAGATGAGGACATCACACAGTATAGTCCAGGAGAAAACCCGACTACCTCAAATGTCCATCCGGCACCACACAGTGTAGATGGACCATCGTATTCCTCTGATCCTGAGGAACCTCAGACTGTGCGGGACGGTGCCGGACCATCGTATTCCTCTTATCCTGAGGAACCTCAGACTGTGCGGGACGGTGCCGGACCATTGTATTCCTCTTATCCTGAGGAACCTCAGACTGTGCGGGACGGTGCCGGACCATCGTATTCCTCTTATCCTGAGGAACCTCAGACTGTGCGGGACGGTGCCGGACCATCGTATTCCTCTTATCCTGAGGAACCTCAGACTGTGTGGGACGATGCCGGACCATCGTATTCCTCTTATCCTGAGGAACCTCAGACTGTGCGGGACGGTGCCGGACCATCGTATTCCTCTTATTTTGAGGAACCTCAGACTGTGCGGGACGGTGCCGGACCATCGTATTCCTCTTATCCTGAGGAACCTCAGACTGTGCCGGACCATCGTATTCCTCTTATCCTGAGGAATCTCAGACTGTGCGGGACGGTGCCGGACCATCGTATTCCTCTTATCCTGAGGAACCTCAGACTGTGCAGGACGCTGCTGTCTTTCCAGTACATAAGAGGTTTCCCTGTCCTGAGTGTGGGAAATGTTTTTCAGTGAAGTCCAGTCTTTCCACACATCTGAGATTACACATGAGGGAGAAGCCTTTTTCCTGTTCTGAGTGCGGGAAATGTTTTTCAGATAAGTCCAGTCTTTCCATACATCAGAGATCTCACACGGGGGAGAAGCCTTTTTCCTGTTCTGAGTGCGGGAAATGTTTTTCAATTAAGTCCAGTGTTTCCATACATCAGAGATCTCACACGAGGGAGAAGCCTTTTTCCTGTTCTGAGTGCGGGAAATGTTTTTCAGTGAAGTCCAGTCTTTCCACACATCAGAGATTACACACGGGGGAGATGCCTTTTTCCTGTTCTGAGTGCGGGAAATGTTTTGAATATAAGTCCTGTCTTTCCATACATCAGAGATCTCACACGGGGGAAAAGCCTTTTTCCTGTTCTGAGTGCGGGAAATGTTTTTCAATGAAGTCCTATCTTTCCACACATCAGAGATCTCACACGGGAGAGAAGCCTTTTTCCTGTTCTGAGTGCGGGAAATGTTTTTCATTGAAGTCCTATCTTTCCACACATCAGATATCTCACATGGCGGAGAAGCCTTTTTCCTGTTCTGAGTGCGGGAAATGTTTTGCAGATAAGTGTCATCTTTACAGACATCAGAAATCTCACACGGGGGAAAAGCCGTATTCCTGTCCTGAGTGCGGGAAATGTTTTTCAGAGAAGGCCAATCTTTACAGACATCCGAGATTTCACACGGGGGAGAAGCCTTTTTCCTGTCCTGAGTGTGGGAAATGTTTTTCAATTAAGTCCCATCTTTACACACATCAGAGATCTCACACGGGGGAGAAGCCTTTTTCCTGTCCTGAGTGTGGGAAATGTTTTTCAGAGAAGTCCCATCTTTCAAAACATCAGAGATCTCACACGGGGGAGAAGTCGTATTCCTGTCCTGAGTGAGGGAATTGTTCCTCACTGAAGTCCTGTCTTCCTGTACATCAGGGGTCCCACACAACCCCTCGAGGTGTATTAGTGAGTGCGGGAAATGTCTTGTATGTGAATGTTGCTGAACATGTGGGGAAGAAGCACACCCTGATATACGGGTGAAACTCGAAAAATTAGAATATGGTGCAAAAGTTCATTTATTTCACTAATGCAACTTAAAAGATAAGACTAATATATGAGAGAGACTCATTACATGCAAAGCAAGAGGGTTCAAGCCGTGATTTGTCATCATTGTGATGATTGTGGCTTCCAGCTCATGAAAACCCCAAATCCACAATCTCAGAAAATTCCAATATTCCATGCAATCAATAAAACACGGATTGTACATACAGGGAGAAAACATGATGTGGTCCAAGGTACCATAGGTAAATGGTTTCCATCCCAAATTTGAACAGAAGAGAGAGAGTTTGGTCAGCGGGACTTTAAATGAGGCCAATCACCATGCAGAGTAAGCATGTAGGATATACAGTATTGCTTAATTGGGTTCCAACACAAAAGGGGGAGTCAGTTCGGGACTTAGAATGAGAGATGTATAGCAAAAAGCAGTCTTAGCACAGAGCATTTTATTATGCCTTGTGATATCATGTAAAGCATACTGAATGACAAAAATTGCATCCACAAAGTCGCATAAACATGCTACAAATTACATATACATACTAACACCATGGTACTTGGCATATCGTGGAGTAAAGACAAGTCCTGCACAACATGAACCACTGGAGGGGCTTGGTGGTATAATGAGAATCTCGGAGTAAAACAGTATAAAAAACATAAAATCATCTGCATGAACGTCATGCATCTATGTTTGCCTGACGCGTTTCGTTGGGGTATACCAACTCTTCAGGGGCGAATGCAATGGTGATCTATAAAGAGACATAACCATATGGTATTATTTTGTAGTAGAATAATATAAATGATGTATAAAGAACAAGATACAAAACTCATTCGCCTCAAAGAAGTAGCCGGAGTTACAGACTCAGATCTACCCTGGTTCGCTTCCTTCCTAGGAAATCGGTCCCAAACAGTGAAACTAGGAGTCTTCACCTCGGAAAGCGCACCATTTCTTGCGGAGTCCCTCGAGGATCGCCCCTATCACCGGTGCTCTTCAACATCTACCTCCGCCCACTCCTGAAAATCATCAGTGAGCAGGATTTGTGCTACCACTCCTATGTGGATGACACTCAACTCTACTTTCGGATCACCAAAAAATAACGACCAAAATCACGGATTAGAAAAATCCCTGGCATTGATCAACGAGTGGATGACTGAGAGCTCCCTGAAACTCAACGGATCCAAAACAGAACTACTTCTCTTCCACGCAAACCGAAAGACTACAGCTAGGACCTCATGGACACCACCCACCATCCTGGGACAGATCATCACCCCAAGTACCAAGGTCAAAAGCCTGGGAGTAACCTTTGACTTTGGATGTCGTTGCGCAAATAGGATCAGTAGTCAGCGGATCCCATTACCTTCTCCGCCTACTGCACAGACTCATCCTGGAAGAGGATACATCGGTAGTAGTCGGAACGATCATCAATTCTAGACTCGACTACACAATCTCCCTCTACTTAGGACCCCTGAAATCCCAGATCTCACGCCTACAAGTCGTCCAGAACACAGCAGCCAAGTTGGTAACAGGAAAGAAACCCTGGGAATCCATCACCCCATCCCTGAGGGCCCTTCATTGGCTAACAGTAAAGGATCGGGTCATATTCAAGACCCTCTGCCTCACCCACAAATGCACACAAGGAAAGGCTCCTCAATAATTATGCGAGAAAATAAAACACTACACCCCCCCCCCCATCGCACTCTCCAATCATCTAACCAAAACCTCCTCCACATCCCCAAATACAACTACAAATCGGAGAGAGAACGAAGATTTGCAGTCCAAGGACCACGGCTATGGAACGCTCTACCAACGGACATCCGCATGGAAGAAAACCATCGGGCCTTCAGGAAAAAACGAAAGACCCGCCTCTTCTGAAGGATAAGGAAGACAACGGATGGAATAAGCGCCTTGAGGCAATTTAGTTTGCATGTGTAGCGCTATACAAGTTATTCACTCACTCACTCAGATAGATAACCCTATAAATACTCACGTCAACTGTATAGATGTAAGCACAGGACCAGAGCTGTTGAAATTGTGTGGCATGGGAGCCGAGGTAGAGACACGTGGACAACCAGAGAGCACTGTGGATTCCCCAATGTGTGAATGTAGAAGACAGTGGGCCAACACTTCTGTGGATTGAGATCAGTAGTAGAATGTATAATATTATTAAGGATTGTACATACAGGGAGTGCAGAATTATTAGGCAAATGAGTATTTTGACCACATCATCCTCTTTATGCATGTTGTCTTACTCCAAGCTGTATAGGCTCGAAAGCCTACTACCAATTAAGCATATTAGGTGACGTGCATCTCTGTAATGAGAAGGGGTGTGGTCTAATGACATCAACACCCTATATCAGGTGTGCATAATTATTAGGCAACTTCCTTTCCTTTGGCAAAATGGGTCAAAAGAAGGACTTGACAGGCTCAGAAAAGTCAAAAATAGTGACATATCTTGCAGAGGGATGCAGCACTCTTAAAATTGCAAAGCTTCTGAAGCGTGATCATCGAACAATCAAGCGTTTCATTCAAAATAGTCAACAGGGTCGCAAGAAGCGTGTGGAAAAACCAAGGTGCAAAATAACTGCCCATGAACTGAGAAAAGTCAAGCATGCAGCTGCCAAGATGCCACTTGCCACCAGTTTGGCCATATTTCAGAGCTGCAACATCACTGGGGTGCCCAAAAGCACAAGGTGTGCAATACTCAGAGGCATGGCCAAGGTAAGAAAGGCTGAAAGACGACCACTGAACAAGACACACAAGCTGAAACGTCAAGACTGGGCCAAGAAATATCTCAAGAAAGATTTTTCTAAGGTTTTATGGACTGATGAAATGAGAGTGAGTCTTGATGGGCCAGATGGAAGAGCCCGTGGCTGGATTGGTAAAGGGCAGAGAGCTCCAGTCCGACTCAGACGCCAGCAAGGTGGAGGTGGAGTACTGGTTTGGGCTGGTATCATCAAAGATGAGCTTGTGGGGCCTTTTCGGGTTGAGGATGGAGTCAAGCTCAACTCCCAGTCCTACTGCCAGTTTCTGGAAGACACCTTCTTCAAGCAGTGGTACAGGAAGAAGTCTGCATCCTTCAAGAAAACCATGATTTTCATGCAGGACAATGCTCCATTACACGCGTCCAAGTACTCCACAGCGTGGCTGGCAAGAAAGGGTATAAAAGAAGAAAAACCAATGACATGGCCTCCTTGTTCACCTGATCTGAACCCCATTGAGAACCTGTGGTCCATCATCAAATGTGAGATTTACAAGGAGGGAAAACAGTACACCTCTCTGAACAGTGTCTGGGAGGCTGTGGTTGCTGCTGCACGCAATGTTGATGGTGAACAGATCAAAACACTGACAGAATCCATGGATGGCAGGCTTTTGAGTGTCCTTGCAAAGAAAGGTGGCTATATTGGTCACTGATTTGTTTTTGTTTTGTTTTTGAATGTCAGAAATGTATATTTGTGAATGTTGAGATGTTATATTGGTTTCACTGGTAAAAATAAATAATTGAAATGGGTATATATATTTTTTTTGTTAAGTTGCCTAATAATTATGCACAGTAATAGTCACCTGCACACACAGATATCCCCCTAAAATAGCTAAAACTAAAAACAAACTAAAAACTACTTCCAAAAATATTCAGCTTTGATATTAATGAGTTTTTTGGGTTCATTGAGAACATTGTTGTTCAATAATAAAATTAATCCTCAAAAATACAACTTGCCTAATAATTCTGCACTCCCTGTAGAATGATATCGCACCTCTAAAAAGTAGAAGCTGCATATTCATTGTGTGAAAATAGTGCAGCGCTGCGTATCTATAAATCTTGTATAAACAAATAATTATACATTAAATAAAACAATTTATGAAAAAAGAAAATAAATAAATGATAAAAAAAACAGTTCGTATGTTTCCAAAGCTGTCACCGCTGTGAAAAATCCGATTTAAATGGATCCAATATTCAGTGCGCACCCCCACCTGCTAAAATACATGCTCACCTCAAGGGTGAGTATAAAACTCATAGACAGATCACTCCTCGTGTCCGATCACGATCCGTCCACTTTACCAATGGTAGTAATTCCTACGGTCTCCAGACTGCACCTCTGTGTGTGGAATCAACGTATAAATTGTCTCCAAACACCACCTTCCTCCATTCACTTATTAATAATCAATTCCACTTCTGTTGAAACAAGGTGTTTCAATAGTGCCCACCCTGTTGAAACAAGGTATAATCAAACCCATCCTAAAGAAGCCCACCCTGAAAATCGGCAACAGCATTTAGACACCCATAATTTGCTCGATCCTTTTCAATCAGGTTTCCGTCCAGGGCACGGGACGGAAACAGCATTGCTCAAAATATGGGATGATGCTCGAGGCCGCGAACGAAGGAGAATCTTGTCTTCTAGTACTGTTCTCAGCGCAGCTTTTCACACGGTAGACCACAAACTATTGCTGACTCGGCTTGCTGAAGTAGCCAGAGTCACGGAAGGTGACTTATCCTGGTTCTCCTCCTTTTTGGAAAACCGATCACAAGTAGTGAAACTGGGACCGTTCATTTCTGAAAAACGCACGGTCTTGCGGAGTCCCTCAAGGATCCCCTCTATCCCCGTTGCTGTTTAATATCTATCTTTGCCCCCTTTTTGAAATCATCAGCAGCCAAAAGCTGCTCTACCACTCATGCGGATGACACACAATTGTACTTTCTCATCTGCAACAAAAAGGATCATCATCTCTGTCTAGAAAAATGCCTCTCTTTGATAGAGAACGGGATGACAAAGAGTTATCTTAAACTTAACGGCTCAAAAACAGAACTTCTCCTGTTTCACGCCAATCGAAAGAATCAACCGGCAACACCCTGGACACCTCCACCCATTCTGGGCAAAATCATCACCCCTAGCACCAAAGTCAAAAGTCTCGGAGTCATCTTTGACACCAACATGACAATGGATGCACAAATAGGGTCAGTAGTCAGCAGATCGCACCATCTGATGCGCCTACTACGCAGACTTATTCCATTTATTCCCAAAGAAGACATAGCAGTCGTGGTGGGAACAATTGTTAACTCCAGACTTGATTATGCAAATGCCCTCTACCTCGGACTCCCAAAGTACCAAATCACTCGCCTGCAGGTCGTTCAGAATACGGCCGCGCGTCTGGTGACTGGGAAAAAACTTTGGGAATCAATCTCACCCTCACTGAGAAGCCTTCACTGGCTGCCAGTGAAAGACAGAATCACTTTCAAAGCACTCTGTCTGACGCGTAAATGTATTTTGGGAAATGCACCCAAATATCTATGCGAAAAAATAAAGGCTTACAACCCCAATCGCGTTCTGCGATCCTCCAACCAAAATCTACTCCAAATCCCCAAAACCAGATACAAGTCCAAAGGAGATAGAAGATTTGCTGTCCTGGGCCCTCAACTTTGGAACACTTTACCAACCTCCATTCGGTTGGAGGAGAACCACTTGGCCTTTAGGAGAAATATCAAAACCCACCTCTTTTGAGTTTAAAGGAGAACTGGTCAAAAAAGCGCCCAGAGGCGATTCAGTTCGCATGTGCAGCGCTATATACGTTTATCACTCGCTCACTATATCCCGGGGTGAAGCACATGAAAGAAAAAACACAAGTACCATAGTGCTCTCTGCATCTGAATTTATTATAAAATCCCCCCCCCCCCTAAAAAGTTAAGCAGGAACAAAAATTGTCTCTGGACAGCCGCACTCTGAACAAATTGTCGCCTTTATTAAAAGAAGGACAGCACTACAAGTCACATCAAAATAAAACCCGACTGCTGAAGCGCTATGCACTGAAACTAGTGCTTAGTCATAGCTAGAGTCCCCTAAAAAGTTACACTTACAAGAAATAACAGTAAAAACAGCATGTATCAAATCACCAGCTCATTCGCCGCCGATCTAGACCCACTGCGCTTCGCCTGACACCACAGATAGGACTCCTCTCTTCTAAACGCGTGTTGGCCTCTCATTGGCCCTCATCAGTAGATGGGTGGGTCATTTTAGGTGAAACCTTATATACCTGCTTGTTGCCTGTGAGGACTCTTCCTGTGACTACAGAGCTCACATTCATAGAGCTGGAGAGCGTGTCACCCGAATCTGCAAACCAGCAGGGCGCTCTCACACGATCACACCGCTGAGCTCCGTGGTGATGTCCTGTTACAATCTAATCTCCACATGAGTGCGCGATGTATCGCCATATACATACAATAAAAAAACAAGTCTAAAATAAAATGAAAGATGTTCCTATGTGATAAAACCCGAGGGTTTCTAATGTTAAAAAAGCGCAGCTTCTGCTGTTTAAAGGCTTTACTTTGCGTTCTGGATGAATGACGAATCGTGAGACAAATTTGAGAATTAACGTGAATAAAAACTGTGTGTTTTAATATACACACTATAAAGGATAATGTAACGGTAGGGCCCGTGGGACCCAGAGGCTCTTGAAGGGTGTGGGGTACTTCTGTTTCAGCCTCACCAATGACTCTTGTGTCTAGGGACATCCTATGTCCACTAGGGGCATAGGATGACTGAGAACTGATATCTCGGATTACATGAGATGGGACAGTAATGATAATCCACAATATATTCAGAATATCTTGAACTATTACTGGTTGTTGATTCTGAACTCAACAGGTTAATTGAAAGACGTCATCACCTTCAGCTACCTGGCTGTAGTGTACGATAAAAGCTTGCTGTGAATGTATTCTATTGTCTATTGTGCTAATTAAGTCTGCTACTGTGGTGATGTGGATTGGAGCTTGGTAGACAGTCTGGCTTCTAAAGACCTTTTCATTGTGTGATGCTAATTAACACTGTTTTGTGTGAATTTCTATTGATGATAATGTGTGTTGTGAATTAGCACAGTCTAAAAGGTCAGATGTCTGACTTGCCAGATGTAGGTAATTAGAATTGGAGTCAGAATGTCTGACTAAAGAAATGTGTATTGTATAAGCAGGTGTCCATCTTAAAAGATGTGTATTGAGGGGGGCTCGTTAGTACCCATTGTATGATGTTGTGGGTGTAGTTGAGTCATTGTTACTGACTGTATATAAAGAGCCTGATTTTCCCATTAAAGTATCTATTCGTTTGGAACCAGAGAACAGAGCTGTGTGTGTCTCGTAATTCTGGGGGAAATCCAATGGGTCCTGTCTGCCGGATTGTGGAGTGTCGATAAGCTGTCGTGGTTTGGTGGAATGGAATATCGTAAACGCCGTTAACCCCTGACCATTATAAATAATAAGTACAGTTACAGTACATTCATAGCTTCAAATAAAAGTTCAATACATAAAAGAAAGTTCTTCGAGAACATGTGCATTAAAGATGGCCGATTAGCCCTGTGTTTGCTGGAGAAAATTGTCTGTGTACTTATGAAGATGGGGGAAGGGTAGAAGAGAGGGAGAAGCTTTCCACCCAAGCTTTTTATAAACTTCAAGATCCTTTCTTTGACTTTCCCGCCGAAAAGTAAAGCGCTCCTCCTACATCACTCCCCAGAATGGAGGGGATGACGAGGAGGAATACGAGGCTTACCATAGGAAGTGGTCTATCTCCTAATTACTTATAGACACAGGAAATGGGGGAAGGGATTCGTCTGCCTTCGAATGCAACTTTCAAACAGAACATCAGTCATATGAAATACCTTTTTTTTTTTAAAAAAAACATAAGATATTTACAAAATGAATAAATATGTCTTCACAGCTTCTAGAAATTGATAACTGGGTTCAAATGTCACATCAGGAGATTATTAACTCAAAGCCCAACATCCATACCATTTATAGGAATTCATATTCTCAATAATATTTTATAACCAAATCAAATTTTAGATATTAAGAATATAACACTATGTATATCTTTATCTTCGGGGACAAATTATATCTTTATTAGGACCTCGTTGTCCATTCATTAAAAATGTATAGAAAACATAAATATGTATGAATCAATCACATATATGAAAAATCAATTGTACACCTAAAAATAGCACATGTAACGGGAGGGCCCGTGGAATCCAGAAGCTCTTGCAAAGTATGAGCCAGGAAATAATGGACATATCTTGGATTGCTTTAACATGGGTCTGTAATCCACAATATATTCCAGGATATCTGTAAGAACTATTTACAGGTTGTTGATTCTGAACTCAACAGGTTAATTGAAAGAGTGACTCATTCAATGTGGGAACACAGACCGTTAGGTGTTAATGTCGTCTGTTGTCATGTAAATGAATCTAGGATGGCCCTGAAAGAACCTGTCATTGTGTTGTGCTAATTGACCCTGTATTGTGTGAAGTTCTATTGATGATACATGTGTATTGTGAGTTAAACAGACAGTCTAGGTCAGATGTCTGACTTATCAGCTGTAGTTAATTAGCTCATGCTAATTAGACCAAGAGCTGGTGCCAGAATGTCTACTAAAAAGATGTGTATTGGGCTCATTGTGTTGTGGGTGGAGTTGAGTCATTGTTTATTTTTGGTTACTAACTGTATATAAGAGTCTGATTTTCTCATTAAAGAGTCTATTCGTTTTGAACCTCAAACAGAACTGTCTCTCGTTTCTGGGAGAATCCGTATGGGTCGTGTTCGCCGGATTGTGGAGTTTCGATAGCTGTCTTGGGTTCGGAATGGAATATCTTAAACGGCTTTAACTCCTGTCCCATTTGGGGTTCCGTTACACCACATTTGTACCATACCATAGAAATGATCTCCATCTAGTGGCCAAATGCAATCATTTCCATTTTAAATTAATGGAAACCGTTCGACCAGCACAGTAAATATCCTAATAACATTCATCTTTCCCCCATTCACACAGAAGGAATGTACATGGACTTTCCCCGGGGGAATTGCTTTGCACATATTTTATGAATAGACCCCTAAATGTCAGGAGACGTTTATATAAAGATGGGAAGTATGGAGCAGATAAATGAATAGACCTCCTAGCAATGTTATTACCAGGCTTCAGCTAGGGGGAGCTCTAATGTGTGAGCACAGCAGAGTGATCCCATCTAGCTCACATTAACCCTTTCACTGTCAGATGTTTTTGCATTATTTTGGGCCTGAAGATTAGATAAAACCGCCAAACATATATTATCTGATAGCAGAGGCCCTTGAGAATAAAATGGTGGTGATTGTTAAGGTGTTCCTTGTAATTTAGTTGTTAGTGAACATAATGAATACGAATTTATCCGAAGTTACGAATTACCCGAAATAACAAATGCTGCATCTAAACGAATGGAACGTAATGAATTAATAATAATAACAAAAAAAATTATTTGTTTCTGTAATAAAATTTTGTAAATGAGTACGTTTTCTCCTTCACTGATGAGATGGCACTGGTGGGCACTGACAATGGGCACTCATAGGCAACACTGATGGGCACTGAAGGGTATATATGAGTGGCACTGATTGGCATATCCCTTGTGGTCCAGGGTAGCATACCTGGTAGGCCTCCTCGGTGGTCCTGGGTGGGGGGCTGCACTGATAAACAATCTGCACAGACCCCCCGGTCGGGAGAGCAGGCGATTGGCTCTCCTCTTCTCTCGTCTGTCAGATGCGAGTGAGGAAAAGTCAATAAACGGCTCTTTCTGTTGACGCTGTGATCAGCCGTGATTGGACACAGCTGATCATGTGGTAAAGAGCCTTCATTAGAGGCTCTTTATCGAGATGGGTGTTGCGGCGTGTCAGACTCACACACCACAACAGAGATCACCCGGCTGTGTGCCCCGTATGGCAGGCGATCGCGGCTTATCCTGCTGAACATCATATAATGGGCAGTCAGGATAACTGAACCACTTCCCGGCCGTCATTTTGCTATAGGCCGGGTGGGAAGTGGTTAAAAGGTAACCCTGAATAATGGGGGGCCTAGAGTGCAGTGGTCAGGAGTATATCGTATACAGGGGTCAGCAGTATATCATATACAGGGGTCAGGAGTATATCATATACAGTGATCAGGAGTATATCATATACAGGGGTCAGGAGTATATCATATACAGTGATCAGGAGTATATCATATACAGGGGTCAGGAGTATATCATATACAGTGATCAGGAGTATATCATATACAGAGGTCAGGAGTATATCATATACAGGGGTCAGGAGTATATCATATACAGAGGTCAGGAGTATATCGTATACAGGGGTCAGCAGTATATCATATACAGGGGTCAGGAGTATATCATATACAGTGATCAGGAGTATATCATATACAGGGGTCAGGAGTATATCATATACAGTGATCAGGAGTATATCATATACAGGGGTCAGGAGTATATCATATACAGTGATCAGGAGTATATCATATACAGAGGTCAGGAGTATATCATATACAGGGGTCAGGAGTATATCATATACAGTGGTCAGGAGTATATCCTATACAGTGATCAGGAGTATATCATATACAGAGGTCAGGAGTATACCATATACAGAGGTCAGGGTCTTTCTACTGACAATAATTAGAGAGAAAAGTCTCTCCTGTACGGTTCTCTCCTTGACATATCGTAGAATGAAGCCGTATTGTTCTTTCAGTGTCATCATCCCGTGTTCTGTCCATTTCCACACCGACACCAACATCTCCCCCACCATCCAGCTGTATTTGTTTTCTCACCATGTTTCCAGTGATGGAGATCCAGAGACTGACCGGAGTCTTCTTCTCCATGTCACCAGACCACCTCTTCCTCTACTATTGGGGTGCTGGGCCTTTCTATGACTACTCAGGACCCCCAACCTCTTCTATATGTAGCACTACCCCCAAAGGAGCTGCTGGTTTAGATTTGGGCCTGCCGTTACCTTACTGTTCACCACACTCGTCCCAGGGGTCCCTCTTGAAGAGTTATTCACAAATGTCCGCACCAACACTTAATTTCTTTTTCTTCAAGGGTTTTATTAAACAAGGTTCATCAGAGGGGTGGAGGGATAGGGGAGATTCAGGTACCTTGCTTGTGGATCACGGGTACAATCTTAGATCCAGAGGACAAATTGGTTCCACACTGGATTCAGCAACAACCGGATAGGCCTCTCTCACTGACCTAGCAGCCGGTGCAAAGCTCGTTCAAAGTCTCTGCCACAGACTTGATGAGTGTTGTTGAGTCGTCACACAGTCCTCTGCCACAAGATCATGTAACCACACACACACACTCTGCAAAGCTCCAAAGAAATCACACAGTCCACGGTGCCAGGATCTTTCAGCCAGGCCGGCAGCACAGTGAGGTAAATTGGCCAGGATGCGTCCTCCAATTGAGCCCCCAATTGTTTGGCTTCTTCCCGCAGGCAAGACAGCACAGGACCACCCCTGGACCAGTAGGCCCCAAAAACTCCTGGGCCTACTCTCAGTTGTGGAGCCTCGGGCGAGCAGGCCCCAAGACTGGACCTTGACTCCTGGTGACAGCGACACACGCAGTCAAGTGGAAAATGTGCAACACAGCTGAACTCGAACAGAAACCCACAATTTGGCATAATATTCTGAGCCAACTACAGCTCAGATAACTAAATTTACAAAATAGCGCCTACTTAACAGGAGCTACATATAGGATTGTGATAATTTCCATCCTATTTACTAAGAAGCTGAAGAAGATGTCCATGATGTAGATGAGGGTTACATATAGTATGAGCAGCATCACCCTTCTTTCTGTCACCATGACCTAGTCTGGCAATGCCCAGAATGATACCAATTAGTCTCTGACCAATCTCACGGTTTGGATGGAATTTCTCCTTATATCAGTGGTCAGTGTAGTGGTCCCTTACATTGGTGACCAATAAGAGAAGGACCCTCTTATATGTCATCAGTGGGAAGACTGCCCCCCTTACAGATCATTGATGTCAATTGTTACTGAGAGACAGAAATTGTCCATTGCTCAAGGAACCCCTAGAACCCTTTGGAGGAATCCTGGCTGAGAAAGTCTGGACTAGGCAGTAATATATTTCTCTCCCCCTTGGTGGGAGTGGAGATGACCCATCTATAAGGATATACAGTACATACACACACAGCACAAGGCCGTGTTCAGACTATGGTGTCCTTCTATGAAAGTGAGATCAGCGGCGATCCCGATTCTCACCGCTGATCTCAGGTCATACCAGGGGAGGGGGGGGCAGGGTGCAAATCTCCCCCCGGGCTGGTGACACTATGCACAGCCACCGGCCGCCACTACCAAATGCTGTTTTTGCAGAGCAGGAATATGCCTGGTGGAGCTCTGTTATCACAGGTCACTGCCCCCGCTCACCTCCCACTGTGCAGCCTTGCCTGTGTCAGCTCCGAGGTAGATGGCTGCAGAGCTATGTCTCGTCTCACACATAGCTCAGCCTCAGCGCACACCAGCACTGACATCCCCTTCTCTCTCTGCAAAGACACGAGGAGAGATAGAGCTCATATGCTCCTCTCCTTCTTCTGAGTCTTCCCTGCCCAAACTCCCCGGGCATGTGTGGTCACTGGACAGGAAGTTTGAACCCAAAAAAGCATCAAACCTCCATTCTGGTAAGCTCACCCTCTCTAGTCTCTCCTGCCTCTCCTGGCTACCAGTGTATAAAAAAGGGTGCTCTGACTCTGATGTAAGGGGGGCCTCTGTGCGGACTCTGATTTAAGGGGGGCCTCTGTGCAGAGTCTGATGTAAGGGGGGCCTCTGTGCGGACTCTGATGTAAGGGGGGCCTCTGTGCGGACTCTGATGTAAGGGGGGGCCTCTGTGCGGACTCTGATGTAAGGGGGGCCTCTGTGCGGACTCTGATGTAAGGGGGGCCTCTGTGCGGACTCTGATGTAAGGGGGGCCTCTGTGAAGACTCTGATGTAAGGGGGGCCTCTGTGCGGACTCTGATGTAAGGGGGGCCTCTGTGTGGACTCTGATGTAAGGGGGGCCTCTGTGCAGACTGTTGTGATCATGAAAAATCTTATACTGTTTTCCTCAATCCATAACTTTTCCACGCTCTATGGGCCACTTGACTGGACTTGCCCCCCAGGCCTAAGGCTGCCAGTCCTCCCCTGGGTCATACACAGTTTATGAAGCTGAGGTAATCAGCGGAGAACATGTTCTCTCCACCGATTATCTCAGCACAGTGAGAATCTGTAACTGACTGTCACAGACAGGGCTGTGGAGTCGAGGAGTCGGAGTCGGGGGAAATTTTGGGTACCTGGAGTCGGAGTCGGCAAACAATGCACCGACTCCGACTCCGACTCCTACTAAATTTAGATTGGAATAAAAAAAAAAAAGCAAGTTTAAATGTCCCAATTCACAAAAAGTTATAATTAATGACTTCTCTACTGTAAGAATAAAGACCAATGCATGCAGTGCCTCACGTAACCGCAAAACGAACACGTTAAGTGACCGTGAAGAAGCATGCTTTTCATGTGCTTCACTATATGGCACGCAACGCACAATTAGGAGCTGCAATACTTATACTTTCCATAGTGATGTGTTCTGCTTTTACAGGGAACGCATGTTAGAGAACCAGTAAGTGTCCAAATAAAAAAATTCCAACAGGAGTTTTATAAAGCACTAAAAGAAGTTGAAAAGTATGATCGCTCATCAAAACTTACTGTTGAAGAAGCCATCCTTGTTTATCCAGAGATCGTTAGTGATGTGGCCAGAATAGTTACTGCAATGCCACCCACCCAAGTCAGTGTCAAAAGATTATTTTCAGCCCTAAAAATAATAAAGTCTGACTTAAGAGCCTCTATGAAAGAGGATCTGGCAGAGGCAATTCTCTTCCTTAGAACTCTACATTGAATTGATTTGCATTTGCTAAGCCTAGAACTACATTTCAATATTAATATAAACCATTTCTAGGTTTTACAGATTTTGTTTTTGGTTCATTATAGATAAGCTTTGTTTTTGTTCTAAAACAACCAAATAATGTGGTTTGTATTTTTGAACTGGTAAAGATCCTGTTCCTGATGTTTATGCCTGCTGCTACTATCCAGCCACTTGATTGATTAATACATTTTTTTTTATAAAACTTTGTTTTCATTGTGTTTGTCTTTTGCTTAAACTGTGCAATACCGTAGACTGTTGGCTTCCCAGCCAGTAGTCCTGTGGTAGGTTGCGTTTCTTTCCCTCAAGGAATGTATCAAATACATTTGCATATTAATACAGAGGAGTCGGAGTCGGGGAGTCGGAGTCGGAGTCGGAGGTACATAAAACTGAGGAGTCGGAGTCGGAACATTTATCTACCGACTCCACAGCCCTGGTCACAGAAACGGAAAGCAGTTTATGAAGGTGCGATCTCAGCACCTCACTGGCGATCTGTGACAGAATTCTCACTTTCTGATTCACCATCTCAGAGGTGGAGAATCCGAGAGAGAAGCCGAAGCTGGCTGAGTATTGTGGAGGAAGAAGGAAGTCTTTTGTCTTCCATGCTTCACACACAAGCAGCTATACAGTCAGATCCCATCTTCCCCCCAATACACCCCCCAAAATGAGCAGGTTAGGAATTTATAGTGTATGTATATGTGTATATACACATCATCATATAGCATATATATATATGTGTGTGTGTGTGTTTATTTCTATGTGTATATATATATGCAGTCTACCTGCATTAAAATGTTTAAATGCTATTTAAGTTATTTTTATATAATTTTTTATTTATTAGTAAAAAAAAAATGTAATCCCTAAAATATGGTTTTACCCATGGACTGTTCTATTACAGTTATACAAGGTTTATAATTGTATACTTTATAAAAAAAAATGTAATGATTATAAATGTATTTTTCATTGATATGAATGGTGTATAGCTGCATTACATATGTGGGATTCCATTCATTTCCTATACACCATTCACATGTAAATAGGCACATGTATGAGCTTTAAATATTGATAAAAACAATGTTTTTTAATAATTAGGTTAATGTATATTGTTTGGTGGGAATGTAACTTTATTTAGCCATGATTAAGCACTAGCTGTAAGTGCGAAACGCGTCGGCTATCCTGTATTCTGTTGGTTGCAGTGACTGTGTACAGTTGAATATTAAAGACAATTTTTTTAAGTATTTTGGAGTGCGGCCATCCAGTTTTTGTTCCTCATTTTTTGCTATTAATGTAACTTTATTATTTTATTAATATGTGGTGTATAATGTGTGCTGATTCGTGTTCAACTTTTTCTGTATTTTTTCACTTCCTCATACTGTAATCCCGCTACATCATGCCAGATTACAGTGAGAGAAGCAGTTCTCAGGAGTTTCCAGCCGTTTGTAGATCGCTCCTCATCTCAACATGAGAATCGATCTACAAAGCTTCATAAACAGGCACTCAGAGGAGAGCGATCTCCCCTGAGAATGCCTGAGAACTGAATAGCGGTATTTTACCGCACTTTAATAAAAGGACACCTATGAGACGTTTCTCTGGGCTGCAGTTCCTCTGATCTCCACAAGATGGTGATCTTACTTCTACCATAGAGAGAAGAAGTCTCTATGGAAGACAGGAAATGATGTCAGGGACAGACAGGAAGTTCCGGGTGAGAGGTGAGTCAGGAGAAAGTAGTGAGGAGACATCTTTGGAATCGGCAGCAGAGGAGGTAATAAGATCTTATCTTCTATTTACACCCAGTAACCCCGTCATGTCCGTCCTCTTCCTCCATAGTCACTGTGACGTCTTTTATCTTCAGCAGATGATAATACACACATATATAGTGTGGAGACCTAGATTAACCCCTTCAGGGTCAGAACATTCCCCCACTTACAGGGCCGGAACATTCTCTTCATTTCAGTTTATACTAACAGATTATACGATAATACGGGTTGGTGGTTTTAGTTAGAGGTGGACTTATGATTCGTGTTTTTGATTTTATAATCTTTATGGAGGAGGAAATAACTATTCCTGATGTCTGTGAAGGTTCAACACAAGGGGTGTGTCTGGATGATGACTTTATCTTTGTAAGTATCAGGTGATGTCACTGTCTATTTCCCTATGTAGGAGTATTTAGAAGGACACAAGGATCTTTACAAGGACGTCATGATGGACAATCAGCCGCCCCTCACATCACCGGGTAAGAGGAGACTTTATTGTAAAGGAGAGAGCAGTACGGAGGCTCCACCTAGATCCCCCATCATCTGATAAACACATAGAAACAATGTATTCAGTCAGTGTGTGTGTTTCCTACAGATGGATCCAGTAATGGGAACCCACCAGAGAGATGTCCCCGTCCTCTGTATTCCCGGGATTCCACACAGGAAGGTCACACCATCCCCCACCATCATCAGGTAGATGAGGAACAATCACTGATAATATCATTAGGATCTGTACATTATCTGCATTAATACCATTGATGTCATTTTTATTCTATATTCAGAGTGGAAACCTGAGAGATCCTAAAGTTGAGGTTAAAGAAGAGATAAAAGAGGAGGATGATGAGGATGGGGTGATGGAGGAAGAACACACCATCCCCCACCATCATCAGGTAGATGAGGAACAATTATTGGTGGTTATGATTTATACACAAACATGTTTATTATAATGAATGTTTTATTATATATTCAGAGTGGAAACCTCGGGGATGATAATATTGATGTTAAAGAAGAGTATAAAGAGGAGGATGAGGAGTATGGAGTGATGGAGGAGTTTTCAGAAAGACACAAGGATATGATGGAGCCACCTAATATCAGGAACCCCCCAGAGAGATGTCCCCGTCCTCTGTATTCCCGGGATTCCACACAGGAAGGTCACACCATCCCCCACTATTACAAGGTCGGTGGGGCAGAGCATCTAGAACATGTACTGGTGGAGATGATGTGTGGATTTTGTATGTAAGTTTATATCTTACAGATGATATTCTCTCTCATTCCCTTGGTTTAGAGTGGAGATCCAATCGATATAGAATTTGAGGTGAAATCAGAAGAAGAAGAAGAAGAGACGTATGTGAGGGATGATCAGCAGTCTATGGAGGAGGATGGAATAACGGGGACATTTACAGAGGAGGACACTCCTACAGAGATCAGCACAGGTGGGTCATTAACACTAAATCCATTCCTCCACCCATACTGCTCACTGATTGGTCCAGAGTAGGGCAGGGACTGGGTGATATCAGCCTGTAATCCCCTGGTCACTTTCCTGAGCTGTGTTCCCCGTCCTGTATTCCTGTATTTCTCTCGGATAATCTTCCTTCTCTGTGCTGCAGACACAATTTATGTCTCTAGACTGGATTTATGGAGATTCTGGGGTTCAGCTGGCAGCAAAATGTTGATTTTCACCATAGGGTTTGCTTGACCTAGACACCTGGGGTATGTACCTTGGGTCTTCTGCCCCATGCCTGGGTCTATTGAGATCTCTGACAGAACAATTATCCCGGGTTACTTGCTCTGTTATTTGCTGGCTGTGCCAGGTGGAGGGATATGTTTGTATAGTCTCACACCCAAGTCACTGAGTGCAGTCTCAGGAGATGGGAGGCAGCGGTGTGGGATCTCTGCAACTTGTCTCCAGTTTGCGCCAAATTGGAGCGCCGCGTCATGCAGATCGCAGTGCATTGCTGTGTGATGATTGGCCAAAGCATGCACTATGACCCGCATACTTTGGCCAATCCCAGCGCCGTCAGCAAAGAGAGCCATAATTGGCCAAAGGCAGGGTGCCTTTGGCCAATCATGGCTCAGGGGGACGAGATCCACGCCCCACACTATATAAGGCCGTATGCACATTCCCTACCCCTGTTGCTAAATCATAGAAAGAAATTTGGTCCCAGCCATCCACATGCTCAGCGTCTGAATGCTAGCTTGGCTACTGCATCTGCACTGCAACTGCTGCCTTTTCAGCTGGTAGACTCTGCCCCCTTTTGTGAATTTTTGGAATGTGCGGTACCCCAGTGGCAGGTTCCCAAACGCCATTTCTTTTCACGGAAGACCATTCCGGTTCTCTACCAGCATGTGGAAGGCAATGTCTTGGCCTCATTGGACAGGGCGGTCAGCAGTAAGGTGCATATTACCGCTGACTCATGGTCCAGCAGGCATGGACAGGGACATTACCTTTCTTTCACGGTGCACTGGGTAACTCTCCTGGCAGCTGGGAAGGATGCAGGACAGGGTGCAGTATTGTTGGAGCTTGTTCTGCCACTACACCTCCAAAATGCTAGTGGTGGCTCTCTCCTCCATCCTCTCCTCTTCTTCCTCTATGGCCTCTTCCTCTGCAGATTTGTCCTCCTGAACCAGCGATGCTCCATAGACGTTCAAGGGGCTACGCAAGCACTCAGGCAAAAAGATGCCATGCGGTGCTTTATTTGGTCTGCTTAGGGGACAGGAGCCACACTGGGTCAGAGATTCTGTCAGCTCTGCAGGGGCAGGCTCAGAGGTGGTTGAGGCCACGCCAGCTTCAGCCAGGAATGGTTGTAGGCACCAACCTCCTCACTGCCCTCCGACATGGACATTTGACCCATGTGCCCTGTTTTCAGGAACTTTCCCAGAACTTATCCACCCTTCGCAGAGGGAGCAGAGGATGAAACATTTTGCAGAAAGGTTTGTGCAATGCATTTCCAGAGCCTGGGAGGTTACAATTTCCTGGTGCTGGACAACGTGTTGCTGAGGCTTTGTTCAGTCAGAGGAAAAGCGGTGGAGAAGGTGGCCGTCTGACCGTCTGACCGATGCCATCAGACAATTCTTCAGTCCGTAGCCCCAAGGTCTGATCGGTTCCAGCAACCGTCGCCAGCGTCTGAATTACATGGTGCAGGAATATCTAGGGGCAAGGTCAGACTTGGAGACCTTTCCAACAGAAAACCCTCTGGGTTACTAGGTCTTGAGGATGGACCACTGGCCAGATCTTGCACAATATGCAATTAAGCTACTGGCCTGTCCTGCATCCAACGTTCTTACTGAAGTGCTGCTGGAGGCTTTGTAACCGATCACAGAGTGCGCCTGCCCACAGACTCTGTTGATCGGCTCACCTTTATAAAAATGAATCCGTCTTGGATCACCAGCTACCAAGCACCTGATGCGGATGTAACCAATTGATTTTTCTATGGATTTGGGATCCTTTGAAGACTGATTATGCTGAGTGACTATCCTATTATGCTGAGTGACTATCCTATTCCTCCTCAATGTTCAAAGTTTGAAACTTTGTTGCGCAGAGCTTGGGTTGCTATGGGCCCTGCATTGGCCTCAGCATGCGTTGCTAGAAATGCGGACGCATGGGTCCACAGACTAATGAACCATGTAGCGCAGGAGAGTAAATCCAAAGAGGTGTTAGACTCCCTGGAGTTGGTTGGAAAAGCAGTAGCCTATTTAGCAGATGCTGCAGTAGAAACAGTCAGATCTACCGCCAAGTCGGCAGCCCTTCTTAATTCTGCCAGAAGGGCCCTCTGGGTAAAGACATGGGATGGAGATTTTACATCCTAGTCGTGCCTCTGTGGGATTACCATTGAAGGATCCCTGCTCTTTGGTTCTGATTTGGTGTAGGTTCTGGCTCGTTCCACAGAAAAGGGGAAAAATTCCCTGATAAATCTAAGAAAGATAAAAGGATTTTTTTTTCCGAGGCCCCCCTTATAAAAAAACTTTTTTTTTTAGGGAAAGGAGGAGCCAAAGAAAAAGTGGGGATTCGGTAAAGTGGGATCCTTTTTTTCCCGAGCTTCTACTTCCAACAAAGAATCCAAATGACGCCAACATAAAGGTTGGCGGAAGGCTCTCGTGTTTTCTCCCTCAGTGGGAAAGTATCACGCAGAATCCTTATATTCTAAGTCTGATAATGGAGGGGTACAAGTTGGAATTCCTGTCTCCCCCTCCATCAAACTTTATCCTGACCCATCTCCCCAAAGACCCATTAAAAGCAGGAGGCCTATTGGAAAGTGTCCGGGAACTAGCGGAACAGTAGGTCATCATTCCTGTCCCAGTAGATCAAGTCGGCCAGGGGTTTTATTCCCACATATTTGTAGTACCAAAACTGTCCGGAAAATTCCGGCTGATTATAAATCTACGGAAATTAAACCAGTTCCTGGTTTACAAAAAGTTCAGGATGGAAAGCATCTACACGGTCAGACGACACCTCCAAGAGGTAGTCTTTATGATTACATTGGACCTAAAGGATGCTTACCTGCATGTTCCCATCTCCCCGATCCATCAGACATTCTTGAGGTTTGCAGTGAAGACAAGACAGGGTGTCCAACACTGGCAGTTCAGGGCTCTCCCCTTCGGCCTAGCGGTCAGTCCAAGAATTTTTACCAAAGTTCTGGCCGAGGTGGTATCATTCCTACACCTCCAGGGGATAGCCTTGATCCCATACTTGGACGACATGCTGATTTCCAGTCCGACCCTGGAACAGCTCCAGGCAGACAGAGACAAGGTGCTGTCCACACTAGAATGTCTGGGGTGGCTGATCAGCAAAGAAAAATCCCCCCCTAGATTCCGCACAATCCAAGGTGTTTCTAGGGTACCGGGTGGACTCAGTGAACCAAAAGATCTTTCTACCAGAAGAGAAGATCACCAAAGTCCAAAGAGCAGTCTCTGCTCTGCTTGGTACCAGAGAGCACTCCCTAAGAGCCATAATGAGAGTACTGGGACTCATGTCATCCTGCATCCCAGCGGTTTACTGGGCCCAATTTCATTCCCGGGCACTCCATGGATTCCTTCTCTCCTGCTGGGATGGGAAAAGAGAATCCCTGGACATGACCGTGTCCCTTTCAGTAGAGGCAAGGAACTCCCTAGACTGGTGGCTAATCGCAGACAACCTTTCAGTAGGTCGGGCCTGGACCCAACAGAATCCATTGATTCTGACCACAGAGGCAAGCGCTTGGGGCTGGGGAGCTCATATAGGACATCTCTTTGCCCAGGGCCCTTGGGACCGGGAGCAAAGCAAAGCTTCCTCCAATTTCAGCGGTCGGAAAAGCCCTAAATTTCTTCAGGGACCAGGTCCAAGGAAGAGAAGTACAAATCCTTTCGGACAATGCAGTAGCTGTGTCCTACCTAAATCATCAGGGGGGAACAAGGTCCAGCAGACTGATGAAACTGACCCAGGAGATCCTGGGGGACTTGGAGAAAAACATTCTCTCAGTTTCGGTGGTACATGTGAGAGGGTCCCTCAACATTCAGGCGGACTTCTTCAGCAGGCAGCCTATTCATCAGGGAGAGTGGGAGCTGAACGACGAGGTTTTCTCTCTAGTAAGCCAACATTTTGGCAGACCAGAGATAGATTTATTTGCCCGCAAAAGAACAGGAAAGTCCACAGGTACTTCTCTCTCACCAGGGAGCAGGACACCTATGGGATAGATGCTCTGGCACAGGAATGGGAGTTCACCCTAGCTTATGCGTTCCCTCCTCTGGCACTCATCCCCAGGGTTCTACAGACGTTATCCAGGTCAAAAGGATACTTAATCCTGATCGCACCCTGGTGGCCGAGGCGAGCATGGTTTCCCACAATGAGAAGGTGGTCGATGACCCCTCCGTAGCATCTCCCGTTCAGACGCGATCTCCTCTCCCAGGGACCAGTGTTACATCCCGATCCAGGGTTTCTTTCCCTGGCGGCATGGTATTTGAGAGGGAGATCCTCAGGCGGAGGGGATGCTCGGGAAAAGGTGATTGACACACTCTTGCAGGAGTAGAAAGCCAATCACCAGAAAAATATATGCAAAAGTTTGGAAAGTCTTCTCTCGCTGGGCTCAGTCTAGAGAAGGTCCTCTCCAAATAATTCCGATGGTCCTGGATTTTCTCCAAGAGGAAGTTGACCAGGGCTTGGCAGGAGGAACACTCAGGGTTCAGGTGGCAGCCTTATCGGTATTCTTTGACCAAAGACTGGCCCTGAACCCTCAGATAAAAAGATTTCTAACAGCCAGGGAAAGGGTAACCCCGGTAAAGACAATCAGGTTCCCCCTTGGGATTTATCCCTGGTACTAGATGCACTAACCAAGGAGCCTTTTGAGCCGGTGGCTCAAATTTCTGTTAAATTTCTTTCACTTAAGATGGCTTTCCTTCTGGCAATTACGATGGCCAGAAGGGTTAGTGACCTACAAGCTCTGACTATTAAAGAGCCCTTTTTGTTGCTCCTAGAGGATAGGGTTATCCTCAGACAGGATCCTTTATATTTGCCGAAGGTGACCTCCGAATTTCACAGGTCACAGGAGATTGTCCTCCCCTCCTTTTGTCAGAACCCAAAAAATGACAAAGAGGCCAGGTTTCATTTATTAGACGTTAGAAGGTGTCTTCTAATCTATTTAGATAGAGTGAGTGAGTTCAGGAGATCAAATCATTTGTTAATTAATTTCTCCAGTCTAAAGAAAGGGCTTCAGGCCTCTAAGCCTACAATAGCCAGATGGATCAAACAGACTATCGCAGTAGCTTATGAACAGTCAGGAAAGCCCATTCAAGCTCACATTAAAGCTCACTCAACCAGATCTCTGGCAACCTCCTGGGCAGAGAGGGCAGGCACTTCGATTGATCAGATCTGCAGAGCAGCAACTTGGACGAGCCAAAATACATTTCTGAGGCACTACAGAGTGGAGCTGTTGTCCCCTCAGGACTTGGCATTCGGCAGGAAGGTCCTACAGGCGGTGATCCCACCCTAAGGTAGGCCTGAACTTCTTGCTCATCGTCTCAGGTGGCCCGTCCTGGAAGGAGACTGGAGAAAAGTACCAGTTACACTTACCGGTAACGGATTTTCTAGGAAGTCTTCCAGGACGGCAGGCCTACTTCCCACCCTTAAATGTTGGTGATGTTTGTGACACCGGTGTGGGTCTATACTTTGTCATAACTGAGGGGCAGAGGGAAGGGTGGGGCATTTTAAACTCTGTTGTTGATTGTGTTTCCTGTCAGGTGGGACCGTCATCTCAGGTGTGCCGTCCTGGAAGACTTCCTAGAAAATCCATTACCGGTAAGTGTAACTGGTACTTTTTTTGGCTGGAGCTACACTTTAGAAATGTACCAGTTCCAAATTACAAACAGATTTAAATTGACAACAAACCTACAGTCCCTGTCTTGTTTGCAACGCCTGTATTTCTCTTCCGTTCATGGACGGACACAGCAGCCTTTGACCTTAGGGTTATATCCGCTTCCTTCAGGAGAGTTTAGGCAGAAAAAAAGCACTTTAAGTGTTAACAACACTTTCCTCAGTGCAGCTCCTCCCAGGGGGCGTGGCCCCCCGGGTATAACCCACACCCTGCTCTAGCAGCCCCAGTTTTTCTCTGCCTAACGACAGGAGAGGACAGGCACTCTGGAGTCCTGTACTCTGGAGATTTTTTCTAGTGATTTTTTTCACTTTTTATTATTTTGTTCCTGCATTTTTGGATCCTGAGATTCTTCTATCAACTGCCGACTGGGTGACAGGCTGGGTCTTAGACTCTTATAGTCCCCCCATGTTCGGCCTACAAGCGTGTGCCGGCCCTCAGCTCAGCTCTGGGTCGTCCACGACAGGCCCCTTTGCTCCAGGGGCGGCCGGGGAACATCTTGTTCTAGGGCACACATATGACTGGCCTTTATGGCTTTGTCACAGTGTGTCTGGCCGACAGCCATGCTGTTTTATGCAGACGTTGGTTTTGTCTGGGATACCTCCAGCCGGTGGTCGCAGGACGGGTAAGTAGTGGCCCCTTGCTCAGGTAAGGTGGTATGGCTGGAATTTTCCCCTGGGAGGTCGACTGAGGGTTTTCCCTGCTTTCCTCTCTTCCTTAATTCCTTTCCCATTTGGGTAGCGGCTGTGAGGGGGGCTTTCAAGGGTCTCTTTATTACACCGGGGCCTGTGTGCTAGCGGGGGCTGTGTGTGTGTTCACTGCAGGGGGCTGTGTGTGTTCACTACAGGGTCTTTTGTGTGCTGTGGTGTGTTATGTGCTGCGCTGTAATGCTGTGTCACTTTGGGCCTTTTAAATGTGCCATTTTCCTGTGGTCCTATGGCGTTTTTTGCATATACGGCGGCCATCTTGGATTTCGTTTGGCCTCGTGTGGCCGTTTTAGCGTTCAGGAAGACCGCGAATCTCTCTGAGGCAGCGCGGCCGGCTTCTCAGCACACTTCAGACTCCTCTCAGCTCGCGCTGCACCGGGCGGGGTGGTGAGTTCCCTGGGGGCCCCCATGCTCTGTGTAACGGCCGGGAGGTGACCGTGGGTGTTTTCTGCTTTGCAGTTTGGGTGACACAGCGGTGAGACACTATGGAGCCTGAGCCAGTTACTTCTTCCCCACACATGCCTGAGTTAACCCTTGATGCCCCTCCCCCTGCCACATCTGTTGAGGCAATGTCGGCTGCCCTGGAGGTTTTTTCCTCACCAGGTTTGAAGCAACTGGTGCCCGGATGGGGGGTAAAAAGCACCCCCTCCCTGAGCTTGCTTCTGGGGATGCCTCTGACACAGAACCATGCCCGGCTATTGCCCCTGCCTCTGGTTCTGTAGTGTCAGAGGATGCGGGCTTGACCCACGCGGACAGTGAGGATGACTCTGGTTCAGGGTCAACTACTGACAAGGAATTTGTTGGAGCTCTTATTTCTGCGGTGCGTGAAACTCAAAGACTTGAGGTTTTGGCGGAGGCACCAGATGTGCCGGTCCCTTTTGGGTTCCGCAAGCCGCCGCGCGCTACAAATGTGTTTCCTTGTGTTCCTTATCTGGACAGCTTATTGTACAAGGAATGGGATACACCGCAGAAAGTTTTTGCTTTGAGGCTGTGTCCAGATTGAGCAAAGCCACCACGTTACGTGGAAGGGACTCCTGCCTTTAAGGACCCTGCTGATAGGAGAGTGGAGGCTGTGGCCCGCTCCCTATTCACTGTAGTGGGTTCAACCGTGAGGCCGGTTTTGGCTGGGACTCTGGTGTCACAGACTCTGACTGAAAGGGCGAAGCTCCTGCTGCAGGAGCTGGAGGCACAGGATGCTTCCGAGACCTGTAAGGACCTGGCTGAACGGTTGGTTCAGGGTCTGATGTTCGTCTGTGAGTCGGTTCTGGATACGCTCCCCTTGCTTTCCAGGGCCTCCGCCTATTCGGTGGTATTGCGCCGCCTTGTGTGGCTGAAATGCTGGTCTGTGGACTAATCCTCAAAAAAGGCCTTGGTGGATTTACCCTTTAAGGGTGAGCTGCTTTTTGGGTCCTGGCCCTCCTTTTCTACCCCCCAAGCGTTTTTTTAGTGCGCCCAGCATGGCGGGTAAAAATTTGCAAGGCGCTGAGGCCCCGCTGCGGGGCAGAGGCGCACCTGGTACCGCAAGCCAAACCTGCTTCCGCATGAAGGTCTGCCCCCGCCCGTGTCTCGGGTGGGGGGCCGACTTTGCGAATTCACGGCTCGGTGGAGGTCTCTTCTTTCCGACCGTTGGGTTTGCAACGTAGTTTCCTTGGGGTACAAGATAGTTTCTCTCTTGTCCACCAAACGGATTCTTTCCTTCCAACCTCCAGCTTCCTCCGGAACGCCGGCTGGCTCTGGCGGGGGCTGTCCAGGATCTTCTGGTCAGGGGAGTGATTGTGCCAGTTCCCTCACAGGAACGGTTTCAGGGGTTTTACTCCAATCTGTTTGTGGTCCCCAAGAAGGAAGGGGTCCGTCCAATCCTGGACCTCAATTGTTTTGTTAAGGTACAAAAATTCAGGATGGAGTCGATTCGCTCGGTGATAGCGGCACTCCATCAGGGGGACTTCATGGCGTCCTTGGATATCATGGACGCGTACCTGCATGTTCCCATTTGCACAAAGCACCAGAGATTCTGCGCTTTGCGGTCGGGGAGGACCACTTTCAATTTGTGGCCCTCCCGTTCGGCCTTGCATCGGCACCACAGGTTTTCACCACGGTGCTCGCCCCGATACTGGCCCTGCTAAGGCAGCGAGGGATCGCTGTCGTGGGATATCTGGACGACCTCCTGAGAGCTTCCTCAGGCTCAGAGTTAGAGGAGGATGTCACGTGTCAGACTCTCCAAGAGTTCGGCTGGCTTCTGAATATCCAGAAGTCAGTGTTAGTTCCGTCCCAGAGACTGGAATACCTGGGGCTAGTCCTGGATTGTGCGGAGGCGCGGGTTTTCCTCCCGACGGAGAAACTAAAGTCTGCTGTGCAGCAGTTGTTGGCCCAGAAGTGGTCGTCTCTTCGATTCTGCATGAGAGTTCTGGGTCTGATGGTGGCCTCTTTCGAGGCGGTCCCATATGCCCAATTTCACACCAGGGAGCTACAGAGGGAAATTCTGTCTCGTTGGGACATGCTCCTGTCATCTCTGGATTCCCAGATTCAGTTGACTCATCTGGTCAAGTCTTCCCTGGTGTGGTGGCTGACATCTCCGGTGCTTCGGACCGGGAAGTCATTTCTACCGTGCCGCTGGATAGTGGTCACAACAGATGCCAGCCTCTCCGTTTGGGGCACCCAGTCAGCCCAGGGGCGCTGGACTCAGGAGGAGTCCCGCCTGCCGATCAATATTCTGGAGCTCCGAGCGATCAAGCTGTGCCTTGCCAGGTGGTCCCTGGATCTGCAGGGCCGAGCAGTCAGGATCCAGTCCGACAACGCCACGGCCGTGGCGTACGTCAACCATCAGGGGGGCACACGGAGTTCAGCTGCGGCGACGGAGGGCGCGCACATCCTTCGGTGGGCCGAAAGGTCCGTTCCGGTTCTGTCGGCCGTGTACATTCCGGGGGTTTCAGAATTGGCAGGTCAACTACCTGAGTCGCCAAAAGCTGGACCAAGGAGAATGGTCACTTCACCGGAGGTGTTTCACAGCCTGTGCCAAAAGTGGGGCACTCCAGACGTGGACCTTCTAGCGTCCCGTCTCAATCGGAAGGTGCCACGGTTCGTGGCCAAGTCGAAGGACCCGTGTGCGGACGCGTCAGACGCGTTGGTGGCGCCTTGGGGGTCACTATCGCCTAATTCACGCCTTCCCTCCTCTGAAGCTTCTTCCTCGCCTGCTGCGCAGAGTGGAAGCCGTAGGGATTCCGACAATCCTGTTCGCTCCAGGCTGGCCGCACTGCTCCTGGTACGCGGACCTGGTGCGTCTGGTGGCAGACGCCCCCTGGCGTCTACCCCTGAGAGAAGATCTTCTGTCGCAGGGTCCGATCTTCCATCCTGTTTTGCAGTCGCTGGCTTTAACGGCGTGGCTGTTGTGAGCCAGGTGTTGTAGGACCGAGGCCTGTCAGGCTCGGTGGTTTCTACCATGCTGTGTGCACGGAAGTCTACTTCACGTAGGCTTTCCCATCGTACGTGGAAGACCTGCGTCTCTATGTGTGAAGAGATGAAGAGGCAACCCCGTGCATACGTGGTGTCCCAGATTCTGCTGTTTTTTTTTTTTACAGCGGGGAGTGGATCAGGCTCTTGCCTTGAGTGCGGTTTTGGGTCAGATTTCAGCTCTGGCTGTTTACTTTCAGCGACCATTGCCAGCGCTCGTTTGTGCAGGGGGTCCGGCATGTGGCCCCTCCTGTGCGCCCTCCACTGCTCCCATGGGATTTGGATTTGGTCCTCTCGGTGCTTCAAGAGGCCCCATTTTGAGGACGTTCGGAAGATCTCTTTGTTGACCCTGTCACAAAAGGTGTTTTTTTCTGGTTGCTATTACATAGATCAGACAGGTGTCTGAACTGGCGGCCTTGTCCCGCAAGGCTCCCTACTTAGTCATCCATGAAGATGAGGTGGTGCTGCGACCGCAGTCTTCTTTTCTCCCAAAGGTCGTTTCGGCCTTTCACATTAATGAGGACATTGTTCTTCCATCCTTATGTCCTCAGCCGAAGAACCCGAAGGAGGCCACTTTACATTCCCTGGATGTGGTTCGGGCTCTTCGTGTGTATTTATCTGGTACGGCTCCGTTCCGGAAGTCGGACTCACTGTTTGTGTCGGTGTCGGGTCCTGAAAAGGGTCTGGCGGTCTCGTCAGCCACCATTTCTAGGTGGATGCGTCAGGTTGTGCTTCAGGCCTATGCCCTGAAGGGGCGGGCGCCTCCCTTTCAGGTTATGGCGCATTCGACCAGGGCGATCGGTGCCTCTTGGGCTTTCCGACATCAAGCCTCTGTGTTACAGGTGGGTAGGGCGGCGACCTGGTCGTCGATCCACACTTTTCAAAGTTTTACAAGGTGGACGTGTGTGCATCTTCTGATGCCTCCTTTCGGCCGCAGGGTGTTACATGCAGCAGTTTAAGGTTGGAGTTCCTCCGTTGAGTAACTCCGGTTTTTGTTTGGGGTGTAAGCTTGATTGCTGTGTTGTTTTTCCCACCCCTCGAAATGTTTGACCCTACTTGGGGACACCCTTAAGGTCAAAGGATGCTGTGTCCGTCCATGAACGGAAGAGAAAATAGGATTTTTGTACTCACCGTAAAATCCATTTCTCTGAGTTCATGGACGGACACAGCACCCACCCCTCCTTTGTTTGTACTGCTTGTTACGAACTGAGGCTGCTAGAGCAGGGTGTGGGTTATACCCGGGGGGTCACGCCCCCTGGGAGAAGCTGCACTGAGGAAAGTGTTGTTAACACTTAAAGTGCTTTTTTTTCTGCCCAAACTCTCCTGAAGGAAGCGGATATAACCCCAAGGTCAAAGGCTGCTGTGTCTGTCCATGAACTCAGAGAAATGGATTTTACGGTGAGTACAAAAATCCTATTATTGCTGTTCAGAGTATATAGGGCCTGGGTGCCCCACGCCTTTCCTTTTTTTAATTTTGGGTGCGGGGTTCCCCTTAATATCCATACACAACCCAAAGGGCCTGGTAATGGGCTGGGGGAGGGGGGGTACCCATGCCGTTTTTCTCAATTTTCATCCATATTGCTGGGACCAGACATTACATTATAGCTGCAAGCAGTTTTAAATGACTTTTATTCCTATAGAAATGTCATTTTGTGCAGGGACAGTTCTAAGCACGGGAAACATGCGCCACTTTACAGGCATACTATAGACACCCCCGAGGTACGATATTTAAAGGAATATTTCACTTTTATTGTTTCACTTTACGCATTATTAAAATCACTGCTCCCAAAAAAAACGTCAGTTTGTAAAACTTTTTTTGCATTGATACATGTCCCCTGGGGCCCCAAACACTCCCCTGGGGCAGGACCCGGGTCCCCAAACACTTTTTATGCCAATAACTTGCATATTAGCCTTTAAAATTAGCACTTTTGATTTTTCACGCTCGTGTCCCATAAACTTTAACATTCGGTCCGTTTGCTTGTTCTGCCGCGAACCGAACCAGGGGTGTTAGGCTCCTCCCTGCTCACTGGACTTCCAGATTCAGTGGCCACTGAATCTCCTGAGCTCTTTTACAGCTAAATCGCTGTATATTCCTCAAGTGTCACCTCTGCTGGGCCCCTTGCTTGGCACTTACGGATGCTCCTCAAGCGTCACCCCCGCTATCCTGCTGGGCCCCTGGCTTGGCACCTGCTGAAGCTTTCCCACTTCTTCACTGTCCCAGGCTGGTGAGAAGATTGCTCTGGTACTGGCTCCAGCTTACTAACTGTAGTCTCCGGTAATAAGGTGGATGGTCCCTTGGTGGCAACAGCATCCCCTCCACCTCCGACCACAACTGGTTCCCCGTCCGGCTGAATCTTTACTCTCAGTAGGAATCCAATCCTGCAGTCCCAACCCTGCACTGCTTCCTTCGCTCCTGGATAGGCCTCAGGCTTCCGGCCTAAGAACCCAGGTGCTATAACACACGTCCACCCAGACAGCTGTCCAGGTGGCACAGAACCCCGATCACCTGACTCCACCAAAATAAATAGGCTCTCCCAGCAGGCCAAGAGACCAACGAAACCCCTGCCAATTGGCTGAAAAACCCCATCTATTCATAATCCGACCTTGCTACACCCTTGTCTATCTAGTGCCACCTAGTGACAGAATAGAAAAGGTGCAGCCATCCAAAGTTAGAGAGGAATCAGTAGATCTCCTAACAATAAGCAAGGATAACTACCACTCAATTTATTAGCCACCCTCCTAAACACCAGGGTGCTACATGTTCATTACATACTCCTGACCCCTGCACTATATACTCTATGTTGTACATTACATACTCCTGACCCCTGCACTATATACTCTATGTTGTACATTACATACTCCTGACCCTCGTCCTATAATCCCCTCATCACTGTCACTCCTATAAAAGACAGTTCTCGTTGTTTCCTCACTCTCTGACTAAGGTCCATGAATAAAGAAATGATCTGGTAGGAGATCAGAGGACCCATTTACTAGTTACCTTGAGGGGGGAATTGTAAGATCCTCAGAGACAAAGCTGCCTGATGTGGGCGGAGTCCTGGTTTAGGGGAACCAATCAGCTCATGTCTAGTAATAATCTTTGTATTTCTATTTTAGTAGATGGACGGGAGATGAGGAAAACCTCAGAGGATTGTCTCACTTTGTCTCCAGACTGTAAAGTAGAAGATGAGGACATCACACAGTATAGTCCAGGAGAAAACCTGACTACCTCAAATGTCCATCCGGCACCATCGTATTCCTCTTATCCTGAGGAACCTCAGACTGTGCGGGATGCTGCCGGACCATCGTACTCCTCTTATCCTGAGGAACCTCAGACTGTGCGGGACAGTGCCGGACCATCGTATTCCTCTTATCCTGAGGAACCTCAGACTGTGCGGGATGGTGCCGGACCATCGTATTCCTCTTATCCTGAGGAACCTCAGACTGTGCGGGATGGTGCCGGACCATCGTATTCCTCTTATCCTGAGGAACCTCAGACTGTGCGGGATGGTGCCGGACCATCGTATTCCTCTTATCCTGAGGAACCTCAGACTGTGCGGGACGGTGCCGGACCATCGTATTCCTCTTATCCTGAGGAACCTCAGACTGTGCAGGACGGTGCCGGACCATCGTATTCCTCTTATCCTGAGGAACCTCAGACTGTGCGGGACGGTGCCGGACCATCGTATTCCTCTTATCCCGAGGAACCTCAGACTGTGCGGGACGGTGCCGGACCATCGTATTCCTCTTATCCTGAGGAACCTCAGACTGTGCGGGACGGTGCTGTCTTTCCAACACATAAGAGGTTTCCATGTCCTGAGTGTGGGAAATGTTTTTCAGAGAAGTCCTATCTTTCCACACACCAGAGATCTCACACGGGGGAGAAGCCTTTTTCCTGTTCTGAGTGCGGAAAATGTTTTTCACAGAAGTCCCATCTTTCCACACATCAGAGATCTCACACAGGGGAAAAGCCTTTTTCCTGTTCTGAGTGTGGGAAATGTTTTTTACAGAAGTCTGATCTTTCCAAACATCAGAGATCTCACAGGGGGGAGAAGCCTTTTTCCTGTTCTGAGTGCGGGAAATGTTTTTCACATAAGTCCTATCTTTCCACACATCAGAGATTACACACGGGGGAGAAGCCTTTTTCCTGTTCTGAGTGCGGGAAATGTTTTTCAATGAAGTCCTATCTTTCCACACATCAGAGATCTCACACGGGGGAGATGTCTTTTTCCTGTTCTGAGTGCGGAAAATGTTTTTCACATAAGTCCCATCTTTCCACACATCAGAGATCTCACACGGGGGAAAAGCCTTTTTCCTGTTCTGAGTGTGGGAAATGTTTTTCATATAAGTCTCATCTTTACACACATCAGAGATCTCACACGGGGGAGATGTCTTTTTCCTGTTCTGAGTGCGGGAAATGTTTTTCAGAGAAGTCCATTCTTTCCAAACATCAGAGATCACACACGGGGGAGAAGCCTTTTTCCTGTTCTGAGTGCAGGAAATGTTTTTCAGAGAAGTCCAATCTTTCCGCACATCAGAGATCTCACACGGGGGAGAAGCCTTTTTCCTGTCCTGAGTGCGGGAAATGTTTTTCAGTGAAGTCCAATCTTTCCACACATCAGAGATCTCACACGGGGGAGAAGCCTTTTTCCTGTCCTGAGTGCGGGAAATGTTTTTCACTGAAGTCCTGTCTTCCTGTACATCAGGGGTCCCACACAACCCCTCGAGGTGTATTAGTGAGTGCGGGAAATGTCTTGTATGTGAATGTTGCTGGACATGTGGGGAAGAAGCACACCCTGATATGCGGGTGAAACTCGAAAAATTCGAATATGGTGCAAAAGTTCATTTATTTCACTAATGCAACTTAAAAGGCTAGTCTAATATATGAGAGAGACTCATTACATGCAAAGCAAGAGGGTTCAAGCCGTGATTTGTCATCATTGTGATGATTGTGGCTTCCAGCTCATGAAAACCCCAAATCCACAATCTCAGAAAATTCCAATATTCCATGCAATCAATAAAACACGGATTGTACAGAGAACGATATCGCACCTCTGAAAAGTAGAAGCTGCGTATTAATTGTGTGAAAATAGTGCAGCGCTGCGTATCTATAAATCTTATAGAAACAAATAATTATACATTCCATAAAACTATTTATGAAAAAATAAATAAATGATAAAAAAACAGTTCATATGGAGGTTTCCAAAGCTGTCACCGCTGTGAAAAATCCGATTTAAATGGATCCAATATTCAGTGCGCACCCCCACCTGCTAAAATGCATGCTCACCTCAAGGGTGAGTATAAAACTCATAGACAGATCACTCCTCGTGTCCGATCACGATCCGTCCACTTTACCAATGGTAGTAATTCCTACAGTCTCCAGACTGCACCTCTGTGTGGGGAATCAACGTATAAATTGTCTCCAAACACCACCTTCCTCCATTCACTTATTAATAATCAATTCCACTTCTATATCCCGAGGGGAAGGACATGAAAGAAAAAACACAAGTACCATAGTGCTCTCTGCTTCTGAATTTATTATAAAAGCCCCCCCCCCTAAAAAGTTACACAGGAACAAAAATTGTCTCTGGACAGCCGCACTCTGAACAAATTGTCACCTTTATTAAAAGAAGGACAGCACTACAAGTCACAGCAAAATAAAACCCGACTGCTGACGCGTTTCGCACTGAAACTAGTGCTTAGTCATAGCGAGAGTCCCCTAAAAAGTTACACATACAAGAAATAACAATAAAAACAGCAAGTATCAAATCACCAGCTCATTCACCGCCGATCTAGACCCACGGCGCTTCGCCTGATATCACAGATAGGGCTCCTCCCTTCTAAACGTGTGTCGGCCTCTCATTGGCCTTCGTCAGTAGATGGGTGGGTCAAATGAGGTGAAACCTTATATACCTGCCTGTTGCCTAGGCAACCGTTCAGGCATCACCACAGTCTGTGAGGACACGCCCTCTTCCTGTGACTACAGAGCTCACATTCATAGAGCTGGAGAGCGTGTCACCCGAATCTGCAAACCAGCAGGGCGCTCTCACTCGATCACACCGCTGAGCTCCGTGGTAATGTCTCATTACAATCTAATCTCCACATGAGTGTGCGATGTATCTCCATATACATACAATAAAAAAACAAGTCTAAAATAAAATAAAAAGATGTTCCTATGTGATAAAACCCAAGGGTTTCTAATGTTAAAATAGCGCAGCTTCTGCTGTTTAAAGGCTTTACTTTGCGTTCTGGATGAATGACGAATCGTGAGACAAATTTGTGAAATAACGTGAATAAAAACTGTGTGTTTTAATATACACACTATAAAGGATAATGTAACTGTAGGGCCCGTGGGACCCAGAGGCTCTTGAAGAGTGTGGGGTACTTCTGTTTCAGCCTCACCAATGACTCTTGTGTCTAGGGTCATCCTATGTCCACTAGGGGCATAGGATGACTGAGAACTGATATCTCGGATTACATGAGATGGGACAGTAATGATAATCCACAATATATTCAGAATATCTTGAACTATTACTGGTTGTTGATTCTGAACTCAACAGGTTAATTGAAAGACGTCATCACCTTCAGCTACCTGGCTGTAGTGTACGATAAAAGCTTGCTGTGATTGCATTCTATTGTCTATTGTGCTAATTAAGTCTGCTACTGTGGTGATGTGGATTGGAGCTTGGTAGACAGTCTGGCTTCTAAAGACCTTTTCATTGTGTGATGCTAATTAACACTGTTTTGTGTGAATTTCTATTGATGATAATGTGTGTTGTGAATTAGCACAGTCTAAAAGGTCAGATGTCTGACTTGCCAGCTGTAGGTAATTAGAATTGGAGTCAGAATGTCTGACTAAAGGAATGTGTATTGTATAAGCAGGTGTCCATCTTAAAATATGTGTATTGAGGGGGGCTCGTTAGTACCCATTGTATGATGTTGTGGGTGTAGTTGAGTCATTGTTACTGACTGTATATAAAGAGCCTGATTTTCCCATTAAAGTATCTATCCGTTTGGAACCAGAGAACAGAGCTGTGTGTGTCTTGTAATTCTGGGGGAAATCCAATGGGTCCTGTCTGCCGGATTGTGGAGTGTCGATAAGCTGTCGTGGGTTGGTGGAATGGAATATCGTAAACGCTGTTAACCCCTGACCATTACAGATAATAAGTACAGTTTAAGTACATTCATAGCTTCAAATAAAAGTTCAATACATAAAAGAAATTTCTTCGAGAACATGTGCTTTAAAGATGGCCGATGAGCCCTGTGTTTGCTGGAGAAAATTGTCTGTGTGCTTCTGAAGATGGGGGAAGGGTAGAAGAGAGGGAGAAGCTTCCCACCCAAGCTTTTTATAAACTTCAAGATCCTTTCTTTGACTTTCCTGCCAAAAAGTAAAGCGCTCCTCCTACATCACTCCCCAGAATGGAGGGGATGACGAGGAGGAATATGAGGCTTACCATAGGAAGTGGTCTATTTCCTAATTACTTACAGACACAGGAAATGGGGGAAGGGATTTGTCTGCCTTCGAATGCAACTTTCAAACAGAACATCAGTCATATGAAATACCTTTTATTTTATTTTTTTTAAACATAAGATATTTACAAAATGAATAAATATGTCTTCACAGCTTCTAGAAATTGATAACTGGGTTCAAATGTCACATCAGGAGATTATTAACTCAAAGCCCAACATCCATACCATTTATAGGAATTCATATTCTCAATAATATTTTATAACCAAATCAAATTTTAGATTTTAAGAATATAACACTATGTATATCTTTATCTTCGGGGACAAATTCTATCTTTATTAGGACCTTGTTGACCATTCATTAAAAATGTATAGAAAACATAAATATGTATGAATCAATCACATATATGAAAAATCAATTGTACACCTAAAATTACCACATGTAACGGGAGGGCCCGTGGAATTCAGAAGCTCTTGCAAAGTATGAGCCAGGAAATAATGGACATATCTTGGATTGCTTTAACATGGGTCTGTAATCCACAATATATTCCAGGATATCTGTAAGAACTATTTACAGGTTGTTGATTCTGAACTCAACAGATTAATTGAAAGAGTGACTCATTCAGTGTGGGAACACCGACCGTTAGGTGTTAATGTCGTCTGTTGTCATGTAAATGAATCTAGGATGGCCCTGAAGAACCTGTCATTGTGTTGTGCCAATTGACCCTGTATTGTGTGAAGTTCTATTGATGATACATGTGTATTGTGAGTTAAACAGACAGTCTAAAGGTCAGATGTTATGACTTATCAGCTGTAGTTAATTAGCTCATGCCAATTAGACCAAGAGCTGGTGCCAGAATGTCTACTAAAAAGATGTGTATTGGGCTCATTGTGTCGTGTTGTGGGTGGAGTTGAGTCATTGTTCATTTTTGGTTACTAACTGTATATAAGAGTCTGATTTTCTCATTAAAGAGTCTATTTGTTTTGAACATCAAACATAACTGTCTCTCGTTTCTGGGAGAATCCGTATGGGTCGTGTTCGCCGGATTGTGGAGTTTCGATAGCTGTCTTGGGTTCGCAATGGAATATCTTAAACGGCTTTAACTCCTGTCCCATTTGGGGTTCCGTTAAACCACATTTGGCCATTAGATGGCGCTAAGTACCATAGAAATTATCTCCATCTAGTGGCCAAATGCAATCATTTCCATTTTAAATGAATGGAAACCGTTCGACCAGCACAGCAAATATCCTAATAACATTCATCTTTCCCCCATTCACACAGAAGGAATGTACATGGACTTTCCCCGGGGGAATTGCTATGCACATATTTTATGAATAGACCCCTAAATGTCAGGAGACGTTTATATAAAGATGGGAAGTATGGAGCAGATAAATGAATAGACCTCCTAGCAATGTAATTACCAGGCTGCAGCTAGGGGGCGCTCTAATGTGTGAGCACAGCAGAGTGATCCCATCTAGCTCACATTAACCCTTTCACTGTCAGATGTTTTTGCATTATTTTGGGCCTGAAGATTAGATAAAACCCCCAAACATATATTATCTGATAGCAGAGGCCCTGGAGAATAAAATGGTGGTGATTGTTAAGGTGTTCCTCGTAATTTAGCTGTTAGTGAACATAATGAATACAAATTTATCAGACGTTACGAATTACCCGAAATAACAAATGCTGCATCTAAACGAATGGAACGTAATGAATTAATAATAATAACAAAAAAAATGTCTTTGTTTCTGTAATAAAATGTTGTAAATGAGTAAGTTTTCTCCTTCACTGATGAGATGCCACTGACAATGGGCACTGATAGGCAACACTGATGGGCACTGAAGGATATATATGAGTGGCACTGATTGGCATATCCCTGGTGGTCCAGGGTAGCATACCTGGTAGGCATCCTTGGTGGTCCTGGGTGGGGGGCTGCACTGATAAACAATCAGCACAGACCCCCCTGTCGGGAGAGCAGCCGATTGGCTCTTGTCTGTCAGATGCGAGTGAGGAAAAGTCAATAAACGGCTCTTTCTGTTGACGCTGTGATCAGCCTTGATTGGACACAGCTGATCATGTGGTAAAGAGCCTTCATTAGAGGCTCTTTATCGAGATCGGTGTTGCGACGTGTCAGACTCACACACCACAACAGAGATCACCGGGCTGTGTGCCCCGTATGGCAGGCGATCGCGGCTTATCCTGCTGGACATCATATAATGGGCAGTCAGGATAACTGAACCACTTCCCGGCCGTCATTTTGCTATAGGCCGGGTGGGAAGTGGTTAAAAGTTAACTCTGAATAATGGGCCTAGAGTGCAGTGGTCAGGAGTATATCATATACAGGGGTCAGGAGTATATCATATACAGAGGTCAGGAGTATATCATATACAGTGATCAGGAGTATATCATATACAGGGGTCAGGAGTATATCATATACAGAGGTCAGGAGTATATCATATACAGGGGTCAGGAGTATATCATATACAGAGGTCAGGAGTATATCCTATACAGTGGTCAGGAGTATATCATATACAGAGGTCAGGAGTATATCATATACAGAGGTCAGGAGTATATCTTATACAGGGGTCAGGAGTATATCTTATACAGTGGTCAGGAGTATATCATATACAGAGGTCAGGAGTATGTCATATACAGTGATCAGGAGTATATCATATACAGGGGTCAGGAGTATATCATATACAGTGATCAGGAGTATATCATATACAGGGGTCAGGAGTATATCATATACAGAGGTCCGGGTCTTCTACTGACATTAATTAGAGAGAAAAGTCTCTCCTGTACGGTTCTCTCCTTGACATATCGTAGAATGAAGCCGTATTGTTCTTTCAGTGTCATCATCCCGTGTTCTGTCCATTTCCACACCGACACCAACATCTCCTCCACCATCCCGCTGTATTTGTTGTCTCACCATGTTTCCAATGATGGAGATCCAGAGACTGACCGGAGTCTTCTTCTCCATGTCACCAGACCACCTCTTCCTCTACTATTGGGGTGCTGGGCCTTTCTATGACTACTCAGGACCCCCAACCTCTTCTATATGTAGCACTTCCCCCAAAGGAGATGCTGGTTTAGATTTGGGCCTGCCGTTACCTTACTGTTCACCACACTCGTCCCAGGGGTCCCTCTTGAAGAGTTATTCACAAATGTCCGCACCAACACTTCATTTCTTTTTCTTCAAGGGTTTTATTAAACAAGGTTCATCAGAGGGGTGGAGGGATAGGGGAGATTCAGGTACTTTGCTTGTGGATCACGGGTACAGTCTTAGATCCAGAGGACAAATCGGTTCCACACTGGATTCAGCAACTACCGGATAGGCCTCTCTCACTGACCTAGCAGCCGGTGCAAAGCTCGTTCAAAGTCTCTGCCACAGACTTGATGAGTGTTGTCGAGTCGTCACACAGTCCTCTGCCACAAGATCATGTAACCACACACTCTGCAAAGCACACAGTCCACTGTGCCAGAATCTTTCAGCCAGGCCGGCAGCACAGTGAGGTAAACCGGCCAGGATGCGTCCTCCAATTGAGCCCCCAATTGTTCGGTTTCTTCCCGCAGGCAAGACAGCACAGGACCACCCCTGGACCAGTAGGCCCCAAAAACTCCTGGGCCTACTCTCAGTTGTGGAGCCTCGGGCGAGCAGGCCCCAAGACTGGACCTTGACTCCTGGTGACAGCGACACCCACAGTCAAGTGGAAAATGTGCAACACAGCTGAACTCGAACCGAAACCCACAATTTGGCATAATATTCTGAGCCAACTACAGCTCAGATAACTAAATTTACAAAATAGCGCCTACTCAACAGGAGCTACATATAGGATTGTGAAAATTTCCATCCTATTTACTAAGAAGCTAAAGAAGATGTCCATGATGTAGAAAAGGGTTACTTATAGTATGAGCAGCATCACCCTTCACTCTGTCACCAAGACCTAGTCTGGCAATGCCCAGAATAATACCAATTAGTCTCTGACCAATCTCACGGTTTGGATGGAATTTCTCCTTATATCAGTGGTCAGTGTAGGGGTCCCTTACATTGGTGACCAATGGGAGAAGGACCCTCCTATATGTCATCAATGGGAAGACTGCCCTCCTTACAGATCATTGATGTCGGTTGTTACTGAGAGACAGAAATTGTCCATTGCTCAAGGAACCCCTAGAACCCTTTGGAGGAACCCTGGCTGAGAAAGGCTGGACTAGGCAGTAATATATTTCTCTCCTCCTTGGTGGGAGTGGAGATGACCCATCTTTAAGGATATACAATACATACACACACAGCACAAGGCCGTGTTCAGACTATGGTGTGCTTTTATGAAAGTGAGATCAGCGGCGATCCCGATTCTCACCGCTGATCTCAGGTCATACCAGGGGAGGGGGGGGCAGGGTGGAAATCTCCCCCCGGGCTGGTGACACTATGCACAGCCACCGGCCGCCACTACCAAATGCTGTTTTTGCAGAGCAGGAATATGCCTGCTGGAGCTCTGTTATCACAGGTCACTGCCCCCGCTCACCTCCCACTGTGCAGCCGTGCCTGTGTCAGCTCCGAGGTAGATGGCTGCAGAGCTATGTGTCGTCTCATACATAGCTCAGCCTCAGCGCACACCAGCGCTGACATCCCCTTCTCTCTCTACAAAGACACAAGGAGAGTTAGAGCTCATATGCTCCTCCTTCTTCTGAGTCTGCCCTGCCCACACTCCCTGGGCATGTGTGGGCACTGGACAGGAAGTTTGAGCCCAAAAAAGAATCCTCCATCCTGGTAAGCTCACCCTCTCTAGTCTCTCCTGGCTACCAGTGTATTAAAAAGGGTGCTCTGACTCTGATGTAAGGGGGGCCTCTGTGCGGACTCTGATATAAGGGGGCCTCTGTGCGGACTCTGATGTAAGGGGGGCCTCTGTGCAGACTCTGATGTAAGGGGGGCCTCTGTGCGGACTCTGATGTAAGGGGGGCCTCTGTGCGGACTCTGATGTAAGGGGGGCCTCTGTGCGGACTCTGATGTAAGGGGGGCCTCTGTGTGGACTCTGATGTAAGGGGGGCCTCTGTGCGGACTCTGATGTAAGGGGGGCCTCTGTGCAGACTCTGATGTAAGGGGGGCCTCTGTGCAGACTCTTGTGATCATGAAAAATCGAATACTGTTTTCCTCAATCCATAACTTTTCCACGCTCTATGGGCCACTTGACTGGACTTGCCCCCCAGGCCTAAGGCTGCCAGTCCTCCCCTGGGTCATACACCGTTTATGAAGCTGAGGTAATCAGCGGAGAACATGTTCTCTCCACCGATTATCTCAGCACAGTGAGAATCTGTAACTGACTGTCACAGAAACGGAAAGCAGTTTATGAAGGTGCGATCTCAGCACCTCACTGGCGATCTGTGACAGAATTCTCACTTTCTGATTCTCCATCTCAGAGGTGGAGAATCCGAGAGAGAAGCCGAAGCTGGCTGAGTATTGTGGAGGAAGAAGGAAGTCTTTTGTCTTCCATGCTTCACACACAAGCAGCTATACAGTCAGATCTAGGGTGGCCACCTGTACGGGATTCACCCGGACAGTCCGGGTTCTGACTCATCTGTCCGGTTTTCAGACTGCCTGAAACCCAGACAAACCATTTGGTCAGGGGGAGCTTCATTAGCATACAGTACTTGCAAGTTGCCATTGTGTAGACAGTCAAAGCAACAGTGTAATTTCTTCTCAATAAATACACACACAGGGTGCTGGTGTGTGTGTTGGGAATTTGAAGCTCTTTTCTGTTCCTCCCTAGAGTCTCTGTTATCTCTGCGCCCCCCTCCCCTTTTCAATCACTAGTGCTGTGTTCTGAGAGACGGGGGAGGAGATCACTGTCAGGCTGGCCGCTGCTTATTAGGAGGTGAGCTGACTTTTTTTTACTAAGGAAAGTTTCCTAGAGTGGATTTCTTTTGCATTAAGATGAGGAGAATCGGAAGACACTGCAAATGAGTGTGTGAGGGGGGAGGGGGGGAGTCTGCAGCCCGATCACAGCCAACTCACAGATAAGCAGCACACTTATCTATACAAACATCCCCCATCCTCTGTCCAGTTTATGTGAAGTTTATTTATAACCAGTTACTTACCCTGGGCTAGATTCAGATGTGCGGGAGTAGCGTATCTCAGATACGCTATGCCGCTGTAACTTAGTGAGGCTGGGCTGGATTCACAAAGAACCTGCGCCCTAAGTTACGGCGGCGTAGCGTAAATCTGCCGGCGTAAGCGCGCCAAATTCAAATTGAAAAGAGGTGGGCGTGTTTTATGTAAATAAAACATGACCCCACATAAATGACGTCTCTAACGAACGGCGCATGCGCCATCCGTGAACGTATCCCAGTGCGCATGCTCCTAATCACGTCGCAAATAGTCAATGCTTTTGATGTGAACGTAATTTACGCAAAGCCCTATTTGCGAACGACTTATGTAAACGACGCAACATTCGACGCTGTCCCGACGTCCATACTTAACATTGGATACTCCTCATATAGTAGGAGTAACCTTACGCCGGAAAAAGCCATACGTAAACGACGTAAAAAAATCCGCCGGGCGCACGTACGTTTCTGAATCGGCGTATCTAGCTCATTTGCATATTATACGCCGAAATCAACGGAAGCGCCACCTAGCGGCCAGCGTAAATATGCAACTAAGATACGACAGCGTAATGGGACTTACGCCAGTCGGATCTTAGCCAAATTTCAGCGTATCTAGCTTTCTGAATACAGAAAGAAGATACGCTGGCGCAGCTTAGAATTTACGCAGGGTATCAATAGATACGCCAACGTAAATTCTTATTGAATCTAGCCCCCTGTGTGTATGTGATGAGTGAACACCTCTGATTGTCCGGACTCAGAGCCTGGAGAACACAGGGTTACATGAATGGTCATCAATGACCTTCACATCATCTGTACATACAGAGTGCTGGGGGCCGGCATCTTATAACAGATTGTTTTCACTGAGTAGTATTGTTGTAAATTTTACTAGATGACCACACTAGCTTTTTATTATTATTATTATTATTATTATTATTAACCATTATCTGACCACTTCTCAGCCCCTAACTCCCCCCAGTTTACATCACCCCCAGACCACTTTATACAGACATTACTTTGAGCTTCTTCTTACCCCCCCCCCCCCCAGCTGAGGGACATCTTTTCCTGGTCACCCCACAGACACTGCAAGAATTTCCTCCCCATATTGCCCCCATCATCCCCTCTGCACTCCTCTCCCGTAATACTGCCCCCGTCATCCCCTCCGCACTCCTCTCCCGTACATACTGCCCCCGTCATCCCCTCCGCACTGCTCTCCCGTACATACTGCCCCCGTCATCCCCTCCGCACTCCTCTCCCGTAATACTGCCCCCGTCATCCCCTCCGCACTCCTCTCCTGTACATACTGCCCCCATCATCCCCTCCGCACTCCTCTCCCGTAATACTGCCCCCGTCATCCCCTCCGCACTCCTCTACCGTACATACTGCCCCTGTCATCCCCTCCGCACTCCTCTCCCGTACATACTTCTCCCGTCATCCCCTCCGCTCCCCTCTCCCGTACATACTGCCCCCGTCATCCCCTTCGCACTGCTCTCCCGTACATACTGTCCCCGTTATCCCCTCCGCTCCCCTCTCCCGTACATACTGCCCCCGTCATCCCCTACTCACTCCTCTCCCGTAATACTGCCCCGTCATCTCCTCCGCACTCCTCTCCCGTACATACTGCCCCCGTCATCCCCTCCGCACTCCTCTCCCGTACATACTGCCCCCGTCATCGCCTCCGCACCCCTCTCCCATACATACTGCCCCCGTCATCCCCTTCGCACTGCTCTCCCGTACATACTGCCCCCATCATCCCCTCCGCACTGCTCTCCCGTACATACTGCCCCCATCATCCCCTCCGCACTCCTCTCCCGTAATACTGCCCCTGTCATCTCCTCCGCACTCCTCTCCCGTAATACTGCCCCCGTCATCTCCTCCGCACTCCTCTCCCGTACATACTGCCCCCGTCATCCCCTCCGCACTCCTCTCCCGTAATACTGCCCCCGTCATCCCCTCCGCACTCCTCTCCCGTAATACTGCCCCCGTCATCCCCTCCGCACTCCTCTCCCGTACATACTGCCCCCGTCATCCCCTCCGCACTCCTCTCCCGTACATACTGCCCCCGTCATCCCCTCCGCACCCCTCTACCGTACATACTGCCCCCGTCACCCCCTTCACACTGCTCTCCCGTACATACTGCCCCCGTCATCCCCTCCGCACTCCTCTCCCGTACATACTGCCCCTGTCATCCCCTCCGCACTCCTCTCCCGTACATACTGCCCCCGTCATCCCCTCCGCGCCCCTCTCCCGTACATACTGCCCCCGTCATCCCCTCCGCACTCCTCTCCCATAATACTGCCCCCGTCATCTCCTCCGCACTCCTCTCCCGTACATACTGCCCCCATCATCCCCTCCACACTCCTCTCCCGTAATACTGCCCCCGTCATCTCCTCCGCACTCCTCTCCCGTACATACTGCCCCCGTCATCCCCTCCGCACTCCTCTCCCGTACATACTGCCCCCGTCATCCCCTCCACACCCCTCTCCCGTACATACTGCCCCCGTCATCCCCTTCGCACTACTCTCCCGTACATACTGCCCCCGTCATCCCCTCCGCACTCCTCTCCCGTACATACTGCCCCCGTCATCCCCTCCACACCCCTCTCCCGTACATACTGCCCCCGTCATCCCCTCCGCACTCCTCTCCCGTACATACTGCCCCCGTCATCCCCTCCGCACTACTCTCCCGTACATACTGCCCCCGTCATCCCCTCCGCACTCCTCTCCCGTACATACTGCCCCCGTCATCCCCTCCGCACTCCTCTCCCGTACATACTGCCCCCGTCATCGCCTCCGCACTCCTCTCCCGTACATACTGCCCCCGTCATCCCCTCCGCACTACTCTCCCGTACATACTGCCCCCGTCATCCCCTTCACACTGCTCTCCCGTACATACTGCCCCCATCACCCCCTCCGCACTGCTCTCCCGTACATACTGCCCCCGTCATCCCCTCCGCACTCCTCTCCCGTAATACTGCCCCCGTCATCTCCTCCGCACTCCTCTCCCGTACATACTGCCCCCATCATCCCCTCCACACTCCTCTCCCGTAATACTGCCCCTGTCATCTCCTCCGCACTCCTCTCCCGTACATACTGCCCCCGTCATCTCCTCCGCACTCCTCTCCCGTACATACTGCCCCCGTCATCCCCTCCGCACTCCTCTCCCGTACATACTGCCCCCGTCATCCCCTCCACACCCCTCTCCCGTACATACTGCCCCCGTCATCCCCTTCGCACTGCTCTCCCGTACATACTGCCCCCGTCATCCCCTCCGCACTCCTCTCCCGTACATACTGCCCCCGTCATCTCCTCCGCACTCCTCTCCCGTACATACTGCCCCCGTCATCCCCTCCGCACTCCTCTCCCGTACATACTGCCCCCGTCATCCCCTCCACACCCCTCTCCTGTACATACTGCCCCCGTCATCCCCTTCGCACTACTCTCCCGTACATACTGCCCCCGTCATCCCCTCCGCACTCCTCTCCCGTACATACTGCCCCCGTCATCCCCTCCGCACTCCTCTCCCGTACATACTGCCCCCGTCATCCCCTCCGCACTCCTCTCCCGTAATACTGCCCCCGTCATCTCCTCCGCACTCCTCTCCCGTAATACTGCCCCCGTCATGCCCTCCGCACTCCTCTCCCGTACATACTGCCCCCGTCATCCCCTCTGCGCCCCTCTCCCGTACATACTGCCCCCGTCATCCCCTCCGCACTCCTCTCCCGTACATACTGCCCCCGTCATCCCCTCCACACTCTTCTCCCGTAATACTGCCCCCGTCATCTCCTCCGCACTCCTCTCCCGTACATACTGCCCCCGTCATCCCCTCCGCACTCCTCTCCCGTACATACTGCCCCCGTCATCCCCTCCGCACCCCTCTCCCGTACATACTGCCCCCATCATCCCCTTCGCACTACTCTCCCGTACATACTGCTCCCGTCATCCCCTCCGCACTCCTCTCCCGTACATACTGCTCCCGTCATCCCCTCCACACTCCTCTCCCGTAATACTGCCCCCGTCATCCCCTCCGCACTCCTCTCCCATACATACTGCCCCCGTCATCCCCTCCGCACTCCTCTCCCGTACATACTGCCCCCGTCATCCCCTCCGCAACCCTCTCCCGTACATACTGCCCCCGTCATCCCCTCCTCACTCCTCTCCCGTACATACTGCCCCGTCATCCCCTTCGCACTACTCTCCCGTACATACTGCCCCCGTCATCCCCTCCGCACTTCTCTCCCGTACATACTGCCCCCGTCATCCCCTCCGCACTGCTCTCCCGTACATACTGCCCCCGTCATCCCCTCCGCACTCCTCTCCCGTAATACTGCCCCCGTCATCTCCTCCGCACTCCTCTCCCTTACATACTGCCCCCGTCATCCCCTCCGCACTCCTCTCCCATAATACTGCCTCCTTCATCCCCTCCGCACCCCTCTCCCGTACATACTGCCCCCATCATCCCCTCCGCACTCCTCTCCCGTACATACTGCCCCCGTCATCCCCTTGGCACTCCTCTCCCGTACATACTGCCCCCAATATCCCCTCCGTACTCCTCTCCCGTACATACTGCTCCCATCATCCCCTCCGCACTCCTCTCCCGTACATACTGCCCCCATCATCCCCTCCTCACTCCTCTCCCGTACATACTGCCCCCGTCATCCCCTTGGCACTCCTCTCCCGTACATACTGCCCCCATTATCCCCTCCGTACTCCTCTCCCGTACATACTGCCCCCATCATCCCCTCTGCACTCCTCTACCGTACATACTGCCCCCGTCATCCCCTCCACACTCCTCTCCCGTAATACTGCCCCCGTCATCCCCTCCGCACTCCTCTCCCATACATACTGCCCCCGTCATCCCCTCCGCACCCCTCTCCCGTACATACTGCCCCCGTCATCCCCTTCGCACTACTCTCCCGTACATACTGCCCCCGTCATCCCCTCCGCACTCCTCTCCCGTAATACTGCCCCCGTCATCTCCTCCGCACTCCTCTCCCATACATACTGCCCCCGTCATCCCCTCCGCACTCCTCTCCCGTAATACTGCCCCCGTCATCCCCTCCGCACTCCTCTCCCATACATACTGCCCCCGTCATCCCCTCCGCACCCCTCTCCCGTACATACTGCCCCCGTCATCCCCTTCGCACTACTCTCCCGTACATACTGCCCCCGTCATCCCCTCCGCACTTCTCTCCCGTACATACTGCCCCCGTCATCCCCTCCGCACTGCTCTCCCGTACATACTGCCCCCGTCATCCCCTCCGCACTCCTCTCCCGTAATACTGCCCCCGTCATCTCCTCCGCACTCCTCTCCCATACATACTGCCCCCGTCATCCCCTCCGCACTCCTCTCCCGTAATACTGCCTCCTTCATCCCCTCCGCACCCCTCTCCCGTACATACTGCCCCCATCATCCCCTCCTCACTCCTCTCCCGTACATACTGCCCCCGTCATCCCCTTGGCACTCCTCTCCCGTACATACTGCCCCCAATATCCCCTCCGTTCTCCTCTCCCATACATACTGCTCCCATCATCCCCTCCGCACTCCTCTCCCGTACATACTGCCCCCGTCATCCCCTCCTCACTCCTCTCCCGTACATACTGCCCCCGTCATCCCCTTGGCACTCCTCTCCCGTACATACTGCCCCCATTATCCCCTCCGTACTCCTCTCCCGTACATACTGCCCCCATCATCCCCTCTGCACTCCTCTCCCGTACATACTGCCCCCGTCATCCCCTCCGCACTCCTCTCCCGTAATACTGCCCCCGTCATCCCCTCCGCACTCCTCTCCCATACATACTGCCCCCGTCATCCCCTCCGCACTCCTCTCCTGTACATACTGCCCTATCAAACCCTCCAGAAATTTTATTTAATCACAAAACTATTTGTATAACGTATACTACATAACAAATTGCCGTTCATTGCATTGAGGTAATGAATTTAATGTACTACAAAAAAAAAAACATATTTGCCGTGCGCTGCTAAAGTGTTCGGGTTTGGCTTGAAGAAAAGGTAGCAACCCTAAGTCAGATCCCATCTTCCCACCAATACACACCCCAAAATGAGCAGGTTAGGAATTTATATATATATATATATATATATATATATATATATATATATATATATATATATATATCATCATATAGCATATATATATGTGTGTGTTTATTTCTATGTGTATATATATCTATAGACACACACACACATATATATATATATATTAGTCTACCTGCATTAAAATGCTATTAAAGTCATTTTTAGATAATTTTTTATTTATTAGTAAAAAAAAATTGTAATCCCTAAAATATGGTTTTACCCATGGACTGTTCTATTACAGTTATACGGGGTTTATATTTGTATACTTTATTAAAATGTAATGATTATAAATGTATTTTTCATTGATATGAATGGTGTATAGCTGCATTACATATGTGGGATTCCATTCATTTACTATACACCATTCACATGTAAATAGGCACATGTATGAGCTTTAAATATTGATAAAAACAATGTTTTTTAATAATTAGGTTAATGTATATTGTTTGGTGGGAATGTAACTTTATTATTTTATTAATATGTGGTGTATAATGTGTGCTGATTCGTGTTCAACTTTTTCTGTATTTTTCACTTCCTCATACTGTAATCCCGCTACATCACGCCAGATTACAGTGAGAGAAGCAGTTCTCAGGAGTTTCCAGTCGTTTGTAGATCGCTCCTCATCTCAACATGAGAATCGATTTACAAAGCTTCATAAACAGACACTCAGAGGAGAGCGATCTCCCCTGAGAATGCCTGAGAACTGAATAGCGGTATTTTACCGCACTTTCATAAAAGGACACCTATGAGACGTTTCTCTGGGCTGCAGTTCCTCTGATCTCCACAAGATGGTGATCTCACTTCTACCATAGAGAAAAGAAGTCTCTATGGAAGACAGGAAGTGATGTCAGGGACAGACAGGAAGTTCCGGGTGAGAGGTGAGTCGGGAGGAAGTAGTGAGGAGACATCTTTGGAATCGGCAGCAGAGGAGGTAATAAGATCTTATTTTCTATTTACACCCAGTAACCCCGTCATGTCCGTCCTCTTCCTCCATAGTCACTGTGACGTCTTTTATCTCCAGCAGATGATGATACACACATATATAGTGTGGAGACCTAGATTAACCCCTTCAGGGTCAGAACATTCCCCCACTTACAAGGCCGGAACATTCTCTTCATTTCAGTTTATACTAATGGATTATACCAGGGCTCAAAATTTCAAGTCCTGAGCCACTAGCCAGGCCTTAAGAGTTACTCGCCACCAGTTGCCCCAACCAACACCTCCCCTGCCCCACCCCTAAGTCCGCCCCTAAACACGACCTTGTAAATTATCTCATGAAATTACACTGTTAAATATTTTAAACAGAATTACGTTCCAAAAATAAATATTAACAAAAGTAACAAAGCATATCAGTACCCATCTGTGCAGCCTCAGTGTGCCCGTAAATGCAGCCTTACTGTGCCCCATCAATGCAGCCTTACTGTGCCCCATCAATGCAGCATTACAGTGCCCCATCACTTGCTGCCTTACTGTGCCCCATCACTTGCTGCCTTACAGTGCCCCATCACTTGCTGCCTTACAGTGCCCCATCACTTGCAGCCTTACAGTGCCCCATTGCTTGCAGCCTTACAGTGCCCCATTGCTTGCAGCCTTACAGTGCCCCATTGCTTGCAGCATTACTGTGCCCCATCAATGTAGCATTACTGTGCCCTATCACTTGCTCAATACTGTGCCCCATCACTTGCTCATTACTGTGCCCCATCACTTGCTCATTACTGTGCCCCATCACTTGCTCATTACTGTGCCCCATCACTTACTCATTACTGTGCCCCATCACTTGCTCATTACTGTGCCCCATCACTTGCTCATTACTGTGCCCCATCACTTACTCATTACTGTGCCCCATCACTTGCTCATTACTGTGCCCCATCACTTGCAGCATTACTGTGCCCTATCACTTTCTCATTACTGTGCCCCATCACTTTCTCATTACTGTGCCCCATCGCTTACAGCATTACTGTGCCCCATCGCTTACAGCATTACTGTGCCCCATCGCTTGCAGCATTACTGTGCCCCATCACTTGCTCATTACTGTGCCCCATCACTTGCTCATTACTGTGCCCCATTGCTTGCAGCATTACTGTGCCCCATCACTTTCTAATTACTGTGCCCCATCACTTGCTCATTACTGTGCCCCATCACTTTCTAATTACTGTGCCCCATCACTTTCTCATTACTGTGCCCCATCACTTTCTCATTACTGTGCCCCATCACTTTCTCATTACTGTGTCCCATCACTTTCTCATTACAGTGCCCCATCACTTGCTCATTACTGTGCCCCATCACTTTCTCATTACAGTGCCCCATCACTTGCTCATTACTGTGCCCCATCACTTGCTCATTACTGTGCCCCATCACTTGCAGCATTACTGTGCCCCATCGCTTACAGCATTACTGTGCCCTATCACTTTCTCATTACTGTGCCCCATCACTTTCTCATTACTGTGCCCCATCGCTTACAGCATTACTGTGCCCCATCGCTTGCTCATTACTGTGCCCCATCACTTGCTCATTACTGTGCCCCATCACTTGCTCATTACTGTGCCCCATTGCTTGCAGCATTACTGTGCCCCATCACTTTCTAATTACTGTGCCCCATCACTTTCTCATTACTGTGCCCCATCACTTTCTCATTACTGTGCCCCATCACTTTCTCATTACTGTGTCCCATCACTTGCTCATTACTGTGCCCCCCCCCCACACACACACAAAAAGATGACTTTTGACATATTTTTTGCTGAGTTTTGGGGCAGGCAGCGCATGCACAGCTCTTGGTGCAGACTGACATGGTTTCATCCCATTCACATGAAAGGGCTGAAATCGCACAGAACCTGGAAGGCATGTGAATGGCAAAGGAACGCAGAGCGTGTTCCTATGTGATTTGTGCTGTGAACCAGTCCTGAGTCTTGGAGCCCATTGCTGAAAAAAGGTCAGGGGGGGGGGGGGGGGGGCACTGACACCCGGAGCAATTGCCCTGAATCTCTAGCAAAGTTTCCAGATGGTACAATTTTCCCCTCAGTAGCAGACAGCTTGTCTTTGAAGATGGGAAGGGGGCAAGTTGTCAAAGAAGAATACTGACAGTGATTGTGGGGATAAGAGCATGCTGTATGTGTTGGGGGGGGGGGGCACACTTTGGGAGGGGAGAGAAATTGCTGGAAGGGGGGATTAAATAAAAAACAATTTCTCTCCCCTCCTAAAGTGCCCCCCTCAACACATACAGCATGCTCTTATCCCCCCAAATCACTGCAAGTATTCTTTTTTGACAACTTGCCCCCCGTCTCTGGGTCTCCTTCTCCTGCAAGTGCCAAGCATTAATATTTTGTGTACTGACCTCAGATCAGCATGTCCCCTCCCCCTCCTGAGTGTGTCCATTCTCCTCCCCCTCCTTCCCTCCTGACATCCGAGCCAAGGAGAAGGGGGGGGGGACTTCAGTCCTGTGTTAGTGTGAGGTGGGCAGGAAGTGAGAGGGAGAGATGTCTCGCAGAATGTGGGAACAGAGACACCCCACAGCCAAGTAGCAAGCCAGTCCCTGGAGCGGAGGTGAGAGAACCAGCGGCATGACTCCACCAGCAGCACTAGCGCGGAGGAGGAAGAGGAAGAAGTGAAATCCTCCTCCGCTTTAAACGTGGGCAGTGACGTCACTGGTTGCCAGACGCCAGGCGGCTATAGCCACCAGTGATCAGTAGGAGGTGGAGGCAGAGCCAGCGCTATGGCGGCTCGTTTCACCCCTGTTCCCAGACTGTCACTTTCATTGCGGGACACTGTATTGTCCTGCAATGAAGGTGTCCTACTGCAGCCTCGGCTCAAAGCGGCGCCAGGGCAGTCCAGCCCTGCCGCCTGACAGTTTCCTGGCTGATCGCTTCAGCCTGCTTCACTCCCGATCCTCACTCGCCCTGGAAAAAATCATACTCGCAAAATGCGAGTTAGGCCCCGTACACACGAGAGGATCTATCCGCTGGAATTGATCTGCGGATCAGTTCCAGCGGATAGATCCGCTGGTGTGTACATCCCAGCGGATCTTTTTCCGCGGATTTTTTTCGGTCCGACCGATTTCCAGCAGATAAAAATTTCTTAGCATGCTAAGAAATCTATCCGCTGGAATCGGCTTCAGCGGATCGATCCGGTGGTCTGTACAGACTCACCGGATCGATCCGTCCGATTCCCTCCCTCGCATGCGTCGTAATGATTCGACGCATGCGTGGGTATCCTTATATGACAGCGTCACGCACGTCGCCGCGTCATCATCGCGGCGACGGCGCGACACGTCATCGCGAAGGGATTTCGGCGCGGATTTCGATCCGATGGTGAGTACACTCCATCGAATCCAAATCCGCGGATCAATCCTCTCGTCTGTACCCGGCATAAAAAAGTGCATTTTGAAGGGCTGGATTATACGATAATACGGGTTGGGTTTCTTTTTTTTGAGGTGGACTTATGATACGTGTTTTTGATTTTATAATCTTTATGGAGGAGGAAATAACTATTCCTGATGTCTGTGAAGGTTCAACACAAGGGGTGTGTCTGGATGATGACGTTATCTTTGTAAGTATCAGGTGATGTCACTGTCTATTTCCCTATGTAGGAGTATTTAGAAGGACACAAGGATCTCTACAAGGACGTCATGATGGACAATCAGCCGCCCCTCACATCACCGGGTAAGAGGAGACTTTATTGTAAAGGAGAGAGCAGTACGGAGGCTCCACCTAGATCCCCCATCATCTGATAAACACATAGAAACAATGTATTCAGTCAGTGTGTGTGTTTCCTACAGATGGATCCAGTAATGGGAACCCACCAGAGAGATGTCCCCGTCCTCTGTATTCCCGGGATTCCACACAGGAAGGTCACACCATCCCCCACCATCATCAGGTAGATGAGGAACAATCACTGATAGTATCATTAGGATCTGTACATTATCTGCATTGTTACCATTGATGTCATTTTTATTCTCTATTCAGAGTGGAAACCTGAGAGATCCTAAAGTTGAGGTTAAAGAAGAGATAAAAGAGGAGGATGATGAGGATGGGGCGATGAAGGAAGGTCACACCATCCCCCACCATCATCAGGTAGATGAGGAACAATTATTGGTGGTTATGATTTATACACAAACATGTTTATTATAATGAATGTTTTATTATATATTCAGAGTGGAAACCTCGGGGATGATAATATTGATGTTAAAGAAGAGTATAAAGAGGAGGATGAGGAGTATGGAGTGATGGAGGAGTTATCAGAAGGATACAAGGATATGATGGAGCCACCTAATACCAGGAACCCACCAGAGAGATGTCCCCGTCCTCTGTATTCCCGGGATTCCACACAGGAAGGTCACACCATCCCCCACTGTTACAAGGTCAGTGGGGCGGAGCATCTAGAACAGTGGTTCTCAACCTTACTAGTTCCGTGACCCCTTGATAAAATTTCCTAAGTTGTGGGGACCCCAACTGTAAAATTTTTGTATAGTGGTTTGTCAGCACCCAAGACAAGTAATTTGCGCCCCTAACCCACGGACATTTAGCGCTCCCTGAGTGCCTTCCACTCGTACATTATTAAAACCCCTTTATGGTACATTTTAGGATGTACCACTCTCTCTTTGTTTTCCTTTCTTTCCTTTTTTATCTCTCTCAATTTTAATTTCTTGTTTTTTTTCCCCAATCCCTCTCTTTAGCCGTCTTTCTTGTTCTTTCTCTTATTCTTTATCTCCCTTTTACTTTGTTCCTCCCCCTCTTTTCCTCTCCCTTCCATGTATTCTCAATTTTTTCCTTCTCTTACTCCTTGGTTGGGGGGGGGGGTCTCCTTCAGCCCCTTTTACTTCACATTCCTCACCAGTCAGCTGATCTCTAGTCTCTGCCAGCAATGCCGTGTACTAAAAGGGTGGCTGCGAAGAGGCTCCATGAACAGCCCAGCTGGGCGGCCACAGGTTGCAGGGACAGCCCAGCTGGGAGGCCACAAAAAGTCTTGGAGAGCGGTGCAGGCTTCAGGAACAGCCCAGGATTTGGTGACCCCTGGCAAATCGTCATTCGACCCCCGAGGGGGTCCCAACCCCCAGGTTGAGAACCACTGATCTAGAACATGGACTGGTGGAGATGATGTGTGGATTTTGTATGTAAGTTTATATCTTACAGATGATATTCTCTCTCATTCTCTTGGTTTAGAGTGGAGATCCAATCGATATAGAATTTGAGGTGAAATCAGAAGAAGAAGAGACGTATGTGAGGGATGATCAGCAGTCTATGGAGGAGGATGGAATAACGGGGACATTTATAGAGGAGGACACTCCTACAGAGATCAGCACAGGTGGGTCATTAACACTAAATCCATTCCTCCACCCATACTGCTCACTAGGGATGAGCCTGATGTTGGAGTTGTACGTAAGTTCGACTCCACCATCAGGTTTTTGACGAATAGCGAACAATTTGGGGTGTTCGCGGCAAATTCGAAAGCCGAGAAACACCCTTTAGAAGTCTATGGGAGGAATCAAAAGTGCTAATTATAAAGGTTAATATGCAAGTTATTGTCCTAAAAAGTGTTTGTGGACCCGGGTCCTGCCCCAGGGGAGTGTTTGGGGACCCGGGTCCTGCCCCAGGGGAATGTTTGGGGACCCGGGTCCTGCCCCAGGGGAGTGTTTGGGGACCCGGGTCCTGCTCCAGGGGACATGTATCAATGCAAAAAGGTTTCGGATACAGTGATTTTAATAATGCAGTGAAACAATAAAAGTGAAATGTTCCTTTAAATTTCATACCTGGGGGGTGTCTATAGTATGCCTGTAAAGTGGCTTGTGTTTCCCGTGTGTAGAACAGTCCCTGCACAAAATGACATTTCTAAAGGAAAAAAGTTATTTAATACTGATCGGGGCTATAATGAATTGTCGGGTCCCAGCAATACAGATAAAACTCATTGAAAAAAACGGCATGGATTCCCCCCAAGTCCATTAAGAGGCCTCCCAGATCCTGCCCCCCATGTGAATTGGTAACGGGGACCATTTCACTAAAAAATTGTAAAAGAGACAAGAGACCTTTATTAACCACTTGACCACTGGGCACTTAAACCCCCTTCCTGACCAGACCAATATTCAGCTTTCGATGCTCTCACAATTTGAATGACAATTACTCAGTCATACAACATTGTACCCATTTGAAATTTTTGTCCTTTTTTTCACACAAATACAGCTTTCTTTTGGTGGTATTTGATCACCTCTGGGTTTTTTATTTTTTGCGCTATAAAAGAAAAACGACTGAAAATTCTGTAAAAAAAAAAAAAAAACTTGTTTCTGTCATATTATCAGGTTATTTCTCACACACAGCATATGCATACCACAAATTATACCCCAAAACACATTCTGCTATTCCTCCAGAGTATGACGATGCCACATGTGTGAGACTTTTACACAGCGTGGCCACATACAGAGGCCCAACATGCAGGGAGCACCTTCACATGTGTGCGACTTTTACACAGCGTGGCCACATACAGAGGCCCAACATGCAGGGAGCACCTTCACATGTGTGCGACTTTTACACAGCGTGGCCACATACAGAGGCCCAACATGCAGGGAGCACCTTCACATGTGTGCGACTTTTACACAGCGTGGCCACATACAGAGGCCCAACATGCAGGGAGCACCTTCACATGTGTGCGACTTTTACACAGCGTGGCCACATACAGAGGCCCAACATGCAGGGAGCACCTTCAGGCATTCTGGAACACCCAGGCCAATTCTGAAATTCCTCTCCTACATGGAAAAATCATCATTTATTTGCTAGAAAATTACATAGAACCCCAAAACATTATATATTCTTTTTTAGCAAAGACCCTAGAGAATACAATGGCGGCCGTTACAACTTTTTATCTAGCACGGTATTTTCGCAGAAATTTTTTGAACGCGTGTTTTTAAAAAAAAAACTGTTTTGTGCTTAAAAAAACAAAACAAAACAGTAAAGTTAGCCCAATTTTTTTTCATAATGTGAAAGATGAAGTTACGCCGAGTAAATAGATACCTAACATGTCACACTTCAAAATTGCGCACACTCATGGAATGGCGCCAAACTTCGCTACTTAAAAATCCCCATAGGCGACCTTTAATTACTTTTATTGGTTACATGTTTTTAGTTACAGAGGAGGTCTAGGGCCAAAATGATTGCTCTCGCTCTAACGTTCGCAGAGATACCTCACATGTGTAGCTTGAACACCGTTTTCATATGTGGGCGGGACTTACGTATGCGTTCGCTTCTGCATGCGAGCACACGGGGACAGGGGCGCTTTAAAAAAATAGATAAAAATTATTGTTCATTTTACTTTATTTACTTGATTTTTACACTTTTTTTCCCCAAAAATATTTTTTTTTTTATCACTTTTATTCCTATTATAAGGAATGTAAACATCCCTTGTAATAGGAATATAGCATGACAGGTCCTCTTTACAGTGAGATATGGGGTCAATAAGACCCCACATCTCACATCTAGGCTGGGAAGACTGCAGAGTATCGCGCAGGGTCTTGGGGTATTGCAGAGTATCGCACAGGGTATTGGGGTATTGCAGAGTATCGCGCAGGGTATTGCAGAGTATTGGGGTATTGCAGATTATCGCGCAGGGTATTGCAGAGTATTGGGGTATTGCAGAGTATGGGGGTATTGCAGAGTATCGCGCAGGGTATTGGGGTATTGCAGATTATCGCGCAGGGTATTGGGGTATTGCAGAGTATTGCGCAGGGTATTGCAGAGTATTGGGGTATTGCAGAGTATTGTGCAGGGTATTGGGGTATTGCAGAGTATCGCGCAGAGTATTGGGGTATTGCAGAGTATTGCTCAGGGTATTGCAGAGTATTGGGGTATTGCAGAGTATTGCGCAGGGTATTGCAGAGTATTGCGCAGGGTATTGCAGGGTATTGCAGAGTATTGCGCAGGGTATTGCAGAGTATTGGGGTATTGCAGAGTATTGGGGTATTGCAGAGTATCGCGCAGAGTATTGGGGTATTGCAGAGTATTGCGCAGGGTATTGCAGAGTATTGGGGTATTGCACAGGGTATTGCAGAGTATTGGGGTATTGCGCAGGGTATTGCAGAGTATTGGGGTATTGCAGAGTATTGCGCAGGGTATTGCAGAGTATTGCGCAGGGTATTGCAGAGTATTGCGCAGGGTATTGCAGAGTATTGCACAGGGTATTGCAGATTATAGGGGTATTGCAGAGTATTGCACAGGGATAGCTGAGCTGGGATGGATGGATGGATGGCTGGATCTGTGACTGCAAACTGCAATAGTCACAGATCCAGCCACAGCTCTGCTGCTGACACCCGCTCCCCCCCCCTCCTCTCACACTGTCCCGAACGGTACAGAGAGGAGAGGGAGGAACCGGCGTCATAATATGACGCCAGTTTGTTTACAAGTGATCGCTCCGTCATTTGACGGAGTGATCACGTGGTAAACGGCCTCTATCAGCGGCAATTTACCACGATCCGTGATGCGCCGGGTCTTCTAGACGCGGCGCATCGCGAGTGGAGGATTCTGGGAGGACGTCCCAGGGACGTCCTGTCAGAACAACTCGACCGCGCCGTAGCAGTAAAATGCCTATGGCGCGGTCGGCAAGTGGTTAAAAAATTCAAATGTCCAGCGATGTCCATTCATCTTCTATTCCGCCGCGAGGAACCAAAGAAAAAAAAAAAGCCGCAAACGCTCCGCATCCCTGGGAGGCTCCCGCCGACTGACGCTTCTTTCGCTTTGACAGCTGTTATATAGCTGAGGGCGGGGCTACCTAGTGACGTAAACAGGTGTCCCCGCCCCCAGCTATATAACAGCTGTCACCGGCGGGAGAAGCATCACTCGGCGGAACTTCCAATGGAGGTGGAACTGTTGCAGCTTTTATTTATTTTTTACTTTTTCGGTCGGACGGCGCGAGATGGATTTACATAGCTGGACTTTTTTTTTTATATTTTAATAAAGGACTTGTCCCGAAGTGTCTTTTGTAAAAAATAATATTTTTTTGTGAAATGGGGGGGACATTGTACCCTATTACCAATTCACATAGGGGGGCCCGGATCTGGGGGTCCCCTTGTTAAAGGGGGCTTCCAGATTCCGATAAGCCCCCCGCCTGCAGACCCCCACAACCACCAGGCAGGGGTTGTGGGGATGAGGTCCTTTTCCCCATCAATATGGGGACAAGGTGCTTTGGGGTGGGGGGGGCACAGAACCCCCCTTCCCGAAAGCACCCTCCCCATCTTGAGGGCATGTGGCCTGGTATGATTCAGGAAGGGGGGGCACTCTCTTGTCCCCCCTCTTTTCCGGTGGCCTGCCAGGTTGCGTGCTTGGATAAGGGCCTGGTATGGATTTGGGGGGGGGGGGGACCCCCGCGCAATTTTTCTTTTTAATTTGGTTTTGGGGTTCCTCTTAATATTCATACCAGACCCAAAGGACCCTCGTCCTATAATCCCCTCATCACTGTCACTCCTATAAAAGACAGTTCTCGTTGTTTCCTCACTCTCTGACTAAGGTCCATGAATAAAGAAATGATCTGGTAGGAGATCAGAGGACCCATTTACTAGTTACCTTGAGGGGGAATTGTAAGATCCTTGGAGACAAAGCTGCCTGATGTGGGCGGAGTCCTGGTTTAGGAGAACCAATCAGCTCATGTCTAGTAATAATCTTTGTATTTCTATTTTAGTAGATGGACGGGAGATGAGGAAAACCTCAGAGGATTGTCTCACTTTGTCTCCAGACTGTAAAGTAGAAGATGAGGACATCACACAGTATAGTCCAGGAGAAAACCCGACTACCTCAAATGTTCATCCGGCACCACACAGTGTAGATGGACCATCGTATTCCTCTTATCCTGAGGAACCTCAGACTGTGTGGGACGGTGCCGGACCATCGTATTCCTCTTATCCTGAGGAACCCCAGACTGTGCGGGACGGTGCCGGACCATCGTATTCCTCTTATCCTGAGGAACCTCAGACTGTGAGGGACGGTGCCGGACCATCGTATTCCTCTTATCCTGAGGAACCTCAGACTGTGCGGGACGGTGCCGTTCCATCGTATTCCTCTTATCCTGAGGAACCTCAGACTGTGCGGGACGGTGCCGGACCATCGTATTTCTCTTATCCTGAGGAACCTCAGACTGTGCGGGACGGTGCCGGACCATCGTATTTCTCTTATCCTGAGGAACCTCAGACTGTTAGGGACGGTGCCGGACCATCGTATTCCTCTTATCCTGAGGAACCTCAGACTGTGCGGGACAGTGCCGTCCTTCCAACAGATACGTTTTTCTGTGCTGAGTGTGGGAAGTGTTTCAGTTTCAAAAGCAGTCTTTATTATCATAAAAAATCTCACACATGTGAGAAGCCTTTTTCCTGTTCTGAGTGTGGGAAATGTTTTTCACAGAAGTCCAATCTTTCCACACATCAGAAATCTCACACGGGGTTGAAGCCTTTTTCCTGTACTGAGTGCGGGAAATGTTTTTCAATGAAGTCCAGTCTTTCCACACATCAGAGATCTCACACGGGGGAGAAGCCATATTCCTGTTCTGAGTGCGGGAAATGTTTTTCAATGAAGTCCACTCTTTACAGACATCAGAGATCTCACACGGGGGAGAAGCCGTATTCTTGTCTTGAGTGTGGGAAATGTTTTGCACATAAGTCCTATCTTTCCTCACATCAGAGATCACACACGAGGGAGTTCCCTTTTTCCTGTTCTGAGTGCGGGAAATGTTTTTTTGATAAGTTTACTCTTTCCAAACATCAGAGACTTCACATGGGGGAGAAGCCACATTCCTGTACTGAGTGCGGGAAATATTTTTCGTTGAAGTCCAGTCTTTCTTCACATAAGAGATCTCACACGGGGGAGATGCAGTATTCATGTTCTGAGTGTGGGAAATGTTTTTCAAAGAAGTCCAATTTTAACACGCATCAAAGATCTCACACCGGGGAGAAGCCTTATTCCTGTCCTGAGTGCGGGAAATGTTTTTCAGACAAGCGCAGTCTTAACGTCCACCAAAGGTGTCACACGGGGGAGAAGCCATATTCCTGTCCTGAGTGCGGGAAATGTTTTTCAACGAACTCCATTCTTTCCATACATCAGAGATCTCACACAGGTGAGAAGCCGTATTCCTGTCCTGAGTGCGGGAAATGTTTTTCAACGAACTCCATTCTTTCCAAACATCAGAGATCTCACACAGGTGAGAAGCCGTATTCCTGCCCTGAGTGCGGGAAATGTTTTTCAGATAAGTCCAGTCTTTCCACACATAAGAGATCTCACACGGGGGAGAAGCCGTATTCTTGCCCTGAGTGCGGGAAATGTTTTTCATATAAGTCAGTTTTTTACAAACATCAGAGATCTCACACGGGGGAGAAGCCACATTCCTGTCTTGAGTGCGGGAAATGTTTTTCAGACAAGCACAGTCTTAACAGCCACCAAAGGTGTCACACGGGGGAGAAACCGTATTCATGTCCTGAGTGCGGGAAATGTTTTTCAGAGAAGTCCAATCTTTACGCACATCAGAGATCTCACACAGGGGAGAAGCCGTATTCCTGTCCTGAGTGTGGGAAATGTTTTTCAGAGAAGTCCAGTCTTTCCACACATCAGAGATCTCACACGGGGGAGAAGCCGTATTCCTGTCCTGAGTGTGGGAAATGTTTTTCAAAGAAGTCCAGTCTTTCCACACATCAGAGATCTCACACAGGGGAGAAGCCATATTCCTGTCCTGAGTGCGGGAAATGTTTTTCAGATAGGTCCGGTCTTTCCAAACATAAGAGATCTCACATGGGGGAGAAGCCGTATTCCTGTCCTGAGTGCGGGAAATGTTTTTCACAGAAGTCCGATCTTTCCAGACATCAGAGATCTCACACGGGGGAGAAGCCGTATTCCTGTCCTGAGTGCGGAAAATGTTTTTCACAGAAGTCCGATCTTTCCACACATCAGAGATCACACACGGAGGAGAAGCCTTTTTCCTGTTCTGTGTGCGGGAAATGTTTTTCAGCAAAGTCCAATCTTTCCACACATCAGAGATCTCACACGGGGGAGAAGCCTTTTTTCTGTTCTGTGTGTGGAAAATGTTTTTCAGATAAGTCCAATCTTTCCACACATCAGAGATTGCACACGGGGGAGAAGCCGTATTCCTGTTCTGAGTGCGGAAAATGTTTTTCATATAAGTCCAGTCTTTCCACACATCAGAGATCACACATGGTGGTGAAGCCACTTCCCTGTCCTGAGTGAGGGAAATGTTCCTCACTGAAGTCCTGCCTACCTGTACATCAGAGATCCCACACAACCCTCGAGGTGTATTAGTGAGTGCGGGAAATGTCTTGTATATGAATGTTGCTGGACATGTGGGGAAGAAGCACACCCTGATATACACCTCAGATATACTCCATGGCTGATCTTCATCATGTAAGAAACACTTCATAAGGAGATCAGAGATCACCAAAGACATTGATGAAGTGTGCTACCGTGTTGGCCATTGATAGCAGGAGAAAAATAAAAACGGGTTCATTCCCTCTCATTGGCTGAGTACATTTTGTGGTGGAAGATTTCACAGACATTTAGGGATCTATTATAAAACAAATTGTAGAATGAATGTGACACGCGTTTCTCCAATCATGACAAATATTTGATCATCGGCTCCATCTAGTGGCAAAAATCTGCCCCTGTGGTATTTTAATACCGACCATTGAGGTAAAACAGAAAATACCACATTTGGCCATTAGATGGCGCTAAGTACCATAGAAATTATCTCCATCTAGTGGCCAAATGCAATCATTTCTATTTCAAATGAATGAAAACCGTTCAACCAGCACAGCAAATATCCTAATAACATTCATCTTTCCCCCATTCACACAGAAGGAATGTACATGGACTTTCCCCGGGGGAATTGCTATGCACATATTTTATGAATAGACCCCTAAATGTCAGGAGACGTTTATATAAAGATGGGAAGTATGGAGCAGATAAATGAATAGACCTAGCAATGTTATTACCAGGCTGCAGCTAGGGGGAGCTCTAATGTGTGAGCACAGCAGAGTGATCTCATCTAGCTCACATTAACCCTTTCACTGTCAGATGTTTTTGCACATTTAGGACCTGAAGATTAAATACAACCTCCAAACATATATTACCTGATAGCAGAGGCCCTGGAGAATAAAATGGTGGTGATTGTTAAGGAGAAATTTGTGTACGAGGAACACCTTAATATCCGGGTTTATTTTCTCCTTTCCCCCCATTTTCTATGGTGTGATCTGTTTTACAATACTTTGTTACAATACACAACGTGTTACATTATTGTATTGTATGACTCTGCCTCCACATTCCAGACAAGTCATTTTCCTGACCAATTGCATTTCTACCTTTTTACTATTTCCTGATTCTATGACTGTAATCTGTTTAAAAGTAAAATTATAATAAAAAAATGTATTGAAGAGAAAAAAAGCTGTGTGTGTGGGTGGTGTAAGGCTTGCTTGAGTTCCCCCATAATATCAATGCATTGTAAGGCTTGCTAGAGTTCCCCCATAATATCAATGCATTGTAAGGCTTGCTAGAGTTCCCCCATAATATCAATGCTTGTAGAGATGTATCCTTTAACCCAGAACCGTTAGGATTAATTACACAGAAGCTAGAAACAGCCTTGCAATATGTTATTGTGTACGTGCAATAGAACAAGTACATCTTGCATAACAAGATAGGGCATGCGGTAGAACAAGTCTTAGCTGGTTACACGCTCAGGAATGTTGTATAATTGTGACTTACTGTATTACTTGTATAAACAAATTACTTTACTATGATTGGCTGAACCAAGGGCGTTCCTTTTCTTGTATGTTTTGAATAAGTGCAGTGCCCACGAGGAATAAAATTGTAGTTTTTGATTCACCATATCCCTGCGTGTGTCTTGACTAACCGATGCATCAGAGAGTCTCCATACATCCAGAAGTCCTGAAGCCCGGGTCCAGTTGAACCACCAACCTCACAGGTGGAATGACAACAATTGCTGGTGGTGTTGTCACCTGTCAGAGCCGTCACACCTGGTTTCCCGGCCAATGCACCAGATAGATGTTGCAGCAAAACGGCTCTTTGAGTTCTGGGAAACCAGGAATGGACTCCGGACACGGACTCCAGGAAAACAAACCTTTTATTTCACCAGGGAAATGACCCAGAACCGACTTTGTGCTTCTGTGATTCCGACCTAACTCGTTCTTGCAGCCGGTCTATAATCTCTCTGTCAAATGTTCCCTTTGGCCCATAACAGGGCCAATCTTTTTTTTTTTTTTTTTTATTCTTTATTTTATATGTTTTTCTTTCTCTTCTCAAAAGCTCATACAGAAATCGGTACAACATTAGACACCTAGGCATTCAAATTTACATATACAGTTTAGGTATTACCTTCACCTTATTCCTCTAACCCAGATCCCCACATTCTTAATTCCCTGTCTGTCATGATATTATGTATAGCCCTACCATTATAACCCCCCTTCCCCCCATCCCCAAAGAAAATCCCCCAAAAACCCTAAAACAAAAAATAAAAGAAGTAGAAGATGGGGGAAACCCCCCCTTCCCCTTAATATCGTTGAGAGGCCCCACCTGATATCCCAAATCAAAAAGTAGAGATCTCACCTGTTCCTGACGTTGGAGCTCCAATTGTTTGGTTCCCGAGTCCGATTCGAGACAGGGTGGTCCTGGAGCAGACAATTGAGATGTAGCGTGGTCTCCCAGACAATTGGTCTGGGGGGGCGGGGCACCAGAGACAATGCGGCAACTCAAGAGGCTGTCTCCAGCAGGCCAGTCACCATGGGTCTGGTGGAATGCCACCTGCCACACCTGGTTTCCTGGCCAGTGTACCAGAGAAATGTTGTAGCAAAACGGCTTTTTGATTTCTGAGAAATCAGGAATGGACTTTGGACACGGACTCCTGGAAAACAAACCTTTTATTACACCAGGGAAATGACTTTGCACCGACTCCTGCCAGAATGCCAAGTGGGCTCTTATAGGTGTTTACAACGTATATACACTGCTCAAAAAAATGAAAGGAACACTTTGAAAACACATCAGATCTCAACAGGGAAAAATATCATGTTGGATGTCTATACTGGTATGGACTGGGAAATGTGTTAGGATCTATACTGGTATGGACTGGGTAATATGTTGGGATCTATACTGGTATGGACTGGGTAATATGTTGGGATCTATACTGGTATGGACTGGGTAATGTGTTAGGATCTATACTGGTATGGACTGGGTAGTGTGTTGGGATCTATACTGGTATGGACTGGGTAATGTGTTGGGATCTATACTGGTATGGACTGGGTAATGTGTTGGGATCTATACTGGTATGGACTGGGTAATGTGTTAGTATCTATACTGGTATGGACTGGGTAATGTGTTTGGATCTATACTGGTATGGACTGGGTAATGTGTTTGGATCTATACTGGTATGGACTGGGTAATGTGTTGGGATCTATACTGGTATGGACTGGGTAATGTGTTAGGATCTATACTGGTATGCAGTGGCGGCTGGTGGCGGCTCTCCTCTACTCTCGTCTGTCAGATGCGAGTGAGGAAATGTCAATAAATGTATCTTCCTGTATACACTGTGATCAGCCGTGATTGGTCACAGCTGATCACTTGGTAAGGAGCCTCTATCAGAAACTCTTTATCGAGATCGGTGTTGCGGTGTGTCAGATTGACACACAACAATAGCGATTGCCATGCTGCGCGCCCCTATAGGGCACATGATCGAGGCTTATCCTACAGGACATCATATGACACCCAGTCAGGATAACTGAACCACTTCCCGGCCTTCATTTTGCTATAGGACGGGTGGCAAGTGGTTAAAAGCCTTCACAGGTCATCAGCTTAAAGGTAACTGAATAATGGGCCTAGAGTGCAGTGATCAGAAGTATATCGTATACAGAGGTCAGGAGTATATCATATACAGGGGTCAGGAGTATATCATATACAGTGGTCAGGAGTATATCATATACAGTGGTCAGGAGTATATCATATACAGAGGTCAGGAGTATATCATATACAGGGGTCAGGAGTATATCATATACAGTGGTCAAGAGTATATCATATACAGAGGTCAGGAGTATATCATATACAGTGATCAGGAGTATATCATATACAGTGATCAGGAGTTTATCATATACAGAGGTCAGGAGAATATCATATACAGTGGTCAGGAGTATATCATATACAGTGGTCTGGAGTATATCATATACAGAGGTCAGGAGTATATCATATACAGTGGTCAGGAGTATATCATATACAGAGGTCAGGAGTATATCATATACAGGGTCAGGAGTATATCATATACAGTGGTCAGGAGTATATCATATACAGGGGTCAGGAGTATATCATATACAGAAGTCAGGAGTATATCATATACAGTGATCAGGAGTATATCATATACAGAGGTCAGGAGTATATCATATACAGTGGTCAGGAGTATATCATATACAGGGGTCAGGAGTATATCATATACAGAGGTCAGGAGTATATCATATACAGTGGTCAGGAGTATATCATATACAGTGGTCAGGAGTATATCATATACAGTGGTCAGGAGTATATCATATACAGAGATCAGGAGTATATCATATACAGGGGTCAGGAGTATATCATATACAGGGGTCAGGAGTATATCATATACAGAGGTCAGGAGTATATCATATACAGGGTCAGGAGTATATCATATACAGAGGTCAGGAGTATATCATATACATGGGTCAGGCGTACATCATATACAGAGGTCAGGAGTATATCATATACAGAGGTCAGGAGTATATCATATACAGAGGTCAGGAGTATATCATACAGGGGTCAGGAGTATATCATATACAGTGGTCAGGAGTATATCATATACAGTGGTCAGGAGTATATCATATACAGAGGTCAGGAGTATATCATATACAGGGGTCAGGAGTATATCATATACAGAGGTCAGGAGTATATCATATACAGGGGTCAGGAGTATATCATATACAGTGGTCAGGAGTATATCATATACAGAGGTCAGGAGTATATCATATACAGAGGTCAGGAGTATATCATATACAGAGATCAGGAGTATATCATATACAGGGGTCAGGAGTATATCATATACAGAGGTCAGGAGTATATCATATACAGTGGTCAGGAGTATATCATATACAGGGGTCAGGAGTATATTGTATACAGAGGTCAGGAGTATATCATATACAGTGGTCAGGAGTACATCATATACAGTGGTCAGGAGTATATCATATACAGGGGTCAGGAGTATATCATATACAGTGGTCAGGAGTATATCATATACAGGGGTCAGGAGTATATCATATACAGAGGTCAGGAGTATATCATATACAGAGGTCAGGAGTATATCATATACAGTGGTCAGGGTCTTTTGACATTAATTAGAGAGAAAAGTCTCTCCTGTACGGTTCTCTCCTTGACATATCGTAGAATGAAGCCGTATTGTTCTTTCAGTGTCATCATCCCGTGTTCTGTCCATTTCCACACCGACACCAACATCTCCTCCACCATCCCGCTGTATTTGTTGTCTCGCCATGTTTCCAATGATGGAGATCCAGAGACTGACCGGAGTCTTCTTCTCCATGTCACCAGACCACCTCTTCCTCTACTATTGGGATGCTGGGCCTTTCTATGACTACTCAGGACCCCCAACTTCTTCTATAGGATTGTGAAGATTTCTATCCTATTTACTAAGAAGCTGAAGAAGATGTCCATGATGTAGATGAGGGTTACATATAGTATGAGCAGCATCACCCTTCACTCTGTCACCAAGACCTAGTCTGGCAATGCCCAGAATGATACCAATTAGTCTCTGACCAATCTCACGGTTTGGATGGACTTTCTCCTTTTCATTATTTCCAGGTGACCATGAATTTGAGTTCCAATCTCTCCCCTGTGTTCTGCAGACAGATATACATTTCCCGAAGTCTTATGTTGTACAGATCCCTCATGTTCCCCGATACGAGCTCATACATTGGACTTGTTCAATTTTCCAACCAGTAGGGAATGGACTGGGCAAGATTCTCTCCCCATGGGGGCGTGGCCTGGAGAGCAATGGACTAGGTCGCATTTACTGTGAGCTCCGCTAGCCTGTACTCCTAATTTAGCATCCTGCACTAATCCTGCTCATCTGCAGCCATCCGCTGTGTTGGGGGATCTGTCCTTCCTCATCTGCTTGTTTTGGGGACCTGCTGGCAAGTTTGAACGGTGATCGGAGCCGCCGTCACAGGGCCTCCCTGATCCTGCATCTCCCCCTAGGAGAGGCCGCGGCTTCCGGCTACATGGCGGTCATCTTGCTGCACCCAGCGAGCGGCCTCCGGCGGACTCTCCTGTCCCCCCGGGCTGCCTGGCACTCGGTATCCACCTCGAGCGCCCCCCGTACTGCCTGCTGCCACTGACAGGGAACATCCACACCCGGCTGACGAAATAGGACGGACCGCGGTTGCGGCCTACATTCCGGAGCGGTGGCCATTTTGCTACACCCCCCGGTAAGCTCTCCTCTCTCCCCAGGCTGCCTGGAGCTCCGTGTCCTTCTGGAGCAGCCCCCGGACTGCCTACTGCCACTAACGAGGCGCATCTACACCCTGCTGCGGAGGTGGGACAGGCCGCGGCTTGAATTCCGGAGCAGCCATCTTGCTTCACCCAGCAGAGGCCTTGGTGTGTTTCCTGGGCTTCCCTGTGTGCTCTGCGTTGGGAGACCCCCTGGAACAGCCCCCATACTACTTGAGACAGCTACCACAGTACACTAACATCATTCCTGGAGCAGTAGCCGGCCAGCTGTACAAGTCACGTCCTGAGGCAGGGAGGGACCATGTCTCCACCGAAACTGACATCCGAGGCGATCGACAAGCTGTCAAAGTTCCGCCACCAAGAACAAGACCCGCAGGCCGGGGATAGCGACAGTACATGCTCCGTGATGGTTCATCAGGGCGCTGACACGGCTAAGGTCCTAGACACCATTGCAATGCTGCAGGGAACCCTTACTGCCAAAATAGACGAGGTCAAGATTGATATCTCTCTCTTGCGCCAGGACCTGTCCAAGGTGAGAGACGGGGTCACCGAAGCCGAGACACGAATCGGAGCAGTAGAGGACATCCTGCATCCCCTGAGCTATACCACAGAGGATCTGCAACGCCAGATTCGTCAGCTACACACACATCAGGATGATATGGAAAACCGTTTGAGACGCTGTAACCTCCGAAGGCGCCAACCCTGCTGAATACCTAGGATCGCTCCTGATCCAATACTTTGGAAGAGAGGCCTTTTATGTCATGTTTGCGGTGGAATGGGCACACCGCATCCCAGCTAAACCTCCACCTGCGGAAGGCCCCCCCCCAGGACCTTTATCGCCAAGTTCCTCAACTTCAAAGACAGATACTATCCTTCGGCTGACCAGAGAGAAAGGAAACATCTCCCTGGGCAACGATCGTGTCGCGGTGTTCCCTGACTTCTCAAGTGAGGTACAAAGAAAGCGTGCGCAGTTTCAGGATGTTAAACGGCGGCTCAGGGTGGTGCACCTTAAATATGCCATGTTGTTCCCGGCGAGATTGAGAGTGGAGGAGAACGGTAGAGCCCTTTTTTTCGAGGACCCCCCCCCCCCTCATTATAACCCGTGCAGTATGTAAACTCTGTTATTTTTTATTATTCTATGATTTTTTTTGAGGGTTGGGGGACTTGCTCGCTGTGCTCCTGTTGTGGAGGGGGGGGACGAGACGACTCTGCTGGACACTCGGCCCCTGGCCTGGAGCTGCTTGGACCATAGAGGCTTTTATTTGGTGCTTCTTATTGCTTCCGCAGCAGTTTCATGAGGATGTTATGGGGCAGAGGCCCCCAGAAGAAACGCTGGTACACCAGGATGACTGTATATCCTTGTAGTGAGAGTTTCACTCAAAGGCGAAGACGCATAGAACATGCATCGTGTCCTACCCATGCGCTATGCAGTGAATAATCGCCCCCACTATGTTTGCAACCCCTTCTTTTTCTTCTTTATTCTGCACTTTTCAGTTCACCATACTCTAAGTACTGTACCTCCAGCCAGCGTTGATGGCTGGAAGCTGATTTATATGAAGGTTACAAGGTAATGTATGCTTCCACCAGGTTGGGGAGGTGAGAAGCCGGGAGGGACGGAAAATGCCGGATCAGAGCATTGGGAATGTTAGCACCGTTGTGCATTTGTTATTTACTTGGAATGTTTTTAAGCAAGCACGTATCACACTCGCAACAGGTATGTTTGGTAATGTCATTGATGTGTTATCCCAGCCTGCTGATCCATATGCAATCTCAGTGCCATGAACACCATGGCGGACATTAAATTTATGGTATGGAATGTGCGGGGTATAAGATTAAGCGGACAGCCGTGTTACAATATTTGAAAGGTCAGAGGGTAGACATTGTTGCATTATTAGAAACCCATGTCACGGGCCACTTGCAGGCGGCCCTAAAGCGCCCTTGGGTGGGGTGGACCTATCACAGTACCTACACTACTATGTCTAGAAGGGTTACGGTGCTCATAGCAAAATCTATGCCATTTGAGTTGATCTCCATGGTGTCGGATCGGCAGGGTAGATACCTCTTCCTACATGCAATAGTGGGGGGCGACCCCCTGTTGATATTGGCTAGTTATATCCCTCCTCCATACAGGTCGGACGTGGTTACAGAAGGCCTTGCATTCATAGCGCAATACCCGTCCGTATCTGTAGTGTGGATGGGGGATTTTAACAACACGATGACTCCATCCCTGGATCACCCAGCGCAGGCTGAACCCAGACCTGGAGAACCACTGCACACTAGGTTATACTGTACGCTGACTGAATTTGCTCTTGTTGATGTGAGGAGACATGCTAACCCCACGACTAGAGCATACACTTGCCACTCAGTCAGCCATAATACCATGTCAAGAATAGACTTTTTTACTAGTTTCCAGGCCCCTTCTGCCAAAAGTCACAGGCTCCGGCTTTGCTCCCAGGATCCTGTCAGACCACTCTCCCTGCTGGCTGACGGTGTCCATGCGGGTGGCCTCTCCCACCAAACAATGGCGACTGAATCCACACTGGCTGTCCCTTCTGACGGATTACGACTCCAGTTCAAGGGAGTTGCTGTTCTTTTTGGAGGGGATACATGGACCCCATGCCCTCACCACACGCTGGGACGACTTTAATACTCATGTCCGTAGGATATTATCCTCCAGAATAAATAGGCTGAAACGGGAGTCTACCACTATACTTCAACTCACTTTGGATCAACTGCGGGACCTAGAGGAAGCGTATAGCTCCAGCCCTACCCTTGAAAACCTGGATAGGGTGAAACTGCAGACCCGTTTGGTCATGCAGTTACACACGGAGAAGGTGTTTATTTTGTAGGCAAAGGGTGTATGAGCAGGGGAAGAGAGCTGGAAGAATGTTGGCCTTTTTGGCTCATATGGACGATAAGCCTCCAGTCGTGGTGTCACTTTGTGACCCAGACGGACACACTATAACAGACCCAGGGCAAGTAGCAGCTCAGTTTAGACAGTTCTATCGTAACCTATACAAATCCTGCCTGGACTGCCTCTGGAATTTTATGCAACTTATTCAGACATTTTGGTCCCTAAGTTGAAAGCTTTATATCAGTCAATCTTTGACCAGAACTCACTCCCCGAGTCTATGCAGGAAGCCCAAATCATAGTTCTCCCCAAACCGGGTAAAGACCCACACTACCCTGAATCCTACCGGCCTATCTCACTCCTTCAGGTAGATATCAAAATCTTAGCTAAAATTATGGCCTCAAGGTTAAACACTGCTATCTAACATCAATTCATTCGGACCAAACAGGCTTTATGCCGGGGAAAAACACAGCTATGAACATCAAGCGTCTGTACATGAATATTCAAGCCCGACATGATAACTCTGGGACGAGGGTGGCGGTGGCGTTGGACACAGCTAAGGCCTTTGATTCTGTAGAATGGCCATTTTGTGGGAATGTCTGCATAGCTATGGATTTGGGTCACGCTTTATAAAATGGGTGCAGCTCCTGTATCATGCAAACATATTCGCCAGCACACCGAGGATCATTTAGAAAAACGTCCAGAAATTCTTTAATGCATAGAAACGATCAAAACGGCAACGTTTCAAGGTCGCACAGGACCTCTTCGTCAGGCAAATGAATTTGCCTGATGAAGAGGTCCTGTGCGACCTCGAAACGTTGCTGTTTTGATCGTTTCTATGCATTAAAGAATTTCTGGACGTTTTTCTAAATGATTCTCGGTGTGCTGGCGAATATGTTTGCATGATTGCCTTTCCGGTTCCCAACTGGTAATCGCCTCAGCACCCTCCTTTCTTATTGGCCATTTTCCAGGAAGGTGTGCAATTGGAATATTTTTGAGACAGCTCCTGTATCAGACACCCAGGGCAAGAGTTTTTGTGAATGGATGGCTCTTGGAACAGTTTTCATTAGAGAGGGGTACACAACAAGGGTGTCCCCTTTCCCCCTTGCTATATGCGCTGGCAGCTGAGCCACTGGCCATTGCAATCAGAGCCCACCCTGACATTCAGGGTCTGCAGTGAGGCCCCACTGTAGATAAAATAGGAATGTATGCTAATGATACTATCTTATATCTAGCGGACCAGGGACCATCACTCCAAGCTGTGTTACAATTAATTGAACAAATGGGGGGATACTCGGGTCTGCGTATAAATTGGGACAAATACCAAATTCTTCCAATAGATGTGTCCCCCCCCCCTTTCACAAGTCCCCCTCTACTACTCGCTAGGGTATACAAAATGAAATATGTGGAGGTAACTAGGGACCTGGTTGACTATACTCCCATGAATGCAGCTCCCCTGTTTGAATTACTTAAAAGCAAAACGCAGACGTGGTCCAGACTACCCTTGGGGGTGATGGGACGCGAAAATTTGATAAAAATGATCATACTACCCAAGATTCTATACTTGGTGTGGCATGCCCCCCCTATATATCCCCTTAAAACTTTTTAAACAGATGGAAGCCATTCTTAATTCATTTGTTTGGGGTAATGGTAGACACAAACTGGCTTGGCAAATCTTAAAGAACCCAACGGATATGGGGGGTGTATTCCTCCCGAACCTACAAGACTATTACTTGGCCTCGCAACTATCTCACTTGTATCATTTCCACATGTCGGAAATGCAGCGCTACAGATCCTTGGTCTGTGACAAACCAGGGCATCTGACTGACACACCCGTTCAGGCGATCCTTTGTGGGAAAAAAACACCAGGTCCTGCCGCACGGTACAACTCGGGCATGTTGTTACATCACCAAAGGATATGGGAAATATCTCTTAAAAATCAGAATGTGGGGAAATTTTATTCTCACACCCCGTTGTGGCTTAATAGCCATTTGCCGGAACTGGAAACTATTCCAGACTCAATAGTTTGGGCTAGAAATGGAATACTATATCTCCATCAGGTTTTGACAGATGCAGGGCTCAAACAGTTCCAGACCCTTAAGGAGGAGTTCTCCCTCCCACACCAACTAACATTTAAATACTTGCAGCTCCGGCACGCGCTTAGAACCCAGATACCAAACCTAGATGTAGGGATGGAGCCACCCCCTGTGCTGGATGTTATTTTGGGGGATGACCCCTCCAAACTCATATCACACCTGTACTACACGATTAGACGACGGGGTGCAGCTGTTATTATCCATAAGGCCAAGACGGGGTGGGAACAGGATGTAGGACCCATAGCTGACAATGAATGGGATGAGATCTTGGAGGGAACCATGACAGTGTCTCCCAAGATGTCTGACAGACTGACACAACTGTTTATAGTGCACAGAGCCTACCTGATGCCTATGCGATTGGCAAAGTTTCAACACATGCTGAACCCGACATGACGCTTGTGCAGGGCTGACCCTGGCTCGTTCTACCATCTGATATGGACCTGTCCCCATGTTCAGACGTATTGGACGCTGCTTGTCCATTTCCTCCATGACAATATGGGTTCCCCTGTGGTGCTGGACCCTAAGCTATGTATTTTGGGGCTACTGCCAAATGTGGAGGTGGACAAATATCACACAATATTTATCTTTGAAACATTATTCTTGGCACGTAAGGTGATAGCTCGGGGTGGATGCAGAACCCCCCCCCCCCCCCCCCACACACACACTTCGGCTCTGAAAAAAAGCAGTTAATGACACATTGCCCTTTAAGAAGCTGATCTACACACACAGGGGGTCCACCCAAAAATATTCCAAGATTTGGGACAGATGGTTGGAGGATGGGGAAACATGTGTAAGTGTTCTGTGCCTGGTGCATGATTCCTATGTATCTGGGGCATACCTTGTTAATATAACATACTTGTGTATGTATTTTCATTGTCCAACCATATGAAAAACTTTCTGAGACTAAACGTAACTGAATGACTTGTAAACTGTGCTTTACATCAATAAAGTTGTTTTTTTCCAAGTAAAAAACAAGATTCTCTCCCCATGTTGAGGGTATGTGGTTTGGTATGGTTCAGGAGGAGGCATGCTCACTCCACACCCTTCCCTGGGCAGTCAGGTTACATGCAAAGACCCCCTTATATCAGTGGTCAGTGAAGAAGGACATTCTTACATCGTCATGTTGGGAAGACTTACTGAGAGACAGGAGGAACCTTTATAGCAGTGCTCCCTTTCCTTACTGTATTCACTCCACCCTTACATCACTGATCCCCCTCCATCTGGCCTCCTCTCAGGTGCGCCGTGCAGGGCTCAGTCAGATGGACCTCTCTGGACTTCAGCTTGGTGGCTCCTATATTCTTCTCTCCAGAGTCCACACACGTCTGACTCCTACCGTGACCCTTGTCCTGGCAGCACTCCCACTCTTGACTCCTCTGTAGGCTCCCCCCAGAGACTGCAGACATGATACAGGAGATGGTCAGAGACAGTGCAGACATGATACAAGAGATGGCTAGAGGCTGTGCAGACATGATATAAGAGATGGACAGAGACTGTGGAGACATGATACAAGAGATGGTCAGAGACTGTGTGGACATGATACAGGAGATGGTCGTAGACTGTGCAGACATGATACAGGAGATGGTCAGAGACTGTGGAGACATGATACAGGAGATGGTCAGAGACTGTGGAGACATGATACAGGAGATGGTCAGAGACTGTGGAGACATGATACAGGAGATGGTCATAGACTGTGGAGACATGATACAGGAGATGGTCATAGACTGTGCAGACATAATACAGGAGATGGTCAGAGACTGTGCAGACATTAACCTGTGTCCAGTCCTAGGCATACCACCCCTGTCATCTCTGGTCTCCTCCCGGCATCTTCATGCCCCTCTGAGCACTCGCTGCCTACACAGTACAGAGTGCCAGGCACACATGGTGGGTGAGAAGGAAGATGTCAGCAGAACCCTCATTGAATACAAGGCTGCAGAGCCCTGTTGTGATGTAACATCTGATTGGCAGAGTGTGTGGTGGGCGGGGCAGTGAGTGAAAGGGGAGCTCGGGGGAAGGCAGTTCTTGTTAGGACATTCGGCCCCGGAATATCCTACAGCCAGTCCGGCCCTGGGTCTAGGGTTGCCACCTTTTCTTCAAGTCAAACCCGAACACTTTAGCGGCCCACAGCAATTTTTTTTATAGTATAACCTATACATATATTTTGCTATTAAACGCCATTTCTGATCATATGAAGTTAATACCAAGAGTTCCCCTTTACATCAGAGTCCTCAGGGTTCCCCTTTTAAATCTGAATCCACAGAGTTCCCCTTTTACATCTGAACTCGCAGAGTTCCCTTTCACTGTAAGGGGGGACTCTGCAGACTCTGATGTAAGGGGGAACTCTGGGGGCTCTAACATAAGGGATGCTCTGGAAACCATGATCTAAGGGGGAACACTGGGAACTCTGATATACAGGAGGACTCTGATGTAAGGGGGAACACTGAGAACTCTGATGTACGGAGAAGACTCTGATGTAAGGGGGAAAGCTGTGGCCTCTGGTGTAAAGGGGAACTCCGATGTAAGGGGTGCTCTGAGAACCCTGACTCACCTTTGTGTACTCAATCAGAGGCAGGAGAAAAAAGGGAGAGGGGGGGGGGAGACATTCACAGACAGAGATGGATGGTGAGTTCACTCACCCCCTGGCAGTCAGCACCTCTCATCCAGATGTATCTGAGGCTGCTGGACTTCAAATTTCCAGCCCCAACTTTCCTTTTCTGAGGCACAGCACTGAGGATTGGAGTGTGGGGAGACACAGAGGGGACAGTGTGTGTGTGTGTGTGTGTGTGTGGGGGGGGGGGGGGTATAGGTGTAGATCGAGCCCTCTCTCAGGCAGTGTGAAAGACACAACTGCAGCCATAAACCCTGCTGCCAAACCATAGTCCAGGCTAAATAATGTGTCCGGGTTTCAGGCTTTTTATGATAAGATTTTATAATCTTTATGGAGGAGGAAATAACTATTCCTGATGTCTGTGAAGGTTCAACACAAGGGATGTGTCTGGATGATGACTTTATCTTTGTAAGTATCAGGTGATGTCACTGTCTATTTCCCTATGTAGGAGTATTTAGAAGGACACAAGGATCTCTACAAGGACGTCATGATGGAGAATCAGCCGCCCCTCACATCACCGGGTAAGAGGAGACTTTATTGTAAAGGAGAGAGCAGTACGGAGGCTCCACCTAGATCCCCCATCATCTGATAAACACATAGAAACAATGTATTCAGTCAGTGTGTGTGTTTCCTACAGATGGATCCAGTAATGGGAACCCACCAGAGAGATGTCCCCGTCCTCTGTATTCCCGGGATTCCACACAGGAAGGTCACACCATCCCCCACCATCATCAGGTAGATGAGGAACAATCACTGATAGTATCATTAGGATCTGTACATTATCTGCATTGTTACCATTGATGCCATTTTTATTCTATATTCAGAGTGGAAACCTGAGAGATCCTAAAGTTGAGGTTAAAGAAGAGATAAAAGAGGAGGATGATGAGGATGGGGTGATGAAGGAAGAACACACCATCCCCCACCATCATCAGGTAGATGAGGAACAATTATTGGTGGTTATGATTTATACACAAACATGTTTATTACAATGAATGTTTTATTATATATTCAGAGTGGAAATCTCGAAGATTATAATATTGTTGTCAAAGAAGAGTATAAAGAGGAGGATGAGGAGTATGGAGTGATGGAGGAGTTTTCAGAAGGACACAAGGATATGATGGAGCCACCTAATACCAGGAACCCACCAGAGAGATGTCCCCGTCCTCTGTATTCCCGGGATTCCACACAGGAAGGTCACACCATCCCCCACTGTTACAAGGTCGGTGGGACGGAGCATCTAGAACAGGGGTCCTCAAACTACGGCCCGCGGGCCACATGCGGCCCGCGGGGGACTTTAAACCGGCCCGCCCGTCCCTGACAGGCAATGCCGACCGGTTACACAGCAATCCCGCTGTGTCACGGAGATCTCCGTGACACAGCGTTAACAGTTCCGGCGCGCTGTGTTAAATGTCCCGCCCTCCTCCTCCTCCTAGAAGACTAGCTCGTGTGATAGAGCCAGCGTGCTGTCTGTCACACAAGCTAGTCTAGGAGGAGGAGGAGGGCGGGACATTTAACACAGCGTGCCAGAACAGTGGGGGAGCATCGTGACAGCCAGACTGACACAGCACAAAACAGTAAGGAGGCTGTGAGGTGCTTACAATGGGGGGGGGGGGGGGGGCTGGCTTATTTTTAATGATAATGATGATGATGATGATGAGGGGGGGGGGTGACTTGCGATTGTGAGGGGAGCTAAAGTTAATTTTTAATAACGATGATGATGATGATTGGGGGGGAGGGGGGGGGTGACTTGAGATTGTGAGGGGAGCTAAAGTTTATTTTTAATGATGATGATGATGATGGGGGGGGGGGGGTGGGTGACTTGCGATTGTGAGGGGAGCTAAAGTTTATTTTTAATAACGATGATGATGATGATTGGGGGGGAGGGGGGGGTGACTTGAGATTGTGAGGGGAGCTAAAGTTTATTTTTAATGATGATGGGGGGGGGGGGGGTGGCTATATTGTGAGGGGAGCTAAAGATTATTTTAATAATGATGATGATGATGGGGGTGGGGGGCTGGCTTGCGATGGTGAGGGGAGCTGATGGGTTTTTAATGATGATGAAGGGGGGGGGGCCTGGCTTACGATAATGATGGTGGGCGGGGGGGGGGTTTTAAACCAGGGGTCCTCAAACTACGGCCCGCGTGATTTTTTAATGATGATGATGATGGTGGAGCTGATGATTTTGTAATGATGATGATGGCGGAGCTGATGATTTTGTAATGATGATGATGGCGGAGCTGATGATTTTGTAATGATGATTTTGTAATGATGATTTTGTAATGATGATGATGGCGGAGCTGATGATTTTGTAATGATGATTTTGTAATGATGATGATGGTGGAGCTGATGATTTTTTAATGATGATGATGATGTAATGATGATTGGGGAGCTTGCATTGTTCTTATTCATTTTAAATATTGTATTTGTTCCCATTTTGTTTTTTTCACTTCAAAATAACATATGTGCAGTGTGCATAGGAAATTGATCATAGTTTTTTTTATAGTCCGGCCCTCTAACGGTCTGAGGGACAGTGAACCGGCCCCCTGTTTAAAAAGTTTGAGGACCCCTGATCTAGAACATGGACTGGTGGAGATGATGTGTGGATTTTGTATGTAAGTTTATATCTTACAGATGATATTCTCTCTCATTCTCTTGGTTAGAGTGGAGATCCAATCGATATAGAATTTGAGGTGAAATCAGAAGAAGAAGAGACGTATGTGAGGGATGATCAGCAGTCTATGGAGGAGGATGGAATAACGGGGACATTTATAGAGGAGGACACTCCTACAGAGATCAGCACAGGTGGGTCATTAACACTAAATCCATTCCTCCACCCATACTGCTCACTGATTGGTCCAGAGTAGGGCGGGGACTGGGTGATATCAGCCTGTAATCCCCTGGTCACTTTCCTGAGCTGTGTTCCCCATCCTGTATTTCTCTCGGATAATCTTCCTTCTCTGTGCTGCAGACACAATTTATGTCTCTAGACTGGATTTATGGAGATTCTGGGGTTCAGCTGGCAGCAAAATATTGATTTTCACCATATGATTTTCTTGACCTAGACACCTGGGGTATGTACCTTGGGTCTTCTGCCCCATGCCCGGGTCTAGTGAGATCTCTGACAGAACAATTCTCCCGGGTTACTTGCTCTGTTATTTGCTGGCTGTGCCAGGTGGAGGGATATGTCTGTATAGTCTCAGACCCAAGTCACTGAGTGCAGTCTCAGGTAGGGTTGCCAACTCATCCCTTTAAAACAGAACACATATGAATTACACAGGTTCTGAGGCTAATTTAATGCAAATAAGGCACCAAGTGAGTTTAATTACCTCCTTAATCAGCCACAGAACCTGTGTAATTAATATGTGTTCTGTTTTAAAGGGATGAGTTGGCAACCCTAGTCTCAGGAGATGGGAGGCAGCGGTGTGGGATCTCTGCAACTTGTCTCCAGTAAACATTTCACCCAACACTGATTACTGAATACCAATATCATGAGTCCTGACCCCTGCACTATATACTCTATGTTGTACATTACATACTCCTGACCCTTGCACTATATACTCTATGTTGTACATTACATACTCCTGACCCCTGCACTATATACTCTATGTTGTACATTACATACTCCTGACCCTCGTCCTATAATCCCCTCATCACTGTCACTCCTATAAAAGACAGTTCTCGTTGTTTCCTCACTCTCTGACTAAGGTCCATGAATAAAGAAATGATCTGGTAGGAGATCAGAGGGTTACCTTGAGGGGGGAATTGTAAGATCCTCAGGGACAAAGCTGCCTGATGTGGGCGGAGTCCTGGGTTAGGGGAACCAATCTGTTTATGTCTAGTAATAGAATCTTTGTATTTCTATTTTGTAGATGGACGGGAGATGAGGAAAACCTCAGAGGATTGTCTCACTTTGTCTCCAGACTGTAAAGTAGAAGATGAGGACATCACACAGTATAGTCCAGGAGAAAACCTGACTACCTCAAATGTCCATCCAGCACCACACAGTGTAGATGGACCATCGTATTCCTCTTATCCTGAGGAACCTCAGACTGTGCGGGACGGTACCGGACCATCGTATTCCTCTTATCCTGAGGAACCTCAGACTGCGCGGGACGGTGCCGGACCATCGTATTCCTCTTATCCTGAGGAACCTCAGACTGTGCGGGACGGTGCTGTCTTTCCAACACATAAGAGGTTTCCATGTCCTGAGTGCGGAAAATGTTTTTCAATGAACTCCCAGCTTTCCACACACCAGAGATCTCACACGGGGGAGAAGCCTTTTTCCTGTTCTGATTGCGGGAAATGTTTTTCACAGAAGTCCAGTCTTTCCATACATCAGAGATTACACACGGGGGAGAAGCCTTTTTCCTGTTCTGAGTGCGGAAAAAGTTTTTCAGAGAAGTCCAAGCTTTTCACACATCAGAGATCTCATACGGGGGAGAAGCCTTTTTCCTGTTCTGAGTGCGGAAAATGTTTTTCAATGAAGTCCAGTCTTTCCACACATCGGAGATTACACACGGGGGAGAAGCCTTTTTCCTGTTCTGAGTGCGGAAAATGTTTTTCAGATAAGTCCAGTCTTTCCAGACATCAGGGATCTCACACGGGGGAGAAGCCTTTTTCCTGTTCTGAGTGCGGAAAATGTTTTTTAATGAAGTCTAAGCTTTCCACACATCAGAGATCACACACGGGGGAGAAGCCTTTTTCCTGTTCTGAGTGCGGGAAATGTTTTTTAGAGAAGTCCAGTCTTTCCACACATCAGAGATCACACACGGGGGAGAAGCCTTTTTCTTGTTCTGATTGCGGGAAATGTTTTTCAGATAAGTCCAAGCTTTCCACACATCAGAGATCTCACACGGGGGAATGGCCTTTTTCCTGTTCTGAGTGCGGAAAATGTTTTTCAGATAAGTCCCGTCTTTCCACACATCAGAGATCTCACACGGGGGACAAGCCTTTTTCCTGTTCTGATTGCGGGAAATCTTTTTCAGATAAGTCCTATCTTTCCAAACATCAGAGATCTCACACGGGGGAGAAGCCTTTTTCCTGTCCTGAGTGCGGGAAATGTTTTTCGCAGAAGGCCAATCTTTCCACACATCAGAGATCTCACATGGGGGCAGTGGCGGTCCGTCCATAGGGGACGCCCCGGGTGCCACCCCCCCTCCTGTAGGCACAAAAAAAAAGAATGTTTTTTTTTAAATTGCCCCTTTAAGAAAGAAAAAAAATGTCCTTTAACAAAGTCAACTTAGGTGCCGGACACCAGTGCCCTTGGAAGCGCCACGTCAATGCAATCACGAGATTGCAGACATGGCGCTTCATTTGCGGGCTTTTTACCCGCCTTGCGGCGCATTGCAAATGCCGATTAGCTTCCCGTGCGTCCCTGGATCCACTATGGGCGCTGGGAGCATTCCTATAGCTGTAATGCCCCGTACACACCATCACTTTATGTGATGAAAAAAAATGACGTTTTTAAAAACGTCACTTTAATTGACCGTGTGTGGGGGAAAACGTTGTTTTATGTCTTCTAAAAAACGACCAAAAAAAATTGAAGCATGCTTCAATTTTATGTGTCGTTTTTCAAAACGTCAACTTTTACTTCACAGAAATTGACCGTGTGTAGCAAAAACGTCATTTAAAACTACGTTTTTTCACCCGCGCATGCCCAGAAGCTACTTATGAAGCAAGCTTCAATGAAAAAACGTGGTGAACGTAACCTCGCTTTGCTAGAGCATTGTGAGAAAAACGATGGTGTGTAGGCAACTTCGTCTTTGAAAATTGAAGTTTCAAAAACGTCATTTTTTACTTCACAGAAAATGTCGTTTTTTTTTCATCACATAAAGTGATGGTGTGTACGGGGCATTACTTCCAGGTTTTGTCTTACAGACGAAAAGGGGAAGTGACGTCACGTCGGCAGCTCTGTTCTTTGCACGGCCCGAGCGGAGCTGCGAAGAAGGTAAGAGAAGAGCTGGCCACCACCATGCCTCGTGTACTATGCAGTATTCAGATATCTGGATCCAAATCATCCGAGAACACTGTGTGGAGCGAGGAAATCCCCAGCTACTGTATAACACCAGTGGGGGGAGGAACCAAGATCTTTCTGCCGGGTTCCCGGGGACACAGTTTGCAGTGCACTGAGGTGCTGTGTTATGGGAAGAGAATAGAGATGGATGACTAAGGCTGCCCGAGGTGTAAGACCACCAAATATCGCAACCCCTCCCTGAAACTGATGGTGGATGTGTGCGGACATACTCTGTAAGTGCAGACAGGATACTTTTACTGAGAGCACTGTCATCTATGCTGTGCTGTGTACACAGGGCCCCTGACATCCATGCTGGCTGTGTACACAGGGGCCCCTGACATCTGTGCTGTGTTCCCCGGGGGTCCCTGACATCCATGCTGTGCTGTGTTCCCCGGGGGTCCCAGACAGCCATGCTGTGTTGTGTGCACAGTGGCCCCTGACATCCATGCTGTGCTGTGTACACAGGGGCCTCTGGCATTGTGCACTGTGTACACGGGGGGGCCCTGGCATTCTGCACTGTGTACACGGGGGGGCCCTGGCATTTAAAAGAAAAAAAAATGTTTTAAAGGTGAACTTATTCTTTACTCACGTACTGCAAATCGCTGTAGCTATACGTCATTATTTTGACGCTAAAAACCATTGTTATGGCAGCAGCTAGCTTTTTTCGTTTGTTTGTGCCCCCAAAAATTTTGAGCACCAGCCGCCACTGCATGGGGGAGAAGCTGTATTCCTGTCCTGAGTGAGGGAATTGTTCCTCACTGAAGTCCTGTCTTCCTGTACATCAGGAGTCCCACACAACCCTCGAGGTGTATTAGTGAGTGCGGGAAATGTCTTGTATATGAATGTTGCTGGACATGTGGGGAAGAAGCACACCCTGATATACACCTCAGATATACTCCATGGCTGATCTTCATCATGTAAGAAACACTTCATAAGGAGATCAGAGATCACCAAAGACATGGATGAAGTGTTGTACCGTGTTGCCCATTGATAGCAGGAGAAAAATAAAAATGGAGTCATTCCCTCTCATTGGCTGAGTACATTTTGTGGTGGAAGATTTCACAGACATTTAGGGATCTATTATAAAACAAATTGTAGAATGAATGTGACACGCGTTCCTCCAATCATGACAAATATTGGATCATCGGCTCCATCTAGTGGCAAAAATCTGGCCCTGTGGTATTAATACCGACCATTGACGTAAAACAGAAAATACCACATTTGGCCATTAGATGGCGCCAAGTACCATAGAAATTATCTCCATCTAGTGGCCAAATGCAATCATTTCTATTGTAAATGAATGGAAACCGTTCGACCAGCACAGCAAATATCCTAATAACATTCATCTTTCCCCCATTCACACAGAAGGAATGTACATGGACTTTCCCCGGGGGAATTGCTATGCACATATTTTATGAATAGACCCCTAAATGTCAGGAGACGTTTATATAAAGATGGGAAGTATGGAGCAGATAAATGAATAGACCTCCTAGCAATGTTATTACCAGGCTGCAGCTAGGGGGAGCTCTAATGTGTGAGCACAGCAGAGTGATCCCATCTAGCTCACATTAACCCTTTCACTGTCAGATGTTTTTTGCATTATTTTAGGCCTGAAGATTAGATAAAACCCCCAAACATATATTAGCAGAGGCCCTGAAGAATAAAATGGTGGTGATTGTTAAGGTGTTCCTCGTACACAAATTTCCCCTTAATATCCGGGTTTATTTTCTCCTTTTCCCCCATTTTCTATGGTGTGATCTTTTCTACAATACTTTGTTATAATAATGTAACATGTTGTGTATTGTATTGTATGACTCCGCCTCCACATTCCAGACAAGTCATTTTCCTGACCAATTTTCCTGATTATGTCTGTAATCTGTTTAAAAATAAAATTATAATAAAAAAATAAAAAAAGTTGTGTGTCGGTGGAATGAGAAGAATTGCTGGTGGTGTTGTCACCTGTCACAGCCGTCACACCTGGTTTCCCGGCCAATGCACCAGATAAATGTTGCAGCAAAATGGCTCTTTGAGTTCTGGGAAACCAGGAATGGACTCCGGACACGGACTCCAGGAAAACAAACCTTTTATTTCACCAGGGAAATGACCCAGCACCGACTTTGTGCTTCTGTGATTCCGATATAACACGTTCTTGCAGCCGGTCTATAATCTCTCGGTTAAATGTTCCCTTTGGCCCATAGCAGGGCTAATCTTTTTCACACAATACATCTAATCTTTTAGGACTGAGTTTCAGTTTGCAACCTTTACAGAAACCCTTCCTAAAATTACCAGTCAAGCACTGTAAGGGGACAAAACTAATGACTGGTTTCCACCCTTTATGTAGCCTACAGACACAGAGGGTTGGGTAAGGTTTTGAGAATCCGGTGAGGGGTCTGAATTCTCGACACAAATAGGGTTACTAGACAACACTTTCCGCTTTCGGTGACTGACGCGGTCTCCCGGCTGAGAAATGCGCTTACACGGGGGGTCCACACTCACTTTGTTGCTGAGCAACGTCTCATACAGACACAGGGCTAGATTCAGCATTGAATTACGCCGGCGTATCTACAGATACGCCGCGTAAATTCAAAGCTGTCCCGGCGTATCTTCTTTCTGTATTCAGAAAGCAAGATACGCCGGAATTAGGCTAAGATCCGACTGGCGTAAGTCTCTTACACCGTCGTATCTTAGGGTGCACACTTACGCTGGCCGTTAGGTGGTGCTTCCGTCGTAGATTATGCAAATGATCTAGATACGCCGATTCACAAACGTACGTGCGCCCCGGCGGAATTTTTTTACGTCGTTAAGGCTTTCCCGGCGTAACGTTGCTCCTGCTTCTATGAGGCGCACGCAATGTTAAGTATGGACGTCGTTCCCGCGTAGAATTTAATTATTTTTACATCGTTTGGGTAAGTCGTTCGCGAATAGGGCTGCACGTAATTTACGTTCACGTCGAACCAATGACGTCCTTGCGGCATACTTTGGAGCAATGCACACTGGGAAATTCCACGGACGGCGCGCGCGCCGTTCGGGAAAAACGTCAATCACGTCCGGTCACCAATAATTAACATAAAACAGGCCCCCTCATCCTCATTTGAATTACGCACGCTTACGCCGGCTCCATTTACACTACGCCGCCGTAACTTAGGAGGCAAAAGCTTTGTGAATACAGCACTTGCCTCTCTAACTTACGGCTGCGTAGCCTAAATACGATACACTGTGCCGCCGTAACAATGCGCGCCCCTACCTGAATCTAGCCCACAATTCATACCAACCTCCACCACTCAATTCTTACTGACTGAGTTCTGCCCGAGAAGCGCAACCTTCCAATGGGTTTTCCTCAGGAGATGATCAGGCTCTCCTTCCCTCAAATATCGTTGAGAGGCCCCACCTGACAGATATCCCAAATGAAAAAGCAGAGATCTCACCTGTTCCTGACGTTGGAGCTCCAATTGTTTGGTTCCCGAGTCCGATTTGAGACAGGGTGGTCCTGGAGCAGACAATTGAGATGTAGCGTGGTCTCCCAGACAATTGGTCTGGGGGGTCGCCAGAGACAATTTGGCAACTCAAGAGGCTGTCTCCAGCAGGCCAGTCACCGTAGGTCTGGTGGAATGCCACCTGCCTCACCTGGTTTCCTGGCCAATGCACCCAGAGAAATGTTGCAGCAAAACGGCTCTTTGAGTTCTGGGAAACCAGGAATGGACTCCGGACACGGACTCCAGGAAAACAAACCTTTTATTTCACCAGAAAAATTACTTCACACGACTCCTGCCAGAATGCCAAGTGGGCTCTAATAGGCGTTTACAACGTATATACACGGCTCAAAAAAATGGAAGGAACACTTTGAAAACACATCAGATCTCAACAGGGAAAAATATCATGGTGGATATCTATACTGGTATGGACTGGGTAATGTGTTAGGAGCACTGGTATGGACTGGGTCAGGTGTTAGGATCTATACTGGTATGGACTGGGTAATGTGTTAGAAACTATACTGGTATGGACTGGTAATGTGTTAGGATCTATACTGGTATGGACTGGTTAATTTGTTAGGATCTATACTGGTATGGACTGGGTAATGTGTTAGGATCTATACTGGTATGGACTGGGTAATGCGTTGGGAGCTATACTGGTATGGACTGGGTAATGTGTTAGGATTAGGGTTGAGCGAACCCGAACTGTAAAGTTCGGGTTCGGTACGGACTTTGGTTTTTTTTTGCTCCCAAACCCGAATAATTGGAAAAAGTCCGGGTTCGGGTATGTTTTGGCGCGCTGCACGGCAGCCAATCGCCATTCGTTTTACTACTGTGACTGGGAACTGATCACAGTCATGCCTACTTATGGCATGGCTATGATTGGCCAGTGCAGCATGTGACCCAGCATGTGACCAGCCTCTATATTAGATAGAGGCACGCAGCATAGATCGTCACTCTGCATTAGCTAGTGTAAGGAGAGGCTGCTGATTCTGCTGCTTAGGGACAGTGTCAGTGAGGTTTGATCCTGCTTCATACATCTAAACAAGCATTCTTTATTCATAGAACTCCGCTCTAGTTATGACAGGGAGAGGCTGCTGAATGATTCTTAGGGACAGTGTCAGTGAGGTTTGATCCTGCTTCATACATCTAAACAAGCATTATTTATTCATTGAACTCTGCTCTAGTTATGACAGGGAAAGGCTGCTGAATGATTCTTAGGGACAGTGTCAGTGAGGTTTGATCCTGCTTCAGAAATCTAACCAAGCACTATTTCTTTATTTGACATCATTATCATCTTATGGTTTATGGGGCGCTTGTCAGTCTGGTGTAGCTATGGTAGGGACAGGCTCTGGATTTTGAGGGACAGTGTCAGTGAGGTGTATGCTGCTTCAGAAATCTAAACCAGCACTCTTGATTTCTGTGACATCTGCTTCATATAGTACATTGTTTAGGGCTGGGTTACCTGCTTCTTGGTATAGGTAGATACATATATAGGTGAATCTCTGTCCATTTCACCAGCACACTCTACCTGTCCCCTGTCATATACTGTCTGTGCAGTACAATTGTTTAGGGCTGGGTTCCTGCTTCTTGCTACAGGATAGAGAAATATATAGGTGAATCTCTGCCCATTTCACCAGCACACTCTACCTGTCCCCTGTGATATACTGTCTGTGCAGTACATTGTTTAGGGCTGGGTTACCTGCTTCTTGCTATAGGTGGAGAAATATATAGGTGAATCTCTGCCTATTTCACTATATTACACTATTTTTGTATTTAAAATTTCTCAAAATTAGGGCAAGACCCTAAATTTGAGGAAAACGTCAAATAAGGGACGTGGCCGCGGTCGTGGCGCTACTGGTGGAGCTCCTGTTACAGGGAGAGGACGTGGTCGATCTGTGCCAGCTACACGCACAAGTGAAACACCTTTCTCAGGTGCAAGTAGCCAACAGAGCCTGCAGCGGTATTTGGTTGGGCCTAATCCAGCTCTACAAATGTTGAGGCCAGGAGCAGAACAGGCGGTAGTAGATTGGGTTGCTGACAGTGCCTCCAGTTCCTTCACATTGTTTTCCAACCAGTCCTGTGCTGAAAGTTCAGAGTTGGCAACTGCAGCCCATCAGTCTTTCACCTCACCCCCTTGCAAATCAGCCAAGCAGTCTGAGCCCCAAAGCATGCAGCAGTCTCTTCTTCTTTTTGATGAGTCTGTTAGCATGTGTTCCCAGGGCCATCCACCTAGCCCAGCCTCAGAAGGGGAAGAGATTGAGTGCACCGATGCCCAACCACTTATATTTCAGGATGAGTTCATGGGGGGACCAACACAGCACGTCTTGCATGATGATGATGAAACACAGTTGCCACCAATTGCTGGTGCTTTTGAAATTGTGCAGACCGACAAGGAGGGCAGTGGTGAAAACTGGGTGGAATATGATGTGGAGGGGGATGAGGTCCTCGACCCGACATGGAATCAACCTTATGCAGGTGACCCATGTAGTTCGGAGGAAGAGGCGGTGGTCACACAGAGCCACCAGCACAGCAGAAGAGGGAGCAGGGTGTCAAAGCAGAGCGTCCATCCCCTAGACAGTACGCCTGCTACTGCCCAACGTAGACCGAGCACACCAAAGCCAGGTCCAAGGAGTTCCCTAGCGTGGCAGTTCTTCACACAATGTGCTGATGACAAGACACGCGTGGTTTGCACGTTGTGCAATCAGAGCCTGAAGCGAGGCATAAACGTTCTCAACCTGAGCACAACCTGCATGACCAGGCATCTAAGTGCAAAGCACAAGCTGCAGTGTAGACACCTCAAAAACCAAGAAAGGTCTCTGACTCCTCCTGCTTCCTCTTCTGCATCAGTCTCGGGCCTCTCTGCCTCTTCATCCACCTCTGTAGTGACAGTGCCACCTGCCACCCCTCAATTAGAGGAACGGCAAGCAACACTACCACCTGGTTTACCAAACATCTCCACAATGTCCCATGGAAGCATTCAGCTCTCCATCTCCCAAACACTGGAGCGTAAGAGGAAGTACCCCTCTACCCACCCGCGATCCCTGGCCCTGAATGCCAGCATTTCAAAATGACTGGCCTTTGAAATGCTGTCATTCCGTCTGGTGGAGACGCAGAGTTTTAAAAGCCTGATGGCATTGGCTGTCCCACAGTACGTCGTGCCCAGCCGCCACTAATTTTCCAGGCGAGCCATCCCTTCCCTGCACAACCAAGTGGGGGACAAAATCAGGTGTGCACTGCGCAACGCCATCTGTGCCAAGGTCCACCTAACTACGGATACGTGGACCAGTAAGCACGGTCAGGGACGTTATATCTCCCTAACAGCGCACTGGGTACATGTAGTGGCAGCTGGGCCTGAGGCGGATAGCAGTTTGGCGCATGTCCTTCCACCACCGAGGATTGCAGGGCGCTTCAGTTTGCCTCCTGTTCCTAACTCCTTCTACTCCGCTTCCTCATCCTCTACCGCCTCCTCATCCAGTCAGCGTAACAAATTCACCACCAACTTCAGCACAGCCATGGGTAAACACCAGCAGGCAGTTTTAAAACGTTCCTGTTTGGGGGAAAAACCACACACCGCGCAGGAGTTGTGGAGGGACATGGAACAATAGGCCGATGAGTGGTTGGCGGCAGTGAGCCTCAAGCCAGGCCTGGTGGTGTGCGATAACGGGCGAAATCTCGTAGCAGCTCTGGGCCTAGCCGAATTTGGTGGTGCAGAGTTCCCTGAGAACTTACTCTGATATGCCACAGCTGCTGCAGAAAGTGCGGTCCGTCTGTGCGCACTTTCGGCGTTCTCACCCTGCTGCTGCTCGCCTGGCAGCGCTGCAGCGTAACTTCGGCCTTCCCGCTCACCGCCTCATATGTGATGTGCCACAAGGTGGAACTCCACCTTGCACATGCTGGCCAGACTGTGCGAGCAGCAGCAGGCGATAGTGGAGTTCCAGCTGCAGCACGCACGCGTGAGTCGCTCTGCGGAACAGAACCACTTTACCACCAATAACTGGGCCTCCATGCGAGACCTGTGTGCCTTGTTGCGCTGTTTTAAGTACTCCACCAACATGGCCAGTGCCAATGACGCCGCTCTCAGCGTGACTATCCCAGTTCTATGCCTCCTTGAAAAAACGCTACGGGCGATGATGGAAGAGGATGTGGCACAGGAGGAGGAATCGGGATCATTTCCAAGGCTTTCAGGGCAGTCATTCACAAGTGGCTCCGAGGGTGGGTTCGTGCACCAACAAAGGCCAGGTACACAATTGTCTAGCAAGGGCACAGTTCTGGAGGATGACGCGGTGGAGGAGGAGGAAGACATGGAGGAGGAGGAGGAACCATGTTCACAGCAGGATGGCATCCAGACCAGCTCATGGCCATTACTGGGGCGTGGCTGGGGGGATACAGAGGACACAGATGATACACCTCCCACAGAGGACAGATTTTCGTTGCCTCTGGGCAGCCTGGCACACATGAGCAATTACATGCTGCAGTGTCTCCGCAACGACCGGCGTCTTTCGCACATTATGACAGGTGCTGATTACTGGGTGGCCACGCTGCTGGATCCCCGTTACAAGGACAATGTACCGTCCTTAATCCCCTCACTGGAGCGTGAACGCAAGATGCGCGAGTACAAGCACACGCTGTTAGACGCGCTGCTGGTGCAATTCCCACCTGGCAGCGGGGGCACAGTGGAAGCAGAAGGCGAAGGAAGAGGTCGCCAACGCAGCAGGGGCACCGCCAGCACCTCAGAAGGCAGGGTTAGCAAGGCCGAAATGTGGAAAAGCTTTGTCAGCACGCCACAACAAACAGCACCACCAGCTGATATGGAACGTTTTAGCAGGAGGAAGCATTTCAGCAACATGGTGGAGCAGTATCTGTGCACACGCCTACACGTACTGAATGACGGCTATGCCCCCTTAAACTTCTGGGTCTCCAAATTGGACACATGGCCTGAGCTTGCCCTTTACGCCTTGGAAGTGCTGGCCTGCCCTGCAGCCAGTGTTTTGTCTGAACGTGTATTTAGCACGGCAGGGGGCGTTATCACAGACAAGCGCAGCCGCCTGTCCAGAGCCAATGTGGACAAGCTCACGTTCATTAAAATGAACCAGGCATGGATCCCAGAGGAGTTGTCCATACCTTGTGCAGAATAGACACCGGGCCGACCTTACCCAGCCATTGTTTTTTTCTGAGCTTTCTAGGGTTGCCATCTTATCCCTTTCAAAGCAAAAACATATTAATTACACAGGTTCTCTGGCTGATTAAGGTGCTGCTAATTGAACTCACTTGGTGCCTTATCAACATTAAATTAGCCCCAGAACCTGTGTAACTCTGTGTTCAGGTTTAAAGGGATGAGGTAGTAACCCTAGATCTGTCTCACTATTTTGGGGTTTACCCCAATTTAAAAAATAAATCAATTAAAAACCAAAACCTGCTGTGTTGGCTACCTCCTCCTCCTCCTCCACTGCCGCTACCACCATCAGTCACATTCTTAGGCTTGCGCACTGCAACTGCTTTCTTTAAGTCCCACCAAAGGTTCTCAATCGGATTTAAGTCTGGTGACTGCGATGGCCACTCCAAAATGTTCCAGCCTTTCATCTGCAACCATGCTCTAGTGGACTTGGAGGTATGCTTGGGATCATTGTCCTGTTGAAAGGTCCAACGTCTCCCAAGCCTCAGGTTTGTGACGGACTGCATCACATTGTCATCCAATATCTCCTTGGTACTGAAGAGAATTCATGGTACCTTGCACACGCTGAAGCTTCCCTGTACCTGCAGAAGCAAAACAGCCCCAAAGCATGATTGACCCCCCGCCATGCTTCACAGTAGGCAAGGTGTTCTTTTCATCATAGGCCTTGTTCTTCCTCCTCCAAACATAGCGTTGATCCATGGGCCAAAACAGTTGTAATTTTGTTTCATAAGTCCACACAAAACAATCCCAAAACTTGTGTGGTTTGCCCACATAACTTTCGGCATACTGCAGTCGACTCTTATTCTTTGGAGACAGCAAGGGGGTGCACCTGGGAGTTCTGGCATGGAGGCCTTCATTACGCAGTGTGCGCTGTATTGTCTGAGCAGAAACTTCAGTACCCACATCTGACAAATCTTTTCTCAGTTCCTGAGCAGTAACACGGGGACTTTTCTCCACTCTACGCTTCAGGTAGCGCACAGCAGTCGAAGTCAGCATCTTCTTTCTGCCACGACCAGGTAGCGTTTCAACAGTGCCCATTGCCTTGAATTTTGCATTTACTGCTGTATTTCAAAACCAATTGATATCATATTAGTTGCATATGGTTCTTTATAAAGTCCTTGCAGGATTTCATTCTGAATACAATTACAAATGTACACTAAATTCCCTAAAACCCTTTACAGCATTGGGGGGTTGAATAATTTTGAACAAAACTGTATGGACCTCGTCCTCCAAGGTCAAAATCATTATATATTTTTTTTTTTTTATGTTATTTTAAGTTATTTCCCTATTCACAATTATTTCCAGAGTACTTGCCATGCTCTTCCCGACATGTTGCTGCCATTTGCAGCCCTCCAGCCCTTTCCCTTAGTTTTTTAGAGACATTTTTGTAGTCAAAAGTCCGGGTCCCCATTGACTTCAATGGGGTTCGGGTTTGGGTCAAAGTCCGGGTTCGGGTTCGGTCCCGAACCCAAACTTTTTTTTCAAAGTCCGGGTTCGGGTCTGAACCCGAACATCCAGGTGTCTGCTCAACTCTAATCCTGACTGGATGTCACATGACATCCAGAAGAATAAGCTGCTCGGGTGCAGGGCGATCGTTGGTGTTGTGTGTCGCTCTGACAAACCGCATCTCCAGTCTCGGTAAAGAGCCTAATGCCCTGTACACACGATCGGAAATTCCGACAAGAAAACCGTGGATTTTACGAAGGAATGTTGGCTCAAACTTGTGTTGCATACACACGATCACACAAATCTTGTTGGAAATTTCAAACGTCAAGAACGCGGTGACGTACAATACGTATGATGAGCCGAGATCAATGAAGTTCAGTAGGCAGTTTGGCTCTTTTGCTTGACTCTGAGCATGCATGTTTTTTTTGTGTGTCAGAATTGCATACAGACGATCAGAATTTCCGACAAGAACTTTTTCCGTCGGAAAAATTGAGAACCTGCTCTCAATCTTTTGTTGGCGGAAATTCCGACAGCAAATGTCCGATGGAGTATAAACACGATCAGAATTTCCGACCAAAAGCTCACATCGAAGATTTCCTGTCGGAATTTCCGATCGTGTGTATGCAGCATAAGACGTTGGCTCTTCACCATGTGATCAGCTGTGTCCAATCAAAGCTAATCACATCGTAACCAGAAAGTGCCGGTTATCGGCTTTCCTTTATTCATGCTGACAAGGTGTGAGTAGAGGAGAGCCAATCAGTGTCTCTCCTGACAGGGGGGATCTGCACTGATATTCAGCATTGATTATCAGTACAGGCCCATCACCAGTGATGACCACCAGTGCCCACCAGCCATGCCAGTCAGTGCCCACCAGGCATGCCAATCAGTGCCCACCAGGCATGCCTATCAGTGCCCACCAGGGATGCCAGTCAGTGCCCACCAGTGAAATAGAAAACTGACTTAGGTTGGGTTCACATTACGGTTTTCCCGTCCGTCAGCCGCATACGATTTATATGAAAAACCGTATGCGGCTGAAACGGACGGGAACATATGGACGTTAATGTTAAAGGAAAACGTATGCGTTTGCCATACTGTTTTAAAAACGTCCGCAAAACCGTGGTTGAACACGGTTTTGCGTACGTTTAAAAAACGTTTTGCCAGCAAATCGTACGCACCCGGATGCATCTGAGTGCATACGATTTGCAATGCATTGTCTATCTATACGTTTTCCCGTCCGGGCCCGTACGTTTTCAATACTGAAATCGTATGCGGCTGACGGACGGGAAAACCGTAGTGTGAACCCAGCCTTATTTACAGCATTTTTGTTTTTATTCTTTTTATTAAGCTTTTAAAGATTATATTACATCAACAAAGCCTATCGGGAATACCCAGGCTAGAATTAAAAACAAAAACACACACACAATTATAACCTAATAACACAAGGTATATTTACAATTTGTTTTACAGAAACAAAGAAAAACTTTATTTTTTCAAAATTTTCTGTCTTTTTTTTATTTGTAGCACAACAAATAAAACCCCAGAGGTGATCAAATACCACCAAAAGAAAGCTCTATTTGGGGGGGAAAAGATAAAAAGATTATTTGGGTACAGTGTTGTATGACAAGTGTGAGAGAGCGGAAAATTGGCCTGGGCAGGAAGGGGGTAAAAGTGCCCGGTATTGAAGGGGTGTTGATTGTGGGCAAAAAAATTGCAAAACCGTCCCTGGTAGTGAAAGGGTTAAAGGATAAGTTCAGCTTCGGGAAGATGTTACATGTTCCTGTTCCTGCAGCGGCTCAGCGAGCCGAGACATTTCCCACACTCACTAATACACCTCGAGGGTTGTGTGGGATCCCTGATGTACAGGAAGACAGGACTTCAGTGAGGAACATTTCCCTCACTCAGGACAGGAATACAGCTTCTCCCCCGTGTGAGATCTCTGATGTCTGTTAAGACTGGACTTCTCTGAAAAACATTTTCCGCACTCAGAACAGGAAAAAGGCTTCTCCCCCGCGTGAGATCTCTGATGTGTGTAAAGACTGGACTTCTGTGAAAAACATTTCCCACACTCAGGACAGGAATACGGCTTCTCCCCTGTGTGAGATCTCTGATGTGTGGAAAGAATGGAGTTCTGTGAAAAACATTTCCCACACTCAGGACAGGAATACGGCTTCTCCCCCGTGTGAGATCTCTGATGTTTGGAAAGACTGGAAATCTGTGAAAAACATTTCCCACACTCAGGACAGGAATATGGCTTCTCCCCTGTGTGTGATCTCTGATGTGTGGAAAGATTGGACTTCGCTGAAAAACATTTCCCACACTCAGTACAGGAATACGGCTTCTCCCCCGTGTGATATCTCTGATGTGTGGAAAGATAGGACTTCTGTGAAAAACATTTCCCACACTCAGGACAGGAATACGGCTTCTCCCCCGTGTGAGATCTCTGATGTGTGGAAAGATTGGACTTTTTTGAAAAACATTTCCCACACTTAGGACAGGAATATGGCTTCTCCTCCGTGTGAGATCTCTGATGTGTGTAAAGACTGGACTTCTCAGGACAGGAAAGTCTCTTATTTGTTGGAAGGACGGCACCGTCCCGCACAGTCTGAGGTTCCTCAGGATAAGAGGAATACGATGGTCCGGCACCGTCCCGCACAGTCTGAGATTCCTCAGGATAAGAGGAATACGGTGGTCCGGCACCATCCCGCACAGTCTGAGGTTCCTCGGGATAAGAGGAATACAATGGTCCGGCACCATCCCGCACAGTCTGAGGTTCCTCAGGATAAGAGGAATACGATGGTCCGGCACCGTCCCGCACAATCTGAGGTTCCTCAGGATAAGAGGAATATGATGGTCCGGCACCGTCCCGTACAGTCTGAGGTTCCTCAGGATAAGAGGAATACGATGGTCCGGCACCGTCCCGCACAGTCTGAGGCTCCTCAGGATAAGAGGAATACGATGGTCCATATACACTGTGTGGTGCCGGATGGACATTTGAGGTAGTCGGGTTTTCTCCTGGACTATACCGTGTGATGTCCTCATCTTCTACTTTACAGTGTGCAGACAAAGTGAGACAATCCTCTGAGGTTTTCCTCATCTCCCGTCCATCTACTAAAATAGAAATAAAAAGATTATTACTAGACATGAGCTGATTGGTTCCCCTAAACCAGGACTCGGCCCACATCAGGCAGCTTTGTCTCTGAGGATCTTACAATTCCCCCCTCAAGGTAACTAGTAAATGGCTCCTCTGATCTCCTACCAGATCATTTCTTTATTCATGGACCTTAGTCAGGAGTGAGGAAACAACAAGAACCATATGATGCGGGTGTTGATGACGCAAAAGGAAAACCATAATTAGCCTGTAATGGTGGGTGTGCTGCAATCAGAAACAAAGGTGCAAGACACTCTATGGTGTCTCGTCCAAAGATGAATGGGTATAGTATGTGGATTGCGCTACCCTGGTGGTTAATGTAAATCCACCTACTTCTGGGCACTAGTAACAATTGTTAGCCCCCCGATACATATCACCTCTATTGACAATCCACGAATATATGTGTATATATAAATGTGTACCCAGTGCTCATATACAAATATTCTTCTTAGAAAAAGTTAAAAAACACATACATATCTGTGCCATATACGTATTGAATAGTGCTCGTAAAAAAACGTGCATTCCCCTATATCAAATTTAGGGAATCCTTACCACAAAAACAAACAACTTTTGCAAAATCCAGAGCCTACCCAGGCACCCGTTGTTGCGCCTGCGGTGTCTCGGGGTATGACCGGTTCTGCCCCCCTCCCACATCGCTTTGGGGACGAGCCAACTCAGTGCCGAGGCTTCCTTAACCAAGTGGGCATTTATTTTGAGTTGCTGCCACATGCTTTCCCTACTGAGAGATCGAAGGTGGGCTTCCTGATCTCGCTGCTCTCGGACAAGGCCTTGGTCTGGGCAAGTCCTTTTTGGGAGAACAATAATCTGGTGGTTGCCGAGTTTTCCGGTTTTGTTGCTTCCCTTCAGAGGGCTTTCGATGTGCCGGCTCGCTCTGCCTCTGCTGCGAAGCTCCTCATGTCCATCAGACAGGGTTCACGATCGGTAGCCGAATACGCCATTGAGTTTCATACCCTGGCAGCAGAGGTGGGCTGGAATTAGGGTTGTCCCGATACCACTTTTTTAGGACTGAGTACAAGTAGCGATACTTTTTTTCAAGTAGTCGCCGATACCGAATACCGATACTTTTTTTAAATGTGTCCCCAAATGCAGCCATGTCCCCCCACAGAATCACAGATGCAGCCATGTCCCTCTAGCCATGTCCCCCCACAGATTCAGCCATGTCCCCCCACAGATGCAGCCACCCCCCCCCATTATCCAGCCATGTCTCCCCCCCCCATGTCTCCCCCCATTATCCAGCCATGTCTCCCCCCATTATCCAGCCATGTCTCCCCCCCATTATCCAGCCATGTCTCCCCCCCATTATCCAGCCATGTCTCCCCCCCATTATCCAGCCATGTCTCCCCCCATTATGCAGCCATGTCTCCCCCCATTATCCAGCCATGTCTCCCCCCATTATCCAGCCATGTCTCCCCCCCATTATCCAGCCATGTCTCCCCCCTATTATCCAGCCATGTCTCCCCCCCCATTATCCAGCCATGTCTCCCCCCATTATCCAGCCATGTCTCCCCCCATTATCCAGCCATGTCTCCCCCCATTATCCAGCCATGTCTCCCCCCCCATAGCCCGCCATGTCTCCCCCCATTATGCAGCCATGTCTCCCCCCCATATCCCGCTTACCTGCATCCCCGCTACCGCCGACTGTGCAGTGCCGGCCCAAGACATTGTGCTGCCTGGGACCAAGAATGAAATGCTGTCCCCCCTCCCCAAATAAATCACGCCCACCAAAAGGCCCCCACATTCATGATTTTATATCATGATAACTAAAGGGGACACGTCATGGCTCTATACATGTATAAAAGGAGGGGGCCGACGCGGGTTGCTGACACAGAGGGGGCCGACGGGGGTTGCTGACACAGAGGGGGCCGATGGGGGTTGCTGACACAGAGGGGGCCGACGGGGGTTGCTGACACAGAGGGGGCCGACGGGGGTTGCTGACACAGAGGGGGCTGACATAATAAAAAAAAAAGTATATATATATATATATATATTTCTGTTACCTCCATCCATGAGAGCTCTTATCTTTGAACTGTTGTGCGGCACCACCAGCTATTTCAGATATATATCAATTTAAAAATGTTATTGCAAGCAAATTGCAAGCAAATTATAGCTGTTTTATGATACAACAGCTATAATTTGCTTGCAATAACATTTATAATTTATATAACTGAAATAGCTGCACAACAGTTCAAAGATAAGAGCTCTCATGGATGGAGGTAACAAATACTTTTATGCTGGTTATTACCTTCCTTAAACAAAGTGCCCTACCTTTCCTGTGGCAGAGGCACTGGCGGGCAAAATATGGTATCCGATGATGGTAGCTGGCTCTGAGCTGTTCTTCTGAGTCACTGACTCCACCCCCCCGGGAGCAGGGAGTTGAGCATGTAGCCGGCGGCGCCGCAAACTACAACTCCCATAACCCCTAGCGGCGACGTCACCTGACAGACTGACGTGAGTCAGGATTTCAGCCGTGACACATGCAACACTCACAGGCAGCGGAACGGGCTGGCAGGGGTGTCAGAATGCGGGGCCGGCTCTGCGACTGTGTAATACGCGCCGGGAACATTACAGTTTAGAATAGCTGTAATGATTGGCGTCGCGCATAGACACTCCCCCTCGCTCGGGATTGGACAGTTCACCCGAGCAAGGGGGAGTGTCTATGCGCGGCGCCAATCATTACAGCTATTCAAAGCTGTAATGTTCCCGGCGCGTATTACACAGTCGGCGGTAGCGGGGATGCGGCGAACGGCGGCGGGAATGCAGCGTGACGGTGACGGCGATGGCAGCGGGGGGGGGGGGCGAAAGTATTCTATTTGGGTATCGGGGGTATTTGCGGGAGTACGAGTACTCGCGCAAATACTCGGAATCGGTCCCGATACCGATACTAGTATCGGTATCGGGACAACTCTAGCTGGAATAATGAGGCCCTGGTGGCGGCCTTCACCCATGGTCTCTCTGATACCCTGAAAGATGAGATTGCGGCTAAAGACCTACCCGTGGAGCTCGAGGCTCTCATTTCCTTCCTGATATTGATTGACACCAGACTCAGGGAGAGACCTTCCTTTAGGGAGAGCCTGCGGAGGCCTCCCAACAGATTGGCACCTACGTTTGCTGTCCCAACCGTGCCTCCCTCTCCTCCCACGCCTCCTGGGGTTGACGTGTCTGGGGGCGAGCCCATGCAGCTGGGGTTTGCACGCCTGTCTGAGGGGGAGAGGGCACTTCGGAGACGGGAGGGTCGTTGCATGTACTGCGGCCTCAGTGGGCATTTTCGGTTGTCATGTCCGAACCGTCCGGGAAACGCTCGCACCTGGGATCCTGTCGGGGACAGATCTTGGGTGGGGTTTCTTCGTCCCCGGTTTTCCGTGCCGAGAAACCACTGCTCACCGTTGTCCTCTCCTGGGCCGGGGGCTTGGTGGCAGCCTAGGCGTTGGTGGATTCGGGCGCTGGTGGTCTTTTCATCGACAGTAGATTTGCTGCCGCAAACTCCATTCCTCTGCAGGCTCTAGCTTCTCCGCTGGTTCTGGAGGCGATTGACGGCAGACCCCTTCAGCCGCCGCAGGTGACTCATGAGACCCTTCCAGTGGAGATAGCCATTGGGGCCATTCACAGGGAATCGGTCTGTCTTCAAGTCATTTTGTCTCCTCACTACTCGGTGGTCTTGGGGTACCCCTGGCTCCAGAGGCATAATCCAACTTTCGATTGGAGATCGGCTGAGATCCTCTCGTGGTCCCCACAGTGTGGGGCTAGTTGCATCCATGGGACTGTCAAGGTGTTGTGTGCCTCCTCGGACTCCGTGTTGCCCTCTGAATACAGGGAGTACCTACATTCATACCCGCTTCCATTGATTTGCGAGTTGTTCGACCGTCTCAAGGGGGCAACGGTCTTTACCAAACTCGACCTGAGGGCTGCGTATAACCTTGTAAGAATCAGGGAGGGTGATGAGTGGATGACCCTGTTCAACACCAGGACCGGTCATTACGAATCCCTGGTTATGCCCTTTGGGTTTTGCAATGCGCCCACAGTCTTTCAGGAATTTATCAACGATGTTTTTCGTGACCTGTTGCAGCAGTGTGTAGTGGTCTATTTGGACGATATCTTGGTATATTCCGAATCCATGGAGGTCCACATTCTGGATGTCAAGCGAGTGTTGCAACGGTTACGAGAGAACAAGCTTTTCTGTAAGCTTGAGAAATGCGAATTTCACCGGTCCCAGGTAACCTTCTTAGGTTACATCATTTCCGCGGAGGGGTTCTCCATGGATCCTGAGAAGGTTTCGGCAGTCCTACAGTGGCCACAGCCCACTGGCCTTCGTTCCCTGCAGCGCTTTTTGGGCTTCGCCAATTATTATCGGAAGTTCATCAGGGACTTCTCCACGCTGGCCAAGCCTCTCACGGATCTGACCAGGAAGGGCAGTAATTCCCATGATTGGCCGGCCGAGGCCATCCTGGCTTTTGAGGCTCTAAAATCAGCCTTTGCTTTGGCTCCAATACTGTCTCATCCCAATCCTGGGTTGCCCTTCGTCCTTGAGGTGGATGCGTCTGAGACGGGAGTAGGCGCCCTTCTGTCTTAGCGTCGGACACCAGAGGGTCCTCTGCTTCCTTGTGGGTTCTACTCCGCGGAATGCAACTACCAGATTGGTGACAGAGAGCTGTTAGCTATCGTGCAGGCTCTCAAAGAATGGAGGCACTTGCTCGAGGGTTCTGTGGTTCCGGTTCTCATCCTGACAGGCCACAAGAATCTGACGTACCTTTCGGAAGCCAAGAGATTGACACCCCGTCAGGCCATATGGGCCCTGTTCCTGTCATGCTTTAACTACGTGGTCTCCTACTTACCCGGTTCCAAGAACATCAGGGCGGATGCCTTATCACGTCAATTCTCCGAGCTGTCCAAGGAGGATTCGATACCGACTTCGGTCATACCTCCAAATCAGATCCTGGCCGCCATCCACACCAGCCTGACCTCTCCCCTTGGAGAGCAGAGTCTGGCGGCCCAATCCGGTGCTCCCTCTGGGAGACACAATGGTAGGTGCTTCGTGCCTGAGGAGTTGCATACCCGGTTGCTGCGAATCTACCATAACTCCAAGACCGCGGAGCATCCTGGAAAGAATCAGCTGTCCTGGGCTGTCTCACGTTTGTTCTGGTGGCCTTCTCTACAGTCTGACATTGCCGCATATGTAGCGGCATGCTCTGTTTGTGCCCAGAATAAATCCCCCCGGCACCTTCCGTTGGGACTTCTTTTTTTCTTGGAAAAAAACAACTTTATTCATTCAAAGCACATAATACAAAACATGTCAAACACACGTGTCAATAAAAATATAGTGTCATACAGTGAAATGCATGCTCATTTTTGTTTACTCGTATACCTCTAGTCATACACTCACATGTACATAAGGACCAAGGAACAATTTAATATGGACCAACCTCCAGGCAAGGCACAATCAGACACACGCCTCCCCATCCTCTAACCATCTGTCCCAAACCTTGGAGTACTTTTGTGTGGCGCCCCTGTGTGTGTAGATCAACTTCTTGAATGGCAAGGTGTCATTAACAGCCTTTTTCCACATCGACAGAGTGGGGGGGCAGGACCTGCATCCATCTCTGCACAATTACTTTTCGAGCTAAGAATAAGGTTTCCAATATGAAAATTGTGTGATATTTATCCACCTCTACGTCCGGCATCAGCCCCAGAATACACAGCTTAGGGTCAAGTACCACAGGGGACCCCATATTCTCGTGCAGAAAGCGGACAACCTGCGACCAGTAAGTCTGAATATTTGGACAACTCCAAATGAGATGGTAAAATGTGCCACTAGTGGACTGACATTGACGACAGGTCGGATCGGGTATGCGTTGGAATTTGGCCCGTCTTAGTGGTGTTAGGTAGGCTCTGTGAACAATGTAAAGTTGCGTCAGTCTATCTGACAGTTTAGCTGATGCAGTCTTGGTCCCCTCAAGTATTTCATCCCAGTCTGCACTCTCTATTGGGCCTACATCCCGTTCCCAGGCCATCTTAGCTTTCTGAGCGACGGCTACCGTACCCCGATGTCTAATGGTGCGGTATAGGTGCGAAATAAGTTTGGAGGGATCACTCCCCATGACAATATCTAGTACCGGCGGGGGCTCCATCTCCACCTCTAGAGACGGTAGCTGGGTTCAAAGTGCATGTCGTAGCTGCAGATATTTAAATGCTAATTTATTTCTCTACCCCTCAACTCACTAGTTAATTTTCCTCACGTATCACTAATTTACTATCAGATATATCACTTTGGATGTCGCACCACTTCCTCAAACTCAATCTATCTAAAACGGAACTTATCATTTTCCCTCCCCCACGTGCCACTTCCCCTGATTTCTCAGTCAAAATTAATGGCACAACTATCAGCCCATCCCCACATGTCAAGGTCCTAGGAGTAGTCCTGGACTCTGAACTGTCATTTAAACCTCACGTTCAATCACTGTCCAAATCTTGCCGCCTCAACCTTCGCAACATCTCCAAAATACGCCCCTTTCTAACCAAGGACACCACAAAGCTCTTAATTCACTCCCTGGTCATCTCTCGCCTTGATTACTGCAACTCCCTCCTCATTGGCTTACCTCTGCATACTCTATCCCCCCTTCAGTCCATCATGAATGCTGCTGCCAGACTGATCCACCTTACCAAACGCTCTGTCTCTGCTTCCCCTCTCTGTCAATCCCTCCATTGGCTTCCACTCACCCAAAGAATTAAATTCAAACTACTAACTACTACCTACAAAGCCATCCACAACTCTGCCCCCAGCTACATCACTGACCTAGTCTCTAAATACCAACCTAATCGTTCTCTTCGCTCTTCTCAAGACCTCCTACTCTCTAGCTCTCTCATCACCTGCTCCCATGCTCGTCTCCAGGACTTCTCCAGAGCCTCTCCAAGCCTATGGAACTCCTTACCCCAATCTATCCGCCTATCCCCTTCTCTATTAGCTTTTAGAGGATCCCTGAAAACCCTCCTCTTCAGAGAAGCCTATCCTACCCACACCTAACAACTGTATTTGTATTTGAGTCCATCTGATCATCCCCCACAGCTACTACCCATTGTTCCACTTGACCCTCCCTTCTAGATTGTAAGCTCTAACGAGCAGGGCCCTCTGATCCCTCCTGTATTGAATTGTATTGTGACTGTACTGTCTTCCCTGATGTAAAGCGCTGCGCAAACTGTTGCCGCTATATAAATCCTGTATTATAATAATAATAATAATAATTGCTGTGGGAGCGAAAATTCCTCTCTAAGTGCCTGAAACTGCTTGAGCCCTGAGCTTGACAGGACTTGGTGCAAGTACATTATTCCGTGTCTGGCCCACACCACCGAGTCGGGGACCCCCGCAAGCTCTGGCATATGGCTGTTAAGCCACAATGGGGTATGGGAATAAAATTTACCAATATTCTGTTTTTTGAGGGACATTTCCCAAATCTGTTGGTGGTGCTGTAACATCCCCGAGTTATACCTTGAGGTCTGTTTTTGTGATTGTTTCCCCCGAAGGATTGCTTGAAGGGGCATATGCCCCGGGTGCCCTGGTTTGTCACAAACCAAAGCCCTACATCGTTGAAGTTCCGAAGTGTTAAAGTGAAATAGGTGAGAGAGCTGCGAGGCCAGATAATATTCATGGAGGTCCGGGAGGGAAACACCTCCCATATCCGTTGGGTTCTTTAAAATATGCCAGGCAAGTTTGTGTCTACCACTCCCCCACACGAAGGAGTTCAAAATAGCTTCCATTTGCTTAAAGATTTTAAAGGGAATGTAAAGAGGGGCGTGCCATATCATGTATAAAATTTTGGGCAAAATAATCATTTTTATGATATTTATGCGCCCCATCACCCCTAAGGGTAATCTAGCCCACGTTTGCGTTTTAAGTTTGATCATGTCAAACAGCGGTTCCACATTCAGAGGTGTATATTCTGTTAGTCTCCTGGTGACCTCAACTCCTAGGTATCTAATCCTGGACTCTCTGGAGAGCGGCAATGGAGGGGACACCACAGGGGGGTGGAAGACATCTATGGGGAGAATTTGGGACTTGTCCCAGTTAATACGCAGTCCCGAATAGCCACCCATTTTTTCAATAAGCCGTAGCGCTGTTTGCAGTGATGGACCCTGATATGCCAGGTATAGGATAGTATCGTCCGCATAAAGGCCTATCTTGTCGACTGTGTTTCCCCGACGCAACCCCTGAATATCGGGGTGTGCTCTAATAGCGATAGCCAATGGCTCAGCGGCCAATGTGTACAGCAAAGGGGAAAGGGGACATCCCTGACGAGTACCCCTCTCCAGAGGAAACCGCTCTGAGAGCCATCCATTAACAAAGATTCTCGCCTTGGGGGTCTGGTATAGGAGTTGCACCCAGTTTATGAAATGCGGTCCAAAGCCATAGTTATGCAGACATTCCCATAGGTAAGGCCACTGAACTGAGTCAAAGGCCTTAGCCGTATCCAATGCCACCACCACCCTGGTTCCTGAATTATCGTGTCGTGCCTGAATGTTCATGTACAATCTTCAAATGTTCATGGCGGTATTCTTGCCCGGCATAAACCCTGTTTGGTCCATGTGAATAAGTGACAATATGGCAGCATTCAACCTAGTTGCTAATATTTTAGCTAACATTTTTATATCCCCCTGTAGTAGCGAAATTGGCCGATAAGATTCAGGGTAGTGGGGGTCCTTCCCAGGTTTGGGGAGTACTATAATCTGGCTTCTTGCATAGATTCAGGGAGTATGTTTGTGTTAAAGATAGAATGATACAGGGCCTTTAGTTTGGGGGTTAGTATATCAGAGTATGTACCATAGAATTCTAAAGGGAGTCCGTCTAGACCTGGTGCTTTAGATTTGGCCAGTTGGGCAATCGCCTCAGCAATGTCATGTGTCGAAATAGGCGCATCTAATAGTTTAACCTGCTCTTGGTTAAGCCGAGGAAACCGAATGGTGGCCAAATAGGACTGCAGTTCCTCATGCGTGTGGGTTCCCTGAGACTTAGAGGGTACTATAGAATTGTTTCAATTTAGCTGCAACTTGACTCGGGTCAATAATACTACTTCCATTAGGGTCAGTTAGTGAAACCACAACCGGTGGCTTATCATCTAAATGAGCCAGATAGGCCAGCAGTTTCCCCACCCTCTCCCCCTGCTCATACACTCTCTGCCTGCAGAAAAAGACCCGCTGTTTAGCTTTCTCTGTGTGCAATTGCGTAACCATACGTGACTGGAGTCACGTCAGCATACTCAGCTTCTAAATCTCAAAGTTTGTCTGAAGTTACATTAAGTATAGTATTAGAAACACGTTTATGTCTATTTATTCTGGCAGATAACAGTCTACGAGCATGCGCTTTAAAGTCATCCCAATGTGAGTTGAGGGTATAGGGCTCCCACAGTCCATCAAAAAAGAAAAGCAATTCTCTTGTTATGGAATCATGGTCTGTAAGGACCGACAACCAGTGGGGATTAAGTCTCCAAATGCGTTCTGGGGGGGCCACTCGAAGAGACACCATCATCCAGCACAGGGAGTGGTCAGACAGGATCCTGGACCCTGAACCCGTAACCCTAGGCATCAGACCCCCGGAAAGAGAATGTAATCTATCCTGGACATCGTGTTGTGGCTCGCCGAATAACATGTATAAGCTCTGGTCGTGGGGTTATTGTGTCTCCAGACGTCAGTGAGGGCAAACTCCGTCAACGTACGGCATAATCTATTGTGTAATGGCTCATTCGGACCTGAGTCAGCCCGCATAGGGCGATCCAGTGACGGGGTTGTTGTGTTGTTAAAGTCCCCCATCCACACCACCGGCAGCGAAGGGTACTGAGCCATGTAAGCCAGGCCCTCTGTCACCACGTCTGATCTGTAAGGTGGGGGGATGTAGCTAGCTAGAATCAGTATAGGGGCACCCCCCACAATGGCATGTATAAAGAGGTACAGTTGTGTTCAAAATTATTCAACCCACCAATGCTGTAAAGGGTTTTAGGGAATTTAGTGTACATTTGTAATTGTATTCAGAATGAAATCCTACAAGGACTTCTTAAAGAACCATATGCAACTAAAATTACATCAATTGGTTTTGTAATACAGTAGTAAATGTTTATTTTGTGAATTCTTCATTTACACAATTATTCAACCCCTTAAAGACTACCACTCTGAAGAACAGAGGTTCATTGAAGTGTATTCAATCAGGTATTGAAAACACCTGTGGATGTCAGGGAGCAGCAATAAAGCCTAATAAGCACCAATCAGGCAGCTTTAAAATGACTGTGATACTCAGCTCCTTCTAGACATTTTCTGGTGTGGTTACAAACATGGTGAAGACAAGAGAAGAGGTGATTACTCTTCACAGGAAGGGCAATGGCTATATGAAGATTGCAAAGATGTTAAACATACCAAGAGACACCATAGGAAGCATCATTCGCAAATTCAAGCCAAAGGGCACTGTTGAAACGCTACCTGGTCGTGGCAGAAAGAAGATGCTGACTTTGACTGCTGTGCGCTACCTGAAGCGTAGAGTGGAGAAAAGTCCCCGTGTGACTGCTGAGGAACTGAGAAAAGATTTGTCAGATGTGGGTACTGAAGTTTCTGCTCAGACAATACGGCGCACACTGCGTAATGAAGGCCTCCATGCCAGAACTCCCAGGTGCACCCCCTTGCTGTCTCCAAAGAATAAGAAGAGTCGACTGCAGTATGCAAAAATCATGTGGACAAACCACAGAAGTTTTGGGATTGTGTTCTGTGAACTGATGAAACAAAATTAGAACTGTTTGGGCCCATGGATCAACGCTATGTTTGGAGGAGGAAGAACAAGGCCTATGATGAAAAGAACACCTTGTCTACTGTGAAGCATGGCGGGGGGTCAATCATGCTTTGGGGCTGTTTTGCTTCTGCAGGTACAGGGAAGCTTCAGCGTGTGCAAGGTACCATGAATTCTCTTCAGTACCAGGAGATATTGGATGACAATGTGATGCAGTCCATCACAAACCTGAGGCTTGGGAGATGTTGGACCTTTCAACAGGACAGTGATCCCAAGCATACCTCCAAGTCCACTAGAGCATGGTTGCAGATTAAAGGCTGGAACATTTTGGAGTGGCCATCGCAGTCACCAGACTTAAATCCGATTGAGAACCTCTGGTGGGACTTAAAGAAAGCAGTTGCAGTGCGCAAGCCTAAGAATGTGACTGAACTGGAGGCTTTTGCCCATGACGAATGGGCGAAGATACCCGTAGATCGCTGCAAGACATTTGTGTCAAGCTATGCTTCAAGTTTAAAAGCTGTTCTAACTGTAAAAGGATGTTGTACTAAGTACTAAGATTGAATGTCACTTGGGGGTTGAATAAAACTGATAATGATGTGAGCACAGAAAAGACATTTGTGGTTATTTCATTATAAATGTTATGTTATATTTGTCTGACCTACACGTGCCTCTTTGATTTAATTGTAAGCAAGATGACAGGATGATCAAAATCAATGTCAAACTTGGCAAAACAATCAATTTCAGTGGGGGTTGAATAATTTTGAATACAACTGTATCTACCCTGCCGATCCGATATCATCGATACCATCTCAAAAGGAGTAAATTTAGCAACTAGCACCGTAACCCCCTAGACATGTTGGTGTGAGTGCTATGGTATGCCCACCCCACCCAGGGGCGTTTCAAGGCTGCCTGTAAATGCCCCGTAACATGCGTTTCTACCAAGGCGATGATATCAGCCTTCTGACCCTTGAGATAGTTCAGTACAGCCATACAATTAATTTTGTCCCGCATTCCTCTCACATTTCAAAGTAGGAATTTAATATCTGCCATATTGCTTAAGGGCATAATCCATTTGCACAGATGCGCAAGGTATCATCTCTATCCAGCAGGGTCTCAGGAACATCATGCAATTACCCATACATTTTATAGACAGTACCCGTACTGATGTGGTTCTATCTTTCACATACCTAAACACACATGTTGCATATATAATATGTGCTTGTTCAAAATCATTCCAAGCAAATAACATAGGCACAACGGTGCCAACATACCCAATGCTTTGATCCGAGGATCCGGCATTTTCCTTCCCTCCCAGCTTCCCACCTCCCGAACATGGTGGAAGCATACAATCCCTTGCAACCTTCATACAAATAAGCTTCCAGCCATTAATAGTAGCTGGAGGTATGGTACTTAAATGGTAGTAGGCAAAATGGTATGAAACAATGAGAAAACAATAGGGGTTGCAAACATAACGGGAGCGATTATTCACTGTGTAGCGCAGGAGCAGGGCACTAAACATGTCCTACACGTCTCTTCCTAAGCGAGACTCACGCTACAAAGGATATATAGTCATCATTGTGCACAAAAGTTCTTGGGGCCTCAGTCCTATGATGACTTCAGGAAAGTGCTGTGGAGGCAGCCAGAGGCATGGGGCATTAATCACTGTGGTCCAATCAGCTCCATGGCCAGGGCCGAGTGTCCAGGAGTATCAACAAGCCAAACCCCCCCTCCCCCAGGAACTCTTGAGTCTTGGGCCCCCCCCCACCCCCCCAAAAAAGGGGGGGCCTCCAAATATACATCATGTGATGCGTGGGCAAAACAACTTTGGGGGGGAAGAGAGGCAGCTGCAGGGACCTTGTGTACGGATAAACAAAAAAGCAGGGAGATGAAATTACTCCCCACAACAACAAAGGGGACATTGAGAAATATGGTGAGGCCCGCCATCATCTGGCAACAACAACAGTACTCACATCACGAGGCCATGCAGGTTTTCAGCCGTCCGGGCGTCCCCTCCGATCCAGCCACTGCGCTGCCGCTTTCGGGTCTTCAAAAAATATGGCTCTGCCATCCTCCTCCACTCTTAATTGGGCCGGGAACAACATAGTATATTTAAGGTGTATCACCCTGAGCCGACGCTTCACATCCTGGAACTGTACCCTCTTTCTTTGGACTTCATTAGAAAAGTCGGGGAATACCGCGACGTGGCCATTTCCCAGAGCGATGTTACCTTTCTCTCTAGACAACCGAAGGATTTTATCTCTGTCTCTGAAGTTAAGAAACTTGGCTATAAAAGTCCTGGGGGGGGCTCCCGCAGGCGGAGGTTTAGCTGGGATACGGTGCGCCCTCTCCACTGCAAACATAGCAGAAAAGGCTTCTCTCCCAAAATGTTGGATCAGAAGGGATTCCAAGAATTTGGCGGGGTTAGTACCTTCAGCCCTTTCAGGTATACCGATAAACCGGAGGTTGCAGCGTCTCAGACGGTTTTCCATGTCGTCCTGATGAGCGTGTAGCTGGCGGATCTGTTGTTGCAGGTCCTCTGTAGTGTGGTTCAGGGGGTGCAGGATATCCTCTACCACTCCGATGCGCGTTTCGGCCTCAGTGACTCAGTCTTTTACCTTAGATAAGTCCTGGCGTAGGAGGGAGATGTCAATCTTGACCTCATCTATTTTTGCGGTAAGTGTCCCCTGCAGTGACGCAATGGCGTCCAGGACCTTAGCAGTGTCCGCGCCCCGTTGGACCGTCGTCGAGCACGTGGAGTCTCCATCTTTGGCCTGTGGCCCCTGATCCTGATGGCGGTATTTGGCCAGCTTGTCTACCGCCTCAGAGGCCCTTTTCGGCGGAGACATGTTCCCCTACTGCTCTGAAGTGTGACCGGGCGGTCACTGAGTGGAGTTAAAGGTTTGCTACTTTGGGGCAAGGGTCTGATCCCCCAACCGTGTCCAAGGGCAGCTGCGGGGCTTGTGTATTGCACCTCCGTGGCCCGAGACAGATCAGCGGCCTTATCAAGGGGTGATGTTCCCCTGGGTAGTCAGAGGGGGCAGAACAGCACCTCCAGGCCGCCCAGGTGGAGCAAGATGGCCGCGGTTTTGTTTAGTAGGACCAAGCCGTCCGGTCCTAGGCAGATGCAGGGTAGGCTCGTGGACCCGGGACCCCCCGACCGCTACCACCAGAGCGGGCGGACAGTCGAATGGTAACAAGGGAAGGCAGGTGAGTGTGCCGGAGGCTGCCACCGGGTGGACCAAGATGGCTGCCGACCCGGGAATCAGTCCAAAAACACGGCCCTCCGGATGGAGGCTTACCTCGGCAATGTCCCCAGGTCGGCCGTCCTCCGCTGCAGGATGTGTTGGAGCGCTGAGGCTACAGGGGGAGCTGGATTGCGAGATGAAGGCCTCCGCCGGGAGGAGCAAAATGGCCGCCGATCCTAGGCCCAGGCCGAGATCGCAGCCCGTTCTGCAGCAACATCAGGGTGTAGTAATGGTGCAGCGGTGCCCCCAGGCTGCCCGGTCACTGTAGCTGAAGGTGATGTAGTTTTGAGGTGCCAGGGGGAGCAGAGCTGGAAGCTGGATGCCGCCGCCGGGGGGACCAAGATGGCCGCCGGAGGTTACTAGGCCGAAGCCGCGGTCTTTCCCAGGGGAGATCCCGGACCGGAGAATCCGTCCACGCCGGCCTCAGACAACGTTCCGTCAGTCCAGCAGGCCTCAGGGGAAGCAGATGGGGCAGCCCAGGTCCCTGGGTGCAGACGATGGCATCTGATGCGGTGGATATAGGTAGGATATTTATTTCAGGATAATGGGCAAGCGGAGCTCTCTCTGGATGCGACCTACTCCATTGCTCCCCAGGCCCCCCCCCCCCCCCGTTGGGACTTCTACAGCCCATTGCCAATGGGGAGTGCCCATGGTCACACCTAGGGATGGACTTCATTGTGGACCTTCCTGTGTCCCGAGGCCATACGGTCATTCTCATGATTGTGGATCGGTTCTCCAAAATGTGCCACTGTGTTCCATTCAAGAAGTTACCCACTGCACAGGAGTTGGCCACAGTTTTCGCCAGGGAGGTCTTCCGGTTGCACGGTTTGCCTAAAGAGATAGTTTCGGATCGAGGGAGCCAGTTTGTGTCCAGGTTCTGGCGTGCCTTTTGCTCTCAGTTGGGTATTCGACTCTCCTTCTCTTCGGCTTAACACCCCCAGTCCAATGGGGCCGCAGAGCGATCCAATCAAGCCCTGGAGAAATGTCTTCTGCCATAGGCTGAGTTTGCCAGGAACACGGCGGTTAACTCTTCCTCTGGGATGTCTCCCTTCATGGCCAATTATGGATTCCAACCTGCTGTATTACCGAAGTCATTCTCTCCCCAAGATGTTCCGGCTGTGGAGGACCACCTTTCTGCCCTACGTGCTTCATGGGTACAGATCCAGAGGTCCCTCGGGTCTCTGCACAGCGCCAGAGGCTCCAGGCTGATCGCAGACGGTTGCCTGCTCCTTCCTACCAGGTCGGAGATCGTGTATGGTTGTCCACTCACAATCTCAAACTCCGAGTGTCCACTCCTAAGCTGGCTCCTCGCTTTGTTGGTCCCTTCCGTGTGCTCCGCAGGGTGAACCCGGTTGCCTATGCTCTCGCGCTTCCACCTGGAATGCGGGTTTCCAATGTGTTTCACGTTTCCCTGTTGAAACCACTAATATGCAATCGTTTCACCTCCTCAGTTCCTCGGCCTCGTCCTGTCCAGGTGGGCGATCATGAAGAATACGAGGTGAGCGATATCCTGGACTCACGCTTGGTCCGTGGCCGGTTGCAGTTCTTGGTCCACTGGCATGGGTATGATCCAGAGGAGCGTTCCTGGGTTCCCTCCGCAGATGTCCATGCTCCTGTCCTCCTCCGAGCCTTCCACGCACGCTTTCCCCGGAAGCCGTATTTTGCGCCGCGAAGGAGGGGCCCTTGAGGGGGAGGTACTGTCATGGTCTTACCTCTTTGCAGGCTTCTCATCACTGACATGTGCTAGCAGCCATCTTGCTTCATGGGGTTCTTGTAACCTGCCTCACACTGCGGCTCCTCCTTCCCACTGGGAGGAGCTGGCTGCTCAGCATATATATATGACGGCAGCTGCAGCATTTACTCGCTTGGGCCTCTCGTCTGACACCCTTCTGTGATCGTGCTGTTTGCTCCTGGTTACCGACCCGGCTACGGACGTTCCTTCTGGTTCCTGATCCCCGGCTTCGTTTCACCCCGTCTCTGGCTACAGACTCCGGCTTGGCTGACTTCCATCCCTGGTTATTGACCCTGGCACAGTTGGACGACTCTTCTGGCGGTTTCGATCGTCAGCGTGGACTTTGACCTTGCTGTTTGGTTTTCAATAAAGTCTTCTTATTCATTTATCTGTTTTGTACGTCTGATTCATGCTTCCGTGACAGGGGAACACAGCTCAGGAAAGTGACCAGGGGATTACAGGCTGGTATCACCCAGTCCCCGCCCTACTCTGGACCAATCAGTGAGCAGTATGGGTGGAGGAATGGATTTAGTGTTAATGACCCACCTGTGCTGATCTCTGTAGGAGTGTCATCCTCTATAAATGTCCCCGTTATTCCATCCTCCTCCATAGACTGCTGATCATCCCTCACATACGTCTCTTCTTCTTCTGATTTCACCTCAAATTCTATATCGATTGGATCTCCACTCTAAACCAAGAGAATGAGAGAGAATATCATCTGTAAGATATATTCTTTATTATTGTGACATCACATCTATAAAATCCACACATCCCCCCACAAGTCCATGTCTAGATGTTCCGTCCCACCAACCTTTAAATAAGGAGGGATGGTGTGACCTTCCTGTGTGGAATCCCGGGAATACAGAGGACGGGGACATCTCTCTGGGGGGTCTCTGTAGCTGGATGACTCCACCATGGTGTCCTGGTACAGATCTTTGTGTTCTTCCTCCATCACCCCATCCTCATCATCCTCCTCTTTTATCTCTTCTTTAATATTGACCAGTGTGGAATCCTGAGGACGGGGACATCTCTCTGGTGGGTTCCCATTACTGGATCCATCTGTAGGAAACACACACACTGACTGAATACATTGTTTCTATGTGTTTATCAGATGATGGGGGATCTAGGTGGAGCCTCCGTACTGCTCTCTCCTTTACAATAAAGTCTCCTCTTACCCGGTGATGTGAGGGGCGGCTGATTGTCCATCATGACGTCCTTGTAGAGATCCTTGTGTCCTTCTAAATACTCCCACTCCTCCATGGAGAAATAGACAGTGACATCCTGACACCTTATAGGAACCTGACACACACAATGATACAGTCACCATCCAGACACACCCCTTGTCTGTTACTGGATAATGTCCCAGAATCCTCCTCACCTCTCCTGTCAGCAGCTCCATCATCTTCTTGGTGACTTCTAGAATCTTCTCCATGTTGTGTCTCTCAGGTTTTAGGGAGTCACATGGAGGCACTGTGATGGTCATGTGATCACCTGACTTCACAAGAGGAAATCTCTGTATTAAGGAACCAATAGGAATATCATATTAGATTCCCAGAATCCTCCTCACCTCTCCGGTCAGGTCTGTGTATTATTAATAGAGATAAGAGTGATGTCACGTGACCTCCCAGAATCCTCCTCACCTCTTCGGTCAGGTCTGTATTATTAATAGAGATAAGAGTGATGTCATGTGACCTCCCAGAATCCTCCTCACCTCTCCGGTCAGGTCTGTGTATTATTAATAGAGATAAGAGTGATGTCATTTGACCTCCCAGAATCCTCCTCACCTCTCCGGTCAGGTCTGTGTATTATTAATAGAGATAAGAGTGATGTCATGTGACCTCCCAGAATCCTCCTCACCTCTCCGGTCAGGTCTGTGTATTATTAATAGAGATAAGAGTGATGTCACGTGACCTCCCAGAATCCTCCTCACCTCTCCGGTCAGGTCTGTATTATTAATAGAGATAAGAGTGATGTCATGTGACCTCCCAGAATCCTCCTCACTTCTCCGGTCAGGTCTGTGTATTATTAATAGAGATAAGAGTGATGTCATGTGACCTCCCAGAATCCTCCTCACCTCTCCGGTCAGGTCTGTATAATTATTAATAGAGATAAGAGTGATGTCATGTGACCTCCCAGAATCCTCCTCACCTCTCCAGTCAGGTCTGTATTATTAATAGAGATAAGAGTGATGTCATGTGACCTCCCAGAATCCTCCTCACCTCTCCGGTCAGGTCTGTATTATTAATAGAGATAAGAGTGATGTCATGTGACCTCCCAGAATCCTCCTCACCTCTCCGGTTAGGTCTGTGTATTATTAATAGAGATAAGAGTGATGTCATGTGACCTCCCAGAATCCTCCTCACCTCTCCGGTCAGGTCTGTGTATTATTAATAGAGATAAGAGTGATGTCATGTGACCTCCCAGAATCCTCCTCACCTCTCCGGTCAGCAGGTAGATGATCTCCAGGGTGAGGTTTAGTATGTTCTCAGTCATGTGACTCCGGTCCTCCTCCATCCTCATTGGTGGCGTCATTTGATCTATACAGGTCTCCTTGTAGACGGATAACTTTGGGAAATGAAAGTAAGAATTATTTGGATGGTATTGGTGACACAATAACAGGATGTGTGTGGTGGGGGGGTAATTGAAGAACTACTACCCCCATGGGAACACATTTAGTCTGGCCTATTTAGTGCTTTCTACATTTTCGTGAGCCTTGTGCCGTATCAGAATTCCCCTTTTCTCTGTTGGGCTTGGTTGGTTTCTGAACTGGATTTGATTAGTATTAGATCTTCAGACAAGGAATGATAAATATGATCCTTCCTGTGACTTGTTTGCTCTGAGGCAGTGCTGTGAGTTCATTGGAGGGTCATCATGATGTCCTGGAAGGGGAACTTGGTGACTTTTGGTCGGAGTTCCCGGCTAATTGACATAATTGCCAGAACTCCGGCGTAAGGCTCCAATCTCCGGCACTCTGCTGACTGACAGGAGTGATGTCACTCTCTTCAGTAAGAAAAGGGATTGGATTGGATAGCAGGAGGATGCTGCTGGTCAGTAGAGAGCTGAGGTGGAGGAGTCGGTTATCTTCCCTCCAATTGGTAGAAAAAGGGCAGTGGGGGGGAGGGGTTTGTTCTCTTAGTTGCCATGTATACTGTAGTATCCAGGACACTGTACAGGGTGGTGGTGGGTTCCTGGGGCTCTGAATTCCAGCACCAAGCACTGCCAGACCCTGTGTCATGGGAAGGTATTGGACTGTCTCCCTGTATGCAAAGCACTGACCACCCGTCTGCACAAACAGACCTCTTTTAGGTATGAGTGCCCACCAAGGGGTGAAGGATTGCCTTTCTTCATTGCACTTGGTATCTTGAAAAAAATGTTTTGACCAGTGAGATGGTAAGAAGGTGAAGGTCGCCTCCATTTCCTGGCAGGAGTTCTGTAAGGAGGTTCTGAAAAGTAAGTGCAGGTGGTAGGACCATCATAGACCAAGAGCTCCCCTTCCTACCTTAGAGTCCCCCTGATCCCTACAACTGCCTCTTCCCTCAGAGCCCTGCTTCCCACCAACCCTATCAAGCTCCACTGCCTCCTCAGGGGCCCCAAAGTCCTCTAGCCTCACTACCCCCTGAGATGTTCCTCAGCTCCTCTACTTCCCTCAGAACCCTCAGGATTTTCCTCCCTCTGGCACCAATGATGGATCATATTCTTCATGGCAGGCTGGGGAATGTTTTCTTCCTCCTGACCAGCAATGTAAGGGGCTCTATGCTCCATACTCCAGACCCCTGAACTCCATCATTGTGTTGGTTGCATAGTGTAACGATTGCCCATTGGCTGCCTGTGTAGTGTAATAATTGCCCTTTGTAGGCCATGTATGGTCAGGATGGTCATTGTCTTGTCTCTTTATTGTCAGTGCTGTTTGTTTAGAGGAACACATTACTAGAATGTATCTCCAGAATGAACAGAATGCTCCGACCCTGTAAGTGGGGAAATGTTCTGCCCCTGAAGGGGTTAATCTAGATTGATGCAATACGTGAGAAAATATACCCTTTCTAACAGTCAACACTCTCCTCTTTTCAACCGGCTACTACTAAAGAGGTTGCAAAACTTCTCAGATGCCCTGTTCCCTCGCAACTACTACGGTCACCCTCTTATTCAATCCTCCCTCACTCACAGCTTTAATCTCTCCCTCTCTAGTGGCACCTTCCCCTCTCCTCTAAAGCATGCGCAGATCACTCCCATACTTAAAAAGCCCTCACTGGACCCCACCAACCCCAACGACTTAAGAGCCACCTCACTGCTCCCGTTCACCTTCTAGAAAACTTGGTCTACAACCGTCTTGGCTCCTACCTCATTGAAAATAACCTTCTTGGCCCCTTACAGTCTGGCTTTTGCTTTGTTACTGCTGACCATGCGCTCCGTCTCAATAAAACTCCATTCCCTTGGCCTCCAGAACTCTGCTCTATCCTCATTCTCCTCTTACCTACTTACCTATCACAGCTCTCCTTCAGTGTTACCTACAACTCTGTCTCCTCCTCTCCTCTTTCTCTAGGGGTCCCCAAGGCTCTGTACTTGGACCCCTTCTCTTCTCAATCTACACCTCCTCCCTTGGTCACGTGATAACCTCCCATGACTTCCAATACCATCTCTACACCGATGACATCCAAATCTATCTGTCTACTCCTCACCTCACTCCTTCAGTCTCCTCTCCCATTTCTAACTTACTGACATATCAGTCTGGATGACGCTCCACTTCCTTAAAGTAAACCTCTCTAAAACCGAGCTGATAATATTACCCCCACCCCCCCCTTTTCTATCACGCTCACTAATACAACCATCAATCCCATAGGCTCCTCCCTCCATTATGAATGCTGCTGCCAAACTCTACCTTACCAACCACTCAGTGTCTGCCACCCCTCTCCACCAATCCCTCCACTGGCTTCCCATCGCCCAGCAAATTAAATTCAAAATACAACATACAAAGCCATTCATAACTCTGCCCCGAGCTACATCACCAATCTTGTCTCCAAATATCACCCAAACCGTCCTCTCAAGATCTCCTGCTCTCTACCTCCCTTGTCTTCACCTCCCATGCTCATCTCCAGAGCCTCTCCCATCCTATGGATCTCCCTACCCCAATCTGTCCAGCTATCTCCTACTCTGGCTGCCTTCAGGTGAGCCCTAAAAGCTCATCTCTTCAGGGAAGCCTATCACGCCTCCAACTAATCTTTTACCACTTCCATCAACTCATCCCCCACAGTTACGACCTTTTGTACCACCTGCCCCACCCTAGTAGATTGTAAGCTCTTCTGAGCAGAGCTCTCTTAACCCTCTTTTATTGTATTCTAACTGTATTGTCTCCCTTTCATATTGGCGCTATATAAATCCTGTATAATCTAGGTTTCCACACTATATATGTGTGTATCATCATCTGCTGGAGATAAAAGACGTCACAGTGACTATGGAGGAAGAGGACGGACATGACGGGGTTACTGGGTGTAAATAGAAAATAAGATCTTATTACCTCCTCTGCTGCCACTTCCAGCAACGTCTCCTCTCTAATTCCTCCCGACTCACCTCTCACCCGGAACTTCCTGTCTGTACCTGACATCACTTCCTGTCTTCCATATTGACTTCCTGTCTGCCATCTTGTGGAGCTCAGAGGAACTGCAGAAACATCTCGTAGTGTGAACACGGCCTTGTGCTGTGTGTGTATGTACTGTATATCCTTATAGATGGGTCATCTCCACTCCCACCAAGGGGGCTATATACTATTAGCCGGATTCAAAAAGACTTACGCCGACGTATCTACTGATACACAGCGTAAGTCCACGGATGTGCCGTCGTATCTATGCGCCTTATCAGGGTTTTTTTTCAGGGGAAACTGAGTTCCACCACCTCTGGCTCAGACCCTTTAGTGCCTGCTCACCACAAGTCTGGTTTCTGTGTTTACAAGTGACAGCTCTGCACTCTGTCTGTAACCCCCTGAACTCTGCATTCTGTATGTAATGCAATCCTGGTATTTAATACCCCTTTAAGACCCTTCTACGGTTTGTGAAATCTGAACGGGTCATATTTAAGTTCCTGCACCTATTTTCTGAGAAAAAAAGCTCTGCGCCTTATTCAACAAACAAGATACGCCTGAATTTTGGTTTCCTACCACCGACGTAAGTCTCCTACGCCGTCGTATCTTGGGTGCATATTTACGCTGGCCGCTAGGGGCGCTTCCATTGATTTACGCGTTGAATATGTAAATGAGCGAGATACACCAATTCACAAACGTACTAATGCCCATCGCTGTAATCTACGCTGTTTACGTAAGGCGTACGTCCGGCGTAAAGATAAACCACCAAAAAGGAGGCGCATCCCATGCAAAGGTATGGACGTCGGAACAACCGTCGTATTTTACGTCGTTTACGTAAGTCTACGTGAATGGGGCTGGGCGTAGGTTACGTTCACGTCGAAGGCATTGAGCCGTCATATCTTAGGGATTATATGCAACGTGATTCTGAGCATGCGCCGTTCATTCGGCCATTCATTTACATGGGGTCACGGTTAATTTAAATGTATCACGCCCACTACCTTCCTACTTTGAATTAGGCGGGCTTACGCCGGCCATTTTACGATACGCTGGCGTAACGTAGGGAGCGAGTGCTTTGTGAATACTGCTCTTGCCTCTCAGAGTTACATCCGCGTAGCGCATATGAGATGTGCTACGCCGGCACAAAGATGCGCTCAGCTACCTGAATCTGGCCCTATATATATAAATATATATGTGTGTAGCACTACCCCTGAAGGAGCTGCTGGTTTAGATTTTGGGTTATACACGTTACCTCTAAGTTCGTTGTCCAGGGAAGAAAGTCTGTAGGAATTGCAATGTCCACACAAGATGTAAAACCTTCAACTGTTAGGTTTTATTTTTTGCTGCATAAAACTTGTGAAGGAAGTAGAGAGTATAGAGAGAAGGGGAAGGTTCAGGTACGCGGTACAGAATGCACAAAAAGTATCTAAAGTTCCAATATTCACCACTCACTCCTGAGTGGGTGTTGCTCACCCGGATAGACCCCTCTCACCCGGATAGACCCCTCTCACCCGGATAGACCCCTCTCACCCGGATAGACCCCTTTCACCCGGATAGACCCCTCTCACGCGGATAGACCCCTCTCACCCGGATAGACCCCTCTCACCCAGATAGACCCCTCTCACCCAGATAGACCCCTCTCACCCAGATAGACCCCTCTCATCCGGATAGACCCCTCTCACCCGGATAGACCCCTCTCACATGACCTAGCAGCCGGAGTGATGCACGGAGAGTATGGAAACAGTCTCTGCTACAGACCGTCTGAGAACAAACGATAGATAGCCAGGAATCCTCTGCCACAGGATTTGAGTCCTGAACTTCCTGCCTTACAGCAAAAGAGCCTTTAAGCCGATCCGGCGGACTGTAAGGCCCCGTACACACGACAGAGAAACTCGACGTGCCAAGCCCGTCGAGTTCCTCGTCGAGTTCCTTGTTGAACTTGTCGAGAAGCTCGGCAGGGTTGCTTTGCGTACACACGTAACAGACCAAAATCTGGTCGTTCTCCGGCGCGGTGACGCTCACGACGTATGACGCGACTATAAAGGGGAGGTTTGATTTTGTTGGCGCCACCCTTGGGGCTCCTTTTGCTGATTCCGTGTTTACGCGTGTTAGTAAAAGTTTGGTGAGTGACGATTCGTGCTTTTCAGTCTTTGTGCTTTCAGATTGATCTCTGCCGTTCAGTTTGTACTTGTGGGGGTCGTATCTAGGCAATCGGGACGTGCGGTCAGGTCGTATTGTTTTACATTGCGGTCCTGTCCCCGCGTTTTTCATTGTCAGGGTCGTTCTTCATAGGTCTTGCTGTTCTTCACTGCGGTCTGTTTAGTGCAATTCTGATTTGTCGTTAACTAGCCTTGTAGCCATGTTGCAGGCACCTAGTCGTCGCCGACTTCGTGCTAAGCATCTTCTGTGTGTAGGTCTGTTTGTTTATGACCTAGACGATGAGGAGTTCATGAACAGGAGGAGGACGCGTTCATGGACCAAGAATTGGTTGCTCCGTAGGAACCAATTCTCTCACATGCCTTTGCTGCGGGAGCTTCAGGAAAATAATCCTGTTGATTACAGGAATTTCCTGAGGATGTCTGATCCCGTCTTTCAGCACCTGTTGGCTTTGGTGTCCCCCTATATTACCAGGCAGGACACCGTTATGCGGGAAGCCATCAGTGCTGAGCAAAGGCTAGTTGCCACCCTCCGTTATCTGGCAACTGGGAGAAGCCTTCAGGACTTAAAGTTCTCGACGGGCATCTCCCCCCAGGCTCTGGGCCTCATCATTCCTGACACCTGCTCTGCCATCATCCAGGTTCTGCAGGAGGAATATATGAGGGTAAGTTTTCTCCTTTAATATCACATTTTATGTCTATAATGTATGCTAATGTCTTGTAGTTATCTCCTCCTTCCCTAATTACCATGTCTGGAATATGCTGTGAATGTCCCCTTTGCCCCCATGCATGCTGTAAACTTTGATGCCCCTTTTTTGGCCTACATGCATATTTCCCATCACTTACCTCCCCAGCATGCTATCCTGGGCCCCAACCTACCTAGTCTAGTCACTTCCCAATGTATTGTGTTATATCCATTGTAATGTCCCCCCCTCCCCTCCAAAATGTGTTGTAAAGTCTATGTTCACCAATAATCAAAATTATATTTTTTTAGTACTCCCAAACTCATCCAGCCCTCCCCTCCAAAATGTGTTGTAAAGTCTATGTTCACCAATAATCCAAATTATATTATTTTTGTACTCCCAAACTCATCTAGCCCTCCCCTCCAAAATGTGTTGTAAAGTCTATGTTCACCAATAATCCAAATTATATTATTTTTGTAATCCCAAACTCATCTAGCCCTCCCCCAAACTTGGGCACTGGCCCATCAGAGGGGGTGTTTAATGTGTTAATTGTCTAAATATATTTAGATATAATATGCTAGTTCCCAGAAATGTTAGAATGCTTATAATGTCTTTGTATAATCTGCTTGCAAGGTTATGTGGCTAATTTTTGCATTTTTTCTTCCCCAGCTTCCGTCCACACCACAGGAGTGGCAGTCTGTGGCTTTGGACTTCCAGACCCGATGGAACTTCCCCAACTGCGGGGGAGCCATCGACGGGAAGCACGTCCGCATCGTGCCTCCACCCCGTTCGGGATCCCAGTTCTTTAACTATAAGGGGTTCAACAGTATTGTGCTGATGGCGGTGGTGTCAGCACAGTATGAATTCCTTTTTGTGGATGTCGGGATGAACGGACGGATATCGGATGGGGGAGCCTTCAGGCAGACGGAGTTTGCGCTTCGCCTTCAGGATGATGATCTGTCATTGCCACCGGATGACCAGAATGTAGAAGGCCTGCCATTTGTTTTCCTGGCTGATGAAGCGTTTGCCCTGGGACCCCATCTTATGAGGCCATACCCTCAGCGCACCCTCACCCCAGAGAGGAGTGTCTTTAATTTCCGGCTGGGCCGAGCACGCAGAGTGGTTGAGAACGCTTTCGGCATCATGGCCAGCCGGTTCCGCCTTTTCCTCACCTCTCTCCACATGGCGGAATATAAGTGGAATACTATTATTTTTGCATGCTGCATTCTCCATAATTTTATGCGGAGACAATCTCCAAATTATATGGCCCTGGTTGGGCCTGAGGCACAACTTTTGGCTCAATCACAAACTTTGGCGGGCCTTGAAGCTGGCCACACAGGACTGCCCCCCCAGAGTGCCCGTGAAGTCCGGGACAAATACATGGACTATTTCATGGGTAGGGGGGCAATACCATCTCAATCAAATTTGCCATAATTGTAGGTTTCACCAAAATAAATCATAATCTTTTTTCTAAACTTGTTATGTCTTGCTTGTGTTGTTTGGAGTTCTTTACTAAGTGTAACTAAGTGTATTTTCATTATCAACTAGCAAACATTTCCCAGGTGACCCCCAAACCAAACACATAGAAAATTTAACGTATTTTAGGAAAAACACCACACACTTTTTTGAGGTTCAAAAGCTCTTTATTTTACTAATTTTTTTTTTGGTTTGTTTTCCAAAATACCCTACAAAAATATTTGGTTTTTTTTTCTCATACAATATACAATCATTTTTGTAATTTTTTTGGTCTTTTTTTCTCATACAATATACAATCATTTTTGTAATTTTTTTGGTCTTTTTTTCTCATACAATATACAATCATTTTTGTAATTTTTTTGGTCTTTTTTCTCATACAATATACAATCATTTTTGTAATTTTTTTGGTCTTTTTTCTCATACAATATACAATCATTTTTGTAATTTTTTTGGTCTTTTTTCTCATACAATATACAATCATTTTTGTAATTTTTTTTGGTCTTTTTTTCTCATACAATATACAATCATTTTTGTAATTTTTTTGGTCTTTTTTTCTCATACAATATACAATCATTTTTGTAATTTTTTTGGTCTTTTTTCTCATACAATATACAATAATTTTTGTAATTTTTTTGGTCTTTTTTTCTCATACAATATACAATCATTTTTGTAATTTTTTTGGTCTTTTTTCTCATACAATATACAATCATTTTTGTAATTTTTTTGGTCTTTTTTATCTTAATAAACATTAAAATCTGGTTATTTTATTTTTTTGTTGTTTTTTTAATAAAATAAACTATAAAATCTGGTTATTTTATTTTTTTTGTTGTTTTTCTAATTAAATAAACTCTAAAATCTGGTTATTTTATTTTTTTTGTTGTTTTTTTAATTAAAGAAACTCTAAAATCTGGTTATTTTATTTTTTTGTTGTTTTTTTAATTAAATAAACTCTAAAATCTGGTTATTTTATTTTTTTGTTGTTTTTTTAATTAAAGAAACTCTAAAATCTGGTTATTTTTTTTTTTTTTAATTAAATAAACTCTAAAATCTGGTTATTTTATTTTTTTGTTTTTTTTTAATTAAATAAACAGTAAAATCTGTTTTTTTCGATTTTTTTTTTTTCTGATTCAGACTCTCCCCAAAACATCAAGTAAATTTTTTAATTTATTTTCCACCCTCCTTGTTCTTTCTTTAATTTTTCGGTTGGCCAGATGAATCTCCTCCACCTCTTCTCTGCAGGCCCAGATTTCCGATATAACCATCTGGACAGTATGCCTGTCCAAGCCACCACCTGATCCTGAAATGTGGGACAAAACCATTTTTTAAAATTAGGCAGGCCTACATCTACATTACCTGAAGCTGGGTTAGTTATATGTTACTTTACCTGATGTGGTGGCAGGCTGCGCATCATCACCATCCCTCGGGGGTGTGGCTTGCTGGACTTCTTGCTCCCGTGTTGAAGCTTCATGACGCCCTACGAGAATGAAGAAAATGGAAACAGGATTTTTATAGCTTATAGGCCTGAAAGAGGAATATGATTCACTTTATACAATTTCTGGGACTATTGATGTTTTGAAAAACCCCTCAGGGCAAAACACAGGATTGAAGGCATTCACAAAGATCATGACAAATCTTTGAGCTTTGGTCTACTTTTAAACATGTAAGCCAACCAAGTATACACTGGATCACCTCACCTCTGTGTGAACCCCAAAATGGGTTATTAAAGGGGACAACAATTATGCAAATTAGTCCACATGTGTCACCGACTGCTGAGCAGACTCTCCTTTTACTGTATATATTTAAATTTTAAAAAAAGTTTTGTGGTTTTAATAGCACATCTACATAATTTTCATGATTGATCTCACCACAATTTTAGAAAAATGTCATAATTTTTAGGATTTCAAACACAATATTTTGTCGTTCCGAATGGACGTCCAGTTTGACGATAAATTCTTGTGCATAAAAACATAATACAGTACAACCTGAAATAAAAAACACATGGCGCGGAACAAATCTTACAAAATATATAACAAACTTACTTCTTCTAATCACTCTCCTGATCCTCTTCATTTGTTCCGGCTCACGTTTTTTCAGGTCACACCACCTTTTCCGGATCTGCTCCTTGGACCTTTTCACCCCAAATTTCTGATGGAGACTCCTCCTCACCTTCTCCATTATTTGGGCCTTGACCTTATTAGGGTACTTGTATGGCCCATGCCTCCCATCATAGTCCTCTGCTTTGAGGATGAGGACCATCTCCACCATTTCCTCAAAGGTCATGTTGGAGGCCTTAAAACGGATTCGCCGTGCTGCCATATTCTCCATGTGCTCCCAACAAAAAAAAGATGGAAAAGGGGCGGGGAAAATACGACACCATGAACGTCAGGGGCGGGGAGACGTGCGTAAAGTCCCACATGTGCGTGTATAAAGGGCTACCACGTGAGTAAAAGGGGCGTTCACAGTTTGTGGAAGACGGCGGAGATAACGATCGGGTCAAAGACCGGTATGTAACTACATTTTACATGTTATTCTTGATTGAATGATTTTGTGGCCTACATCTTAGGTTCATAAATTAAAACATAGCTAGTTCGAAATTTGAAGGTAATGGTCCGCTATAGTGCCGTCGTACGTAAACAACGCTTTGATTATGCATTTTGATCCAACTACTGTTGTGTGGGCAATCTCGGTTCTCATCAGGATGTCTTCTAAAAACAAGTCGGTTTAAACATGATGCAAATGGTCGCTTTTATGTCTTGACCAAACTATATCGGAGTGCTTTTCTCTAACTAACGTTTCATACACAAATGAGGATGAGATCTGGCTTATTAGTTCGACACAACTGGTCATCTGTTTCCTAGGAACTGACCCAACATGATCTGCTGCCAATTCCTCCTTGTCGTTTTTGCGACGGAAGATAAGGGGCGGGGGGGAAACATCAATTTTTTTTAAGCATGGGCGGATGTCGTGTGCGGAGTGTATATAAGGCTCGAACACATGTAGCGTCCATACGACCGGGTTGCGTAAGAAAGACGTTTGAACGACAAGCGTGTAGGTATGCTTCGAACTTGGGACAGCAGTGGCATATTCAGGAAAGACAGACATTTAAAGGAGCAATAAGCCAAAATAGTTTGGGGCAGAAATAACTAACTTTACATTATATCAGTCTTGATTTCATGTCCTCATTGTCCCTTTTTGCTTTTAAGCAGCTGTAATCCTTTGCATAAATCATCACTTCCTGGTTCTCTGGCTCCCTCTCAAATTTATCAGGGGAGCTTGTCACTGTGGTCTAAGCTGTGTGTCTAAAAATCCACCAAAACAATGCTAATAATTTTAGAAATTAAAATATGCCCTGGTTTTTTGTTTTTTGGTTCTGTGTGTCTCTTTACTTCACAGAAACATTAAATAATTTTAAAACCAAAAGTGAAACTAGAGGCACATTATATGTATGCACTTGTATGTCTCTAGACACTGTAAACAGTCATTTCCTCCAAAAATATGTTCTGGACCCGAGCCAAGTGCACGGAGTGTCTGATATCTGCTTCCTGAGCCAAATTAGATAAGAAGCGTTTGTACAAACTAACGAACTAAAGTAAATAATCTACACTCAGACTTGTGTCTCAGGGTGAAGACCGTTACTTCTGCTTTTTTATTGCAAGCCGTGTGTTTTTATATGGATTACAAGTACATTCAAGAGCGCATGACCGAACACACGATCATGCTCATTAATATTCATTAATATTCAACATTCTCATTAATATGTAATATTATTCTTGTGACGTCCTGGCGTCTGGCATCTGTCTGGTTCTGTGGTTCTTAGGGACTTTCAGCTGTCCTAAAATAGTTGTTTTTTGCAGACTGAGTTCCTGTTCTGATAAACCATGTGATGCATCTCTGAAATACAACATTATATTAGCAAAGGGGTAAATTATGCATTACGATTATATGTGATTATTCCTATAGCAATCAATAACCTATTTGCATACGTTATATATATATATGATCATATGTGATATAAAGCATGTGTTTGTGCATTGAAATAGGCATTTCATTATCTTAGTTTGACTATTTTTATCACATCCACTACAAATATAGTTATCCATTAGTGACCCTTTAAGGGCTAGCTTGTGAGAAAGAGTAATTGACTTTATAGACTGTGTATTGACATTATTTTTTTATCCTTGGTTTTGGACAGGAAAAGATGAATCTCTTTAACAGACCAGAATTCTTGGAGATATTCATTGATCGGTGGCAAGAACTTCCTGTTCTGTGGGCCACCAAAGACCCCATATCTCGAAATAGAGAGTTGCGCAAAACTGCACTGGAGAGCCTGCTCCCACTTGTGCGGAGACAGGTGGGGTTTGATGTGACAACTGACCAGTTGGAGGTCAAAATTGGGACCTTGAGAGGCACCTACAGGAAGGCACGCAACAAGGTCTTGGCTTCGATGAGGTCTGGAGCTGGAGCAGGGCGGGTATATGTACCCAAGTTGTGGTACTACAGCAAACTGAGCTTCCTGGATGAACACCTGGAGGTAAGGGAGTCACTTTCGAGCCTTGCCCCCAGAAGGCACAGAAGGTCCAGCCTTCCCTCCAGCCAACCTGCTGCTCCCTCTGCAGATGAACCCTCTCAGCAGCCTTCCATCCTGGATGAAGATCCGGATTTGCCCAGCTGGAGCCAGGTATATAGTACTTTCAATGTGCAAATGTGTGGTGTTTAAATGAATGTTGTTAAAGAGAAGTAAATTAAGATGTTAAAGGTAAAAAAATATTAGATATAAAAGTGTTATACAGAACATTTGTCAGTATTGGCCATGAATTTTTTTGGTGTGATTGACCATAAAACATGGGTCACAATGATTGGCTTAGCTAAGTCGTGACTAAAAAATATGCAACAGTCAGGAGCTTAAATAAAAAAAAATTAAATAAAAAAAAAGTAAAACTGTACTTTTTTTCCATACACAGGACGAGACCAGGCAGCAGGAGGATCAGGAAAATGCCAGGCAGGAGGAGGACAGGGTGAGTGGCTTGGAGGAGGCTGCAGGCCCAAGTATCTCTAACGTGGTGGCAGGCCCAAGTGGAGCGGATGAGGTGGCAGGCCCAAGTGGGTTGCACGAGGTTGCTGGGCGAAGTACAAGATGTCAGGTGTCTCCTCTTCGCCTGCGTCCGAGAAGGCAGGTGAGGGATACAAGGGTGCGTGACGCCTCACTAGCCCTCATTCGGGACGCCCATGCAACCCTTCAACAGCCTCCCACTGCTCAGGAGGGATTTGTAACTGTGGTTTTGGCCAAAATGTCAGAAATGACATTAGACCAGCGCCTCCTCTTTGAGGGACTCCTCATCACCCTCGCAAATCAGGGGGTGAGGGGTCTTCTCACGGAGGACACTGTGATTTGCCGCCATCCCCATCCTTACACACCACATAACTCCCAAGCTCCCCCACCTTCTTCTTCTTCTTCTCATGCTCCTTCTCAAGCTCCCCCACCTTCTTCTTCTCATGCTCCTTCTCAAGCTCCCCCACCTTCTTCTTCTTCTTCTCATGCTCCTTCTCAAGCTCCCCCACCTTCTTCTTCTTCTTCTCATGCTCCTTCTCAAGCTCCCCCACCTTCTTCTTCTTCTCATGCTCCATCTGAACATTCTTCTTCCTCTTCTTCTCCTGCTCCTTCTGAACATTCTTCTTCCTCTTCTTCTCCTGCTCCTTCTCAACATTCTTCTTCCTCTTCTTCTCCTGCTCCTTCTCAACATTCTTCTTCCTCTTCTACTGCTCCTCCTCCTTCTACTCCTCCTCCTTCTACTGCTCCTCCTCCTTCTACTGCTCCTCCTCCTTCTACTCCTCCTCCTTCTACTGCTCCTCCTCCTTCTACTACTCCTCCTCCTTCTACTGCTCCTCCTCCTCCTCCACCACCGTCGGCTACTCATCCTCCACCACCTTCGTCTACTCCTCCTCCTGGCATGAGTACTACCCCTGTGGCACCACCTCCAGCCAGGCAGAAGAGGAAGGCTGCTGAGAAGGCTGCAGAGAAGGTGAAAGAGCAGGCTGCAGGGAAGCCACCAAGGAAGGCCTTGAAGAAATCAAGAAAGTGACTCCCTTACTTCCATGTGGTGTACCAGAGTTCAGGCTGCTATAGTACCACAACCTGGTGACATCTGCCTGCCCTGCTCCAGTTTGTGACCTCGGGGAGTCCAAGACCTTGATGCGTGACTTCCTGAATGAACCTCTCAAGTCCCCATTTTGGCCTCCAACTGCTCACCAGTCACATCAGGCCACACCTGGCTGTGCACAAATGGCAGCAAGCTCTCCAGTGCTGACTTTTGCATAGTTAATTTATTTTTATAACCAAAATAAATGGTAATTTTTTTTTACAGTTCATACTTGTCCTTGTATTTTTTTACATTTCAATTTTGCAAGTGAGAAGGCAGGTTATTTTTTTTTAAAAATTGGATATAAGGTGTAATTTGAAAGGGACAGATGAGATAAGACAAAGCAATAAGGTTTCTATGGGGGGAACTTGACATTACAAAAAAAAAAAGGATTTGCATTTTTTTGAAATTTAAAATTAATGTGAATATTAAAAGCAGGATTTAAAACACAGGACCAAAATAAGGTGACAATAATAAAAATAACAAATATTGAGACCAGTAAGAAAAAGGTTCCACCTAATTTTAAGGAACTCTATGTGAATATCATAAAAAATAAAAATTATATTGCTGTTTTGTGCCCTTACAAAAAATTGTGTAAAGCGCTGCAAATAAACGATTAAATAATGTTGGAAGCGACACGAATGTGCTATCTCCATTCCAAACGCTAGTTTTACCTATGTTGGTCTCCAGTGTCTAAGTTTTTGACAGGTTTCTTAGCATACACACGACCGAGTTTCTCGTTTAAAAAACAGCCCGATGAATAACTCGTCGAGCCAAAATCCACTGCCATCGAGAAAATAGAGAACCTGCTCTCTATTTGCTCGACGAGTTCCTCGGCGGCTCCATCGGGCCGAAAATGTACACACGACAGAGTTTCTCGACAGAATCCGGCTCTTCACCGAGATTCTCGACGAATTCTGCCGAGAAACTCTGTCGTGTGTACGAGGCCTCATTCCCTCTGGATTTCCAATATGAAATTCAACAAAATGTGCCACTAAGGGGCTCACCTCTTCCTTCCTTTTTGGCATTCTTGATGCTTCTGATGTGTTCACCCATGTGGACCCGCAGCTGTCTTTTTGTCTTCCCTATATACTGTAAAGCTTATTGCATGGACATTTCAGCATGTATATTACCCTGGAAGTGGAGCAATTAAACAATTTCCTAATTTGAAACCCAGCAGAGCGGTCCGCATTAGAGAACACATGAGACCTGTCAACAAATTAGCAAATTTGACAGTGACCACATGCATACATTCCTTTTAGGGGGGATTAGATAACACATTGTGGCTGTGTTTTTCTTATATTCTGAGTGAACTAGAGCATCTTGCAAGCTCTCTGCGCTACCATTAATAGACATGTGCCCACTATATCTGCCAAAACCAGGGAGGGATGCAAGTTCTCCAGCAGGAAAGCTCCCACTTTAGGTGCCATGTTGTCTCCTTCCCTTTTCTGTTCCCACAACGCTCATTCTTCCAGTTCACGGCTGGAGGCTGTGGGTTCCTACCCATGTGGCTTCACTACATGCAAGCAATGCAAAAACACATAAAAAAAGCAAAAGTGTCACCTCCTTCTCTACAGGAAAATCCTATTCCCTCAAAAGCTATACAAATTGCAATTCTAAGATGGTTGTTTATATAATAAAATGTAGCAGTTGTTGAATGCAATACGTTGGGTGTACCATTTACAATCTGCGAATTAGAGTATCAGAACATTTTAATGATACACTCAATGTAAATGCGAAGAACATTTCTAATGTGTCTAAACATTTTAGAATGGTGTACGGAGGGAACCTTGATTCTTTCTCTTTCTTTGGTGTAGAACAGGTTAAAAGACCTTCCAGAGGGGGGGGGGGTGACACACACCATATCTTGCTCCAACGTGAGGTGTGGTGGATACACAAGCTCAACACTAAAGTTCCAAGTGGAATGAATAGCAGAATGGAAATAAACATTTTTTTTTATTATTTATTTATATTCAGTAGGTGTATGGTTAATGTTCTCCAGCCTCCACAGTGTGTATACTCCTTTTTCACTCTGGCTTCATCATCCCCGTGTGATAATTGATTTTAATTGAGATTGTACCGCCCCCTATTAGCTAGGAGATGTGTGTTTCTATACAAGTCAGATTTCGTTAAAAAAATGTATGCAATGAGGAAGGCTTCGGCTCAAACACATTCGAATTTCATGATGTTGTAAGTGCTGAAATAAAGTTTCATAATGAAGAAGCATTTGTGTTGACGAGATGTTGATCTTATGGATGTATATTGGACGTGACAGCCTGAACACCGACACTCAGCTCACTATTTTCCTATAATGTGGTGGAGCTTGTGTGAGATTCTCTGTATCATACCAAAAGTTAATTACTCCATTTTTATTTTTATACTGCTATCAATGACCATCACTGTACAACACTTTATCCATGTCTTTGGTGATCTCTAATTTCCTTATGAGCTTCTTCCCCACATGAGAGCTCTGATGTCCAGCAACATTCATATACAAGACATTTCCCACACTCAAGGCACTAATACACCTCAAGGGTTGTGTAGGATCCCCCCTGATGTACGGGAACACAGGAATTTAGTGAGGAGCAATTCCCTCACTCAGGACAGTGTGAGATCTCTGATGTCTGATAAGACTGGACTTATCTGAAAAACATTTCCCGCACTCAGGACAGGAATACGGCTTCTCCCCTGTGTGAGATCTCTGATGTGTGTAAAGATTGCACTTCAGCGAAAAACATTTCCCGCATTCAGGACAGGAATACGGCTTTTCCCCCGTGTGAGATCTCTGATGTGTAGAAAGACTGGCCTTCTGTGAAAAACATTTCCCGCACTCAGGACAGGAATATGGCTTCTCCCCCGTGTGAGATCTCTGATGTTTGGAAAAACTGGACCTATCTGAAAAACATTTCCCACACTCAGGACAGGTATGTGGCTTCTCCCCCGTGTGAGATCTCTGATGTATATAAAGACTGGACTTCACTGAAAAACATTTCCCACACTCAGGACAGGAATGCGGCTTTTGCCCCTTGTGAGATCTCTGATGTGTGGAAAGAATAGACTTATCTGAAAAACATTTCCCACACTCAGTACAGGAATACGGCTTCTCCCCCGTGTGAGATCTCCGATGTGTGGAAAGATTGGACTTCACTGAAAAACATTTCCTGCACTCAGGACAGGAATACGGCTTCTCCCCTGTGTGAGATCTCCGATGTGTGGAAAGACTGGACTTCTGTGAAAAACATTTCCCACACTCAGGACAGGAATACAGCTTCTGCCCCGTGTGAGATCTCTGATGTCTGTAAAGATTGGACTTCAGTGAAAAAGATTTCCCGCACTGAGGACAGGAATGCAGCTTCTGCCCCGTGTGGGATCTCTGATGTTTATAAAGATAGGACTTCCGTGAGAAACATTTCCTGCACTCAGGACAGGAATACGGCTTCTCCCCTGTGTGAGATCTCTGATGTCTGTAAAGATGTGACTTCCGTGAGAAACATTTCCCACACTCAGGACAGGAATACGGCTTCTCCCCTGTATGAGAGCTCTGATGGTTGTAAAGATTGGACTTCACTGAAAAACATTTCCCACACTCAGGACAGGAATATGGCTTCTCCCCCGTGTGAGATCTTGTATGCCTATTAAGATGGGATTCAAATTGGAAACACTTTCCGCACTCAGTACAGGAAAACTTCTCATCTGTTGGAAGGACAGCACCGTCCCGCACAGTCTGGGGTTCCTCAGGATAAGAGGAATACAATGGTCCGGCACCGTCCCGCACAGTCTGAGGTTCCTCAGGATAAGAGGAATACGATGGTCCATCTACACTGTGTGGTGCCGGATGTACATTTGAGGCAGTCAGGTTTTCTCCTGGACTATACTGTGTGATGTCCTCATCTTCTACTTTACAGTCTGGAGACAAAGTGAGACAATCCTCTGAGGTTTTCCTCATCTCCCGTCCATCTACTAAAATAGAAAAAGATTATTACTAGACATGAGCAGGTTGGTTCCCCTAAACCAGGACTCTGCCCACATCAGGCAGCTTTGTCTCTGAGGATCTTACAATTCCTCCCTCAAGGTAACTAGTAAATGGCTCCTCTGTAGGGCGGCAACTAATGATTATTTTCAGAATTGATTAGTTGGCCGATTATTGTTTCAATTAATTGGATAAAACCCTCAAAAAAAACTTTGGTGTATAATGGAGTTAATATTCTTGAATATCTATATACAGCGGTAAATATAAATCTCCAGATATATAGTTGGATATTTAATCCACTCTGAGAATAACAGACAGATAGATGTATTATTAGAGGGGGAATCTGCTACATATCACAATCAGAGAACAACATTAATAAAATATAAAAAGAGGTAAAACGCTGTTTTGCAGATGATCAGACAGGAGTGTAATATAATATGATGGATGACAGACTCCCTTGTCATAGACAGGTAGGTGGGTACAAGCTCCCTGCACCTGATGTCACTTATGCTGGCCGTACACAAACTCATTTTTCTTTCACTAAAACATTCATCCAATTTTCTAACCATTAGTGGGTAAAATCGGCGTTCATTTTCCACCACAGTGACGTGAAAATTTCGAAGGAAAAAAAACAGAAAACTTTTACCAAGAAGTAGGATATATGGGGATTTTACCCGGGAGTCACACATGAAGATGTTAGAGGGGGAGGGGGGACTTTTATATTAAAGTAATACTGAAAGTTTAGACTTTTTTCATGGATATAATAAGTTTATATATAATGCACAATACTAGTAAACTTTTACTTTATGTAATAATAATGTCTTCTATCACCTCCAGTCTATCAGCCTCCACCTTCTCTGGGGTCAGATGCTGATCTTCCCTGCACAGAGACCTTAAAGTCATTGTAAATGTTGGATTTCTTTTTTCTGCCCTGATTCTCCTCTTCTGCACCCCCCTCCTCCCACCGGCTTTTCTGGCTCCTCCTGCCTTCAGAGTTCCCCTATACGAAGCCACAAAGTATAATATAGAGTTCCCCTATAGGAAGGTAAAAAAATCATCTTTCTCTTGCCCAGGACTACATGTCCCATGAGGCATTGCTTCTCACACATTCAAGTTCTCAGGCATTTACTGACATGGACATGGATGGTGTACTGAGCTGCATTTTCTGATATGTAAAGAAATAATGCATTCTGTACGAAGGCCAATTAATAGACTGACCAACTAATCAAATATGAAAATAGTTGACAACTATTTTCATAATCGATTAATGCGATTTGTTGTTTTAGCCCTACATCTCTGATCTCCTACCATTTAATTTCTTTATTCATGGACCTTAGTCAGAGAGTGAGGAAACAACGAGAACTGTCTTTTATAGGAGTGACAGTGATGGGGGGATTATAGGACGAGTGTCCCCCTCCCCCTCTATCACTCATTGCCATCTTCCCAACACAAGAAGTCCTGCACTTCCTTATTTAGTCCATGATTTAGTCATGAATAACAGCAGGGCTGGGGGGCGTGGCCGGACCTAGCTAGAAGATGGACGTGTGAAGCCTGAACTCCTGCCACCTCAGCGCTAATACCAGTGTATAACGGAGATTACCGGTTCGTTTTCTAAAAATTAACTATGGGAACAGCTTCCAGAACATCCTCTGCATCCAGATCTCGCTCACCGAGGAGAAATACCGGTGCTGTTACCCAGACCATTCCGGATATGTTCCGCTCCCAAAGAGGGAATATGGCGCCTTCCCGCCTCAGCTCCTCAGCGGGACATCCGCTGCTTCTACCTAATGACCACTCCGAACATTCTGACATTATACTTACAACGTCGCCAGTGGCCCCTTCCACAACGACTGAGGGTGATGGGAACGTAACACTCACCTCACAGCCGCAACGGCAGCTCACTATAGATGATCTTCGGTCCGTAGCAACGGACATTAAGGATGCCCTAGCCGCCGCCATTTCGGAACTACGCTTGGACATCCGCTCTCTTACTGACCGGGTCTCCCGCACAGAACAAGTGGTGGAGGACCAAGGCGTCGTCCTTCAGCGTTCATCAAGGAAGGTAGATGACCATACCCTGCAACTCAGAGACATGAACCGTCATCTCGAGGATTTGGACAATCGTGGCCGCCGCCATAATCTGAGAGTACGGGGCCTACTGGAATCCGTTGAGGGAGACCTAATACCTCAAGCAGTGTCATGCATTTTTTACTCGGCACTGGGCAGACCCCCGCAGGAGGCCATAGCCATGGACAGAATCCATCGCGCTCTGCGCCCGAAGGGCAAGGAAACGGATCCCCCAAGGGACATCGTCTGTTGTTTGGCTGATTACAGGCTTAAGGAAGATATCCTCAGGATGGCGAGGGACAAGCGCCTTACACATGGTGATGCCCCGATACTGATCTTCCAAGACTTGTCGGGGATCACTCTGAAACATCGCCGAGACCTCAGACCCCTGCTGGATGCCCTGCGAGGGAGGGATATCAAGTACAAGTGGAAATTCCCCTTCTGCCTGTCCGCAACGCATCAGGGCCGCACAGCAATGCTCAGAGTACCGGAGGATTTACCCCGCTTCTGCGAAACGCTGGGGATCCCCCTTGTAGCGGTCCCGGAATGGTATGCGGCCTTCCGACAATCTGTATGCAGATGGCCGAAACCACGCGAAGAGCCGATGGAGACCCAGGCGTCCAGACACCGGAGAAGGAGATCCCCATCAAACACTAGATACCATTCCGACTCGCAAGTGCTCAGAAATGAGCGAGGCGCATCTTCAGCCCCGGGTGCTAGGAGAGCCCGGAGAGATTATTGAGTATCGATTATGGCGGCCGCCATAATCTACGTTAGTGCTGGTCAGTGAGTTTTAGTGTGACACTTCTTTGGCTATGTTGGGCCCCAATCTGTTTTATTTTTCTGTTCTCTACCCGACCTGACTCCTGGATTAATTCGTACACCTTGCTTGGATGTGACATGTTGGTGCGATGGGACTTCCTTTTGTTTTGCTTTTGATTTTACTCGGGTGTGGGTGTGTCAGTACCGCTGACTAAATCCTTTGAATACCGCTTCTTCCACATCGACTTTCCCGCCTGAAGGTTGTCTACCCCTGTACTACATCACCCATAACGCTCTGTGGCGTCGGAGGATCAAGGGTCTGGAGGCGGGTACCAATGGGCAGGAATGTGTTTCTGGACTACACCACCCAGGCTGCACAGCGCCAGGAAGTGCCTGGTGAACAGGCAGTGAGACCTTCGCACTCCAGGTGGACGGTCTATACTGTCGTTCTTTGCGGGACACCCAAGAATTGTCGATTACCGGGCTGACTGTTCTTCTACCAGGACTCCGAAGCTCACTCGTTCACGTTCCAACGAACATGGGCCATCGAGAAGCCCGATCCTGACATACAGCTTACAGTCCCTCCCATGGAAGTGGTCGGACAACTGCCGGCGTCATCTTTAGACTCCTCGCATCGAGACTATCGCTGGATGATTACGGTCGGATGATTTCACCCTAAGAGCGGCCATCATGCACACACCCCGAGCCTTTGTTCTACACTCAGAACGATGACTTATGCTTACCCCCCGGTGGAGCACCCCCTGAATGCACTGTTTTAACCTTGGTTGCAAGGAACGCCATGCCGGATCGGACTATGATCGGACTCTGTTTGTGGTTCTCCCTTGAACTCATCCCCAGTTTGAACAGTTCCTGCGAGACACCCACCCAGACGGTTCGCATAGAACAGGGGAGAGTCACTTGATCCTTCCAATTATCTAGGGTTCACTGAGTTAGTTGGATATATCTCTGTTCTCACATGTTTCCTATTGATCGGTTAAATGATGTTCTGTACTCTGCTATGTTGTCCCTGCACGCGCTCGGGTACGGGCATTTATTGGGTCCCCGTGCCCTGGTGCGGCTCTGGCAGACTGAAGGGATTGGCCCCTGGAGGGTCTTCCCAACGAGGATATGGTAAGTTCCATGCCCCCCTCCCCCACCGGGATTCAACTCCCCAGGGTACCTTAGCCTCCTAGGGCTTGGTCTACCGCTCCATGGCGCTAGGGGGTGGGGAGGCGTGGCCATATTGCGCTTGATGTAAGGGGTCTATAGTCCCATATTTGATGGGCCCCCGGCTCCCTGGACCCTGTCTAGGGCTCTGGGTGTCTACTCGCTCAAGCTTTAGTCTCTGATTGTTCCACACTGGGACAAACGTAAATTGGTATCTCCTCAGTGCCGCACATATATTCGAGCTACGCTCTGGGGTGGCACGAAGTACTTTGGTTGTACTGTTTGATAGTTCTTTTTTTTTCAGATTTTTTGTTTTCTATATATAAAAGTACCTAGTTGCACTGCTCTGCCCTTTGGCTGGTCCTGACCAACCCCCACACGGTTGTGCGCAGCGGTTAGTGTACACCTTATTGGGGTGTATGCGCCCTGTGCACGCTGTACATACCTGATTTACCCCTCCCCTCTTAGGGGAGAGGACAATCTTCCTCTCTCCTAATCGGTCTATTTAACACTTGTCCTACATAATTGCTTTTCATCTCTGTCCCTCCCCCACTCTTTTTTGTGCCCTTGGCTGACTCTTTCTCCCCTTCCACTTAGTATCTCGTCCCCCCCCCCCTTTTACTTCCTCTCTACAAGTATGACGGAGCCCGGAGACACATCCTCCCCTGACGAGAGTCGGACGTCACCCCCCTATGAAACTCAAGATATATTCATTGAACGTTCGTGGACTTAACACGCCTGAAAAGCGCTCCCGTCTGCTTTACTCCCTCTGGAGGGATAAGCCACACATAGTTCTCCTACAGGAGACACACTTTCGAACGGACAATGTCCCGGTATTGCGTAACCGTTATTTCCCGATGGGATATCACGCCACGAACGCTACGTCTAAGGCCCCATACTCACGACCAAACATGTCTGCTGAAACTGGCCCGCAGGCCAGTTTCAGCAGACATGTTTGGTCGTGTGTGGGCGCGAGCGGGCTGAATTCCAGCAAACATTTGCCCGCCGGGCCTTTTCCCAGCAGACAAATATTCCTGGACTTGTTTTAAAACAGCCCGCTGGAATTCAGCCCGCTCGGACATGTACGGTCGTCAGTACAGACCTACCGTACATGTCCAGGCGCCCGCCGTCCCTCGCATGCGTCGAATGACTTCGACGCATGCGTGGAAGCATTTTAAAGGCGGGCCGCCCACGTCGCCGCGTCATTGTCGCGGCGACACCGCGTCATCGACGCGGCGACACCGCGGACACGCCCCGCGTATTGTTTACGCGCGGACTTCTGTACGATGGTGTGGTACAACCATCGTACAGAAGCCCTCTGGCAGACATGTATGGTGAAAACGGTCCGACGGACCGCTTTCACCATACATGTTTGTCCGTGTGTACCCGGCCTCAATCAAAAGGTGTCACTATACTACTCTCCAAAAACTGCCCAATGCAGGTGGACGATGTCCAAAGAGATGCACTGGGTAAATTCATTTTTATTAAGGGGAAGATACAGGGTTCTCCCGTCACTATCGCCAACGTATATGCCCCTAATTCGCAACAGGTGACATTCTTTCGCGACACGCTTCAACATCTCGTAGAATTTCAGGTGGTGATGTTGATTATGGGCGGGGATTTTAATGTTCCATTGGCTCCCCTTATGGACACGTCTAACGGGTCCACCTGTCTAACATACCGTGCCCTCCAGGCCATTAAATCGCAACTGGGCCTGTTGGCCCTTCATGACTCGTGGCGCACACTCCACCCGACCGTTAAAGACTTCACTCATTTCTCCCCTCTACACAACAAATACTCCCGCATTGATCTCTTATTCCTCACTCAGAATGACCTTGCACTTCTCTCTGACGCCACCATTGAACCGATGGTACTTTCTGACCACCACCCGGTCACTATGACACTGACATGGCCAGGCCACCGAACTGCGTCGAAGATCTGGAGAATGGATGATTCCCTTCTCCTAGACCCGGGAGACACCCAGGCGTTGTCGACTAAGCTTTCCCAATACTTTGCAGACAATGACACCGCTGACGTGGCCCCGGCGACTGTATGGGCAGCACATAAATGCGTACTCAGAGGGGAAATCATCTCCCTCATGGCCAAGCGACGCAGACTTCGAAGGGCCCGTATTGACGAACTGCTAAACCAGATTAAGACCCTTGAACGCGCCCACAAACGTTCTCTCGCGGCGGACGTACATGATTCACTACTGAAGGCTAGGACAGACTTGCTGACCGAACTCTACACCAGGCTGAAACGTAAATTTGTCCTTACCCATAAACTATATTATGAATTCGGAAATAAATCAGGTAGGCTTTTAGCCAACGCCCTACAGAAGAGGAAAGTGGCACATACGATACAGGCCATCACGTCCCCCGAAGGTGTTTCCTTTACTAGATCTGACCATATTGCCGATCAATTTTCACGCTACCTCTCGTCGCTTTACAACTTACCACCATCTCCTTCTGCGGGTACAGCCCAGGCACACACACAACTCTTAGGCCCCATACACACGGGAGGATTTATCCGCGGATACGGTCCAGCGGACCGTTTCCACGGATAAATCCTCTCGAGGATTTCCGCGGATTTCCATCCGATGGAGTGTACTCACCATCGAATCGAAATCCGCGCCGAAATCCTCTGGCGATGACGTGTCGCGCCGTCGCTGCGATTATGACGCGGCGACGTGCGCGACGCTGTCATATAAGGAATTCCACGCATGCGTCGAATCATTATGACGCATGCGGGGGATCCCTTCGGATGGATGGATCCGGTGAGTCTGTACAGACCAGTGGATCCATCCGTTGGGATGGATTCCAGCGGATAGATTTGATAGCATGTCATCAAATATTTATCCGCTGGAAATCCATCCCAGGGGATAAATATCCGCGGAAACAGATCCGCTGGAGTGTACACACCATAGGATCTATCCGCTGAAACCCATTCGCTGGGATTTTTCAGCGGATGGATTCTATCGTGTGTATGGGGCCTAAGAGGAATTCCTCGGGGCCTACGGCTCTTCCCCTACTCCCACGCCAGACATGTCCAGCTTGGATGCGCCAATAACAGCCGAAGAGACCATTTTGGCCTTGAAACAATTGAAACCCGGGAAGAGCCCGGGTCCTGACGGGCTTCCCTCTGGTTACTACAAAACGTTTTCTGCTATACTGATTCCCAAATTTGTTAAAGCCTTTACTGACATTCCCCTCCCTCCCCACACCGGTGTGGACTTACTAGAAGCACACATCACCTTAATCCCTAAGCTGGACAAAGACACCACGCTTGTCTCTAATTACCGACTTATCTCTCTGATTAACGTGGATGTAAAACTTTATGCTAAGATTTTGGCAAATAGGTTGCTCCCTTTCCTACCTGACTTGATTTCGACCGACCAGGTGGGTTTTGTCCCTGGCAGGGAAGCCAGGGACAATACCACTAAGGCCATTGACATTCACCATTGGCTGTCCACGAGTGATACGAAGGGCTTCTTCCTGTCTCTGGACGCGGAGAAGGCGTTTGATAGGGTGGCGTGGGATTACATGGCTGCAGCCTTACATAAGGTGGGATTGCCCCCCGCTTCCTTCAAATGGTGTTGGCTCTATACTCCAGCCCCACAGCCAGGATTCGGGTGAACGGCCATGTATCAAACGCCTTCTCCGTCCACAATGGCACCAGACAGGGTTGCCCCCTATCGCCCTTACTTTTCGTTTTGACCCTTGAACCTTTCCTCCATAGACTGAGGGATAACCCGGACATAAGTGGAGTCACGATCAACCGACGGCAGCACAAAATAGCTGCTTACGCAGACGATGTTCTACTGTTCCTGACTAGCCCTCATATCACCCTACCCAACCTTCTCAAGGGCTTTCAGACATTTAAGACTCTCTCAAATTTCCAGATCAATTTTGGCAAGTCCAAAGCTCTTAATGTCTCCCTACCGGGCCCGGAGGTCGGCTTATGTAAACAGAATTTCCCATTTCAATGGGAACCACACGAGATCACATACTTGGGTATAAAGCTTCCCACGCACTTAGCTGACCTCTACACAAAAAACTTTTACCGGCACTCCAGGCCATAAAGGGATATCTACTTAAATGGACGAAGGGCAGTTTCTCCTGGTTTGGTAGGGCGGCAGTGCTGAAAATGAATATCCTACCTAGATTGCTATATTTATTACAAGCCGTCCCGATAAGGCTTCCCGCCGCCTTTTTCAATTCCTCTAAGACGATCTGTAGGTCCTTCCTCTGGGCGGGTCACCCCGCTAGACTGAGTTGGTCAAGACTAATACTTCCCAAACAAAGGGGTGGTATCGGATTGCCGGACCTGTCTTCATACTATAAGGCATGTCAACTCGCGAGGATAGTAGATTGGCACGTACACCGGACCAGCAAGGCTTGGGTCGCGGTGGAAGACGCTTCCGCTGGAATGAGAGTCTCTCACTTGCCTTGGATCGACCCACGTTCTACCCCTACACAGTGCGTGTCCCATCCTCTGATCGGACCCACCCTGACTAATTTCAGGATGACATGTAGATCCTTAGACACAATGCCATACCCAGGACCGATGACACCCTTGACTCAGAATCCTGACTTTCCAGCAGACGTCCAAGTCTCCGACCGCGCGGCATCCCATGACGTTCCTACGTTGAGGGCCCACCTACTTTTCAACCATGGCTCACTCCTCTCTCACTCAGACATGGCTTCTAAACTTTCAGACTTTTATCCAAGCCGCACCGTCGATGTCGTCGTGGTACAGGGACCTTACACCTTTTGAACACCTGTGTTCTCAACCCGGCCCACTAAAACATTTGATCTCATCATTGTACTCCATCCTTGTCTCAACGGCGAAACCCAACGTCGACATCCATAGACTTTGGGACGCGGACCTGTCTGTCGTCCTGACCGATGACGATTGGGAGTCGGTGTGGACACATGTTCACAAAGGCTCCATCAATGTGTCGGCCCAAGAAAACAGGTTCAAAATCTACTCTCGCTGGTATAGGACGCCGGACAAGATTCACAAATTGTTCCCCAATGTCCCTTCCACGTGCTGGCGTTGCAAAGCAGAGACGGGCTCTTTATTGCATATATGGTGGACTTGTCCAATTATCCAACCGTTTTGGAGAGAAGTACATAGGGTAATTTCCCACGTCACTACCTTCACACCTGATTATACGCCCGCACAATATCTTCTTCACCATACTTCCCTACCCAAATCGACATATCACAAGTCCCTGCCGTTGCATCCCATCAACGCTGCTACACAGTGTATACCTATTTGTTGGAGGGATACCCTCTCCCCCCACTATAGAAGACTGGCGGTCCAGGGTGGGCAGAATTGAAGAGATGGAACGGCTCATACACCAAGCTAAAGACAGGCATGACAAATTCAGGCACACCTGGGCATGTTGGGTACACTATAGGGAAACTTTACACCCTGCAGCTGCTCCCACGCCACCTCTATCCTCATCGCAGCCGACTACGGTGGATGGTGCTGGATCCGTTTAGTCCGTCTAGTCGCCTTCTCTCACTTTTGCTTCTCCCACTCTTCCCCCCCGCTACCTATCTTTCTCTGTCAGGGCTCAGCTTACTAAAGGACCTTGTTTATCGCCCCTATACTGTTTGGTATCATAGGTCCCCCTACCGTCAACAGTGTGTTCCCTTTTGGGGTGGGCGGGTGTGGGGATGCTGCTCAATGGTCCAATGCCTTTCCATCCACGAGTTGGAACCCTCACCCCCGATCCCCCCTGTTCTCGGGCCTACTGACCAGCAGAGTCCTCACGTTTCCTCCAGTAGGTCCCCCTGACAGGGTTAGAATATTGGACGAGGATACCTCTTATGTTTTGTGATGACCTATCATAATATGTCTTACTTCTTTTGATCCCTCTTGAATGTTATTTATGCCATAACTTGCGTTTTTAAAACCTGTACAATGTATTTTGTGCCATGTATGTACTTGCATAAAACCCAATAAATTTCCCACATCCTCAGAGATCAGAGAGTGAGGATGGGGGAGAAACAACCAAGATGAAGACTGGACTGATCCTGAAGACCACCATCATTGGGTTATTGACTCCTCCCTCATTATCACTTTCTGTTTAAGATTCCAAAGTTTGAGGATGTTATCCCATTATTATCATCAGCTATAAAATGTACAGCTGGTAGAAAATAGGAGCAAAAGATGTATGGACTATGTAATGTACAACTTATTATATATGTTGGAAAGATTGGAAGACGCAGAAAAAAACCCAGATCTGAATAAAAATACCATTAGAAAACTAGAGGAAGAAATTATAGCTTTAAAAAAAGAACAACAGGAACAAGCGTACAAATTAGAAGATCAAGAAAACAGAGACAGAAGGAAGAATATTAGAATACGTGGAGTCCCAGACTCTTCTCAGTCAGAAAATCGACCAGAAATAATAAGGAAAATCTGTAACCCATTACTAGACAGAGAAATAACTTCCCCATTAAAAATAGAATGGGCACACAGGATAAGAAGGCCAAGAGAAATACCAAAAGAGAGCCCTAGAGATATCATCATCATAAGATTTGAAAGCTGGGAAGAGAAAAATCAACTTTGGAGAAACCTGAGAGGAAAGTCTCCAATAAAATTTGAAGAGCATAACATTCAAATATATCAGGATCTATCACAAGAGACGCTTAGAAGAAGTAGAAGTTTAAGACCAGGGATGGACTGGCCATCGGGACTACCGGGAGTTTCCCGGTGGGCCGATGGCTAAGTGGGCCGCCTGTCACTGTCAGTGTCTCTCTCTCGCCTCGTCACATTTATGCTAATGCTCCTGCACCCGGCGGCTGCGCCAGCCAATAGCCATCATCAATTGACACTTCTCTCCTCCTAAATTTACAGCCCTGCCCCCGTCCTAGCGGCGTGACGTCACTCGCGGCCGTAGGCGGGAGGGGATTACTATGGGAGGAGCCGCCTCCTCCCATAGTAATCCCCTCCCGCCTACGACCGCGAGTGACGTCACGCCGCTAGGACGGGGGCAGGGCTGTCAATTTAGGAGGAGAGAAGTGTCGACATGGTGTGACATGGTGTGTGCGGGCTGGTCTTTGGTGGTGATCGTGACCACTTGCTGCCGGAGTTCCGCCTCTCTGCCTGGTGCGCTGTGTATTTTCCGAGGTCTCTCTCATCTACCCCCTCTGTCAGCCCTGCCCCCTTGGTCAGCCCTGCCCCCCTTGGTCAGCCCTGCCCCCTTGGTCAGCCCCCCTCGGTCAGCCCCCCCTTGTCAGCCCTGCCCCCCTTGGTAAGCCCACCCCTGGCAGCCCTGCCCCCCTTGGTCAGCCCCCCTCTGTCAGCCCCCCTCTGTCAGCCCTGCCCCTTGGAGGCCCCCCCTCTGTCAGCCCTGCCCCCTTGGTAAGCCCCACCCCTGGCAGCCCTGCCCCCTTGGTCAGCCCCCCCTCTGTCAGCCCCCCTCTGTCAGCCCTGCCCCCTTGGTAAGCCCACCCCTGGCAGCCCTGCCCCCTTGGTCCGCCCCCCCCCTGTCAGCCCCCCTCAGTCAGCCATGCCCCCTTGGTCAGCCCCCCTCTGTCAGCCCTGCCCCCTTGGTCAGCCCCCCTCTGTCAGCCCTGCCCCCTTGGTCATCCCCCCCTCTGTCAGCCCCCCTCTGTCAGCCCTGCCCCCTTGGTCAGCCCCCCTCTGTCAGCCCTGCCCCCTTGGTCAGCCCCCCTCTGTCAGCCCACCGCCTCTGTCAGTCCCCCCTCTATCAGCCCCCCTTTCTGCCGCCCTCTGTCAACCCACCCCCCTCTGTCAGCCCCCATTCTCTGTCAGCCCACCCCTCTCTGAAAGCCCCATCTCTGTCCCCCCCTCTCCCTCTGTCAGCCCACCTCTTCTCTGTCAGCCCACCCCTGTCAGTCCCCCCTCTGTCAGCCCCCCCTCTGTCACCCTCTGTCAGCCCTCCTCTGTAAGCCTACCCCTTCTCTGTAAGCCCACCCCCCTCTGTTAGCCCACCCCCTCTCTGTCCCCCCTCTTCCTCTGTCAGCCCCCCTGTCAGCCCACCCCATCTCTGTCAGCCCACCCCCCCTCTGTCAGTCCCCCCTCTGTCAGCCCCCTCTCTGTCACCCTCTGTAAGCCTACCCCTTCTCTGTCAGCCCACCCCCCTCTGTTAGCCCACCCCTCTCTGTCCCCCTCTTCTCTGTCAGCCCCCCTGTCAGCCCACCCCATCTCTGTCAGCCCTCCCCCCCTCTGTCAGCCCACCCTATGTCAGTCCCCCCATCAGCCCACCCCTTCTCTGTCAGCCCACCCCTCTGTCAGCCCCCCTCTCTGTCACCCTCTGTCAGCCCACCCCCCCCTCTGTCAGCCCACCCTATGTCAGTCCCCCCATCAGCCCACCCCTTCTCTGTCAGCCCACCCCTCTGTCAGCCCCCCTCTCTGTCACCCTCTGTCAGCCCACCCCCCCCTCTGTCAGCCCATCCTATGTCAGTCCCCCCATCAGCCCACCCCTTTTCTGTCAGCCCACCCCTCTGTCAGCCCCCCTCTCTGTCACCCTCTGTCAGCCACCTCTCTGTCAGCCCACCCCCCTCTGTTAGCCCACCCCTCTCTGTCCCCCCCCTCTTCCTCTGTCAGCCCCCCTGTCAGCCCACCCCATCTCTGTCAGCCCACCCCCTCTCTGTCAGTCCCCCCTCTGTCAGCCCCCTCTCTGTCACCCTCTGTAAGCTTACCCCTTCTCTGTCAGCCCACCCCCCTCTGTTAGCCCACCCCTCTCTGTCCCCCTCTTCCTCTGTCAGCCCCCCTGTCAGCCCACCCCATCTCTGTCAGCCCACCCCCCCCCTCTGTCAGCCCACCCTATGTCAGTCCCCCCATCAGCCCACCCCTTCTCTGTCAGCCCACCCCTCTGTCAGCCCCCCTCTCTGTCACCCTCTGTCAGCCCACCCTTCTCTGTCAGCCCACCCCCCTCTGTTAGCCCACCTCTCTCTGTCAGCCCCCCTCTCTGTCCGCCACAGCAGGGTGCACCATTCCAGCCACCCACTGACCCAAAGCAGAGAGCCAGGCTAGCCACCAATAGCAGAGTGCACCATGCCAGCTACTCACCCACTGGTCCACAGCAGGGAGCCAGGCAGCCGCCCACAGAAGCAAGCTACTCACGGCGACCCACCCACAGCAGGGCCAGGGTTACAGCCACCCATAGTTACCCACCCACAGCAGAGCCAGGGTGCCAGCCAGCCACCCACGGTGACCCACCCACACCAGGAAACCAGACAGTCACAACAGGGTGTCAACCAGCCACTCACAGAAGCCAACCGGCCACGGTGACCTTCCACAGCAGGATGCCAGCCAGCCACCCATGGTGACTCACCCACACCAGGGAGCCAACCAGCCACAGCAGGGCGCCTGCCAGCCACCAACAGGAGCCAGCCAGCCACCCACCCACAGAGGACTCAGGAGCCAGTCACAGCTACAGTACCCAGTGAAGGTAAGAGGAGCGCTACACAGTGCCAATTTTATTTCTTTATTTGTGAGAGGTTGGGGCAGGGGGTTTTACTTATGTTATTTTGCGCAATTGCGTATAGTTTATATACTGTTTTTGTGTGTGTTTGCAAAAACAAAAGTGGGCTGGTCTGGATGAAGTCCAGGGCCAAATTTTTGTCCCAGTCCATCCCTGTTTAAGACCATTACTAAAGGTTCTGCAAGAGTTAGGAATACAGTATAATTGGGGATTCCCAGCATGCCTGATCCGCAGGAAAAACGGGGTCACGGCAAGACTAAGATTTAATCGAAGAAACGCCGGAATTTTGTCAAAAATTAGATATTCCAATACCCACTAATTAATGAAATGGAAATATAAGCCATGGGGGTAGGGGAGAAGGAGGCGAGGGAGTATAATGGGGATAGGATGATATAGAAAGAAAGAGACCTGGGGACTGGAGATCCCGCGACTGCCCCGGCGTTAATCCCCTTGAAACAGGGGATAGAAGACTGTGGCAAATAGTTCTCCGCCTACAGAGAGGAGCATAAGAGCGCCAAAGGGGGCGCAAGAGGAGATGCTCCATATCCAGACCATAGGGTCAAGGTTCCATCATGGGATGAGGGGGAGGGAAAAAGGGGGGAGGGTGGGAGGAGAGGGTGGGTAGGAGTTTAGGTGCAGTTATCTGTCTGGAGAAGGAAGGAAGGAGAGAAGGAAAAAAAAAGAAGGAAAAAAAAAAAAAGAAAACATGTCTAATGTAAATTTTATTAAATATAATGCAAGAGGCCTCTGTTCACCAGAAAAAAGACACATGGTCCTAAAAGAAATTGAAAGATATTCCGCAGAAATAGTCTTCTTACAAGAAACACATATAACAGTAGATTCCAGTGTCAGACTCTATTCTCGGGCAGTCCCAACTTGGTACTATGGAGACTTCCCACAGAAACGATCTAGGGGGGTCGCCATAGGGATAGGGAAAATATTAGCTTTAAGGTAGAAGACAGAAGAGTTGACCCAGAGGGGCGCTATCTGTTTTTAAGAGGGGCCCTACAAGGGAAAAAATACAAGCTAGCAAAGGCTATATACTGTCCCAATAAACACCCCCAAAAATATCTTAGGGGGGTCCTAAATGCACTAACTGATTTTAAACAAGGCTATGTAATTCTAGCAGGCGACTTTAACTTTACATTGGAACGTCATTTGCATAGTACGTCTGGTGCACAGATGCAAGATTTTAAGCAACTGCGATTATTGAAAAAAAAAATGTTCAACCATCAATTAATAGACCCGTGGAGAATTGCATATCCAATAAAGGGATTATACACATCATTCATCAGTGCACGACACGTACTAAAGATTAGATTATCTAATGGTAGATCATGTTGTACTGGAATATGTAAACAAAACCTCAATCGGTATAATCTCAATCTCTGACCCACGCTTCGGTAATAGTTAGAATACGTTTTAATTGATATCGGGAACAAAGACAAGGGATGTGGAATTTAAAAGAAGATAGACGATATAGAAGTAAGGTGACATAGTAAACAAGAGATTGAGCAATATTTTTTGACAAATAAACACACCGGACGTTAGTTCTGCGACAATATGGGAAGCCCATAAGGCATGCATTAGGGGTAAGCTAATCTTTATAGGGGCAGGGGAAAAAAAAAGGCAAGAGAAGCAAACAGAAAAAAATGTAATCAGGGAGTTACAAGGACCTTGACAAAAACATAAAAACCAAGGAGAAAGTGAAACATATCAGAAAATAGTCATAAAAAGGGCCCAACTTAGAGACTTGATGGAACTCGAAACCAGAAACATATTCAAGAACATAGCAAAAGAAAGATACACCGGGGAAATATCTTGCTAGACTATCTAAGGAAAAAAAATATATAAACTACATTGAAAAATAAAAAATCAAGTAGAGCAGATAAAAACAAGACCTCTGAAATTGCAGAGGCCTTTCAGACTTTTTATAGCGCATTGTACTCCATCAGAAAAGGAGAAACTCAGGAGCAGAAAGAATCCAGGAAAATAAAATTTAAGGAATACTAGAGGAAGGCTAATTACCCAAGCTGTCGCAAGACAATGTCGAACTCCTAGATGACCCAATAACGCAGGGGGGAAAGCCATAAAGCCATCCAAGAAACATCTGGAGGTAAGAGTTCAGGTCCGGACGGGTTACCGATTAAGTACTATAAAAAATTAAAGAACTCTTGGTCCCAGAGCTATGCAACTATTTCAATAGATTGGGAGAAAATGAAGAAACAAGGAAAGAATCTCTCCTCGCCAATATTTCAATTATTCCTAAAACGGGAAAAGATGCACTCTTTGTTCCAATTATCGTCCAATAGCATTATTAAATGCTGACATTAAGGTTTATGCAAAAATATTGGCAATGAGGATAAAGGCATTAATGCCGGACTTAGTAAACGCAGATCAGACGGGATTTGTAATAGGGAGAGAAGGGAGGGATAATAGTCTAAGAACTCTACTGCTTTTACGGGAGGATGAAATTAAGAAACCCCCAGTCGTACTCATGTCAATTGATGCTGAAAAAGCTTTTGACAGAGTCGACTGGGGGTTTATGATGGAAACATTGCAAACTATAGGATTAGGACCTAGATACATGAAATGGGTGGAAAACCTATATAATTACCCAACGGCAAGGGTGAAGGTCAATGGGAGTGTGTCGTCTGAGTTTGAAATGATGAACGGAACCAGACAGGGCTGCCCGCTCTCACCCCTCCTGTATGTAATATCGCTGGAACCATTACTGTCCAGGATACGGAGCAATCCGAGTATGGGTGGGTGAGAGTGGGAGAGGAGGAGCACAAGGTTGCGGCGTACGCATACTCCTATAGTGACCAAGAAAGGACTCTCTCTTCCCAATGTAATGACAGAAATAAAAAAATATGGGAACTTTCTAATTTTAAAATCAATCCTGTAAAAACGGTAATCCTGAACTTGGGAATAGATGCAAAAGAAGAAAAAGACTTACAGCAAGAATTTCCATTTATTTGGGGGAAAAAAAACATTAACGTACTTAGGAATAAAGATTACACCTAGAGTTGAAAAACTATACGTGGCTAATTATATCCCATTAGTCAATGAAATAAAACAGGATTTGAAAAATCTAGCAAAGAGACCGATCTCCTGGGTAGGTAGGATCAATGCATTTAAAATGATGATTTTACCGAAAATAATTTACAAGTTCCAAATGCTCCCTATAAGAATTCCACAAAACTTTTTCAAGATGGTAAAAACTATAATCTTGAAATATATTTGGCAGGGCAAAGAGGCCAGAGTAAACTATACTATTCTAAGTCGTTAAAAAAAAAAAAAACTGGGGGGTTGGCGCTCCCAGACATAAAAAGATATTACCAGGCCGTAATTTTAGCAAGGTTAGCTGAATGGAAAAACATACACTAAAAAGAAGTGGGCACAGATGGAAGACACAAAAAGTTTGACACAACTAAATAAGAATGTTTGGATTCCACCTAAATTTAGAAAAATGGGCACAGACATACACAGCATCACGAAGAATGTATTTAAAATATGGGATACACTATATAGGCGGGAAAAATGGGAATATAACTCCCCATTAATCCCATTAGCAGGCACAATTTTTTTTCTACCAGGCAATAAGACACGAATGGGAAAGTATTTGGGTACTAAAAGATTAGGGGAAGTGGTTACACAAGGGAAAATAAGGTCAAGAAACGATCTTCAAACACAGGAAGGGGTTCAACACTTTAGCGATTGGGAATACTTTCAATTAAAACATTTTGTGAGCACCTTACCACAGCCGATAAGAATGATAAAACATTGAACTCAATAGAAAAGAATATGCTCCATCGGAAAAACCATTAAAACATGGAATTGCGGTACTATATGGGATACTAACAGACTTAGAGATGCAGGGAACACTGATATGTGTAGAAAAAATGGGGACAAGACATTGGGAAAAACCTAGAGGACTCACAAATGATAGGTGCAGTGTTCAACAATGCTACTGATATTACCACAATTGAGACAAATTATAAATGTATGGTTCGCTGGCATCTGACCCCTGAGAGAATGAATAAAATACATCCAAATAACTCCACGCTGTGTTGGAGGGAATGCAATCAAGTATGGAACCACTATGCATTGTTTGGTGGGACTGCCTGAGGAATACAAGAGTACTGGAAAGAAGTCCTAGAATATATAGAAGAAGTTACAAGCGAAAAGATCCACAAAATCCTTTGCCTGTTTGTTCCACGGAATGGATAGGTCAAATAAACAGTACGGATCGACTTTAGTTCCGGTGTTGCTGAATGCAGCAAAGGGTTTAATCCCAAAAAACTGGCTACACCCACAGAGGCCATCCATAAAAGAATGGATACACCGAGTTGATTATATATCAGAAATTGAATATCTGGGACGAGGAGAAATGGGAGGTGAGATTAGAAGTAGAACAGTCTGGGAGAAATGAAAGCTTTCAAAATATCAGAAAAATTTACACAGGCAATGATAGAAATAGACAGGTGAGACCTAGGTATAAACAGAGAAATTAAACCTAAACAGTGACTGACAGAACCGAAGGGAGATAGGGGGGGGGGAACAAAAGACGAAAGTAGAGTAGTAACTCAGGGGCGGACTCTTTCTATGTAGCAATGGGTCATAACTAATAATGTTCAAAAATGATTTTTCTTGTATATAGCTGAAAGAAAAAAAAAAAAAAAAACAATTATATAAAAAAAAAAGCAAATGAGATAATAGATTGATAAACCACATGTGATGCGAGTCCACAGAGGAGACGTGAAGGGCGGAGTTACCGTGAGCATGTCTCGCTGTCCTGCTTCCTGGTTGAGTCTGATGTGGGGAAAAAAAAAATAACTACCAATGTATCCAGAACTGAAACTTGGTTGTTGGGAACGGAACGGAAGTGAACTCAGATAGCCTAGAGAGTAAGTTCCAGAGAAACTAACTCCAGTGTTGCTGTTTCATGCACATCTAATTGCGTATAAAGAAGTCAGGATCGGCCTTGTCTTGTATACATTGTCGTGGATCGAGGGGGGGGGGGGGAATTAGGATAAAATAATAGGAGAGGAAAGGGTGCAAGGAGAGGGGGACGAGAAGAGATGGATAAGAAGGGGGATTCAGTAGGGTCATCAGAGCAATATTCATTTAAAGGGGTTGACGCCTGGAAGAAAGGGGATATGGACAGTATTTGGCCCAGGGTTCCCAGGTGAGTTCAAAAATACGGGTTTTGTCTTGTATAATGCTGACTATTTTCTCCTGTGCCATGATCCAGATATTTTATACTTCACTGCTGTGTTTGGAACTGAAGTTTTTTTCCCAATGGGCAACTATTGTAATTTTGGTGCCCAACAGGATGAAGAAAATCAGTACTTGAGTATGTTTGTCTGCCTCATTCACTTTAAGGTTAAGGAGTGCTATGTCTGTTGTTTGGGGGACCTGTACTGTCCTCACTCTGCATATCAAAGAAAATACTTGTTCCAGAGACCCCTTATGCGTGGCATGACCACCATATATGAAACATTGTTCCTACATGTTGCATTTTCGAAAACACAGCGGAGAAACATCAGGGTAGATCCTAGCGAGGAGGAAGGGAACCCTGTATCATCGGGTCAGTATTTTAAGGCTTGCTTCAATCAGGGAGATATTTAATATACTCTTGAAGGATCATTGAAAACAGGTAAACCATTTATCCTGATCCCAGGATATATCGAGGTAATTTTCCTAAAGAGAGAGCGTAGGACGGTTTGGAGGGCGTAGATGATGGAGATCCCACCTACGTGAAGTTCGAGTACCAAGGTTCATAAGTCGTGACCCTGGGGGTTCTGGTTTATTAGGCCAGATCGAATGGAGGAAATGTAGTAGTTGTGAGTATCTGAACCATTCAGAGGAGGGCATCTCTAGTTTACTAATGCAGAATGCGATAGATTAATGGGGCCTGTGGAGGTGAAAAAAGTTCCCTATTATAAGCAGTCCTTTATTGAGGCCACCAACTAAATGCTAAAATGTTCATTCCCGGATGAAAGTCGGATTATGGAACATATGTGTTAGGGGACGAAAGGGCGGAGATCAGGGATGGGTTTTTGCGTATTTTATCGCACAGAGCTAATTAGTGGGAGAGAGTGGGAGCTAAAATGGGGGGTCTGAGTTGAGCAGGTGACCATATTAAGAAGTCAATAGTGTGGAGGGGGACTGCTAGTCTCTCAATGGAGACCTAATCAGGTTTTGGGCCCTGTGAATAGAGATCTGGGCCAGCTGTGCGGCTTGGTAGTACCACCAGATGTTGGGTAGAGCGAACCCTCCTGAGATTTAAGTCTAAATAGGATATTTTTAGAGCATCTTTTGCCTTTTGGGCCCCATATAAATTGGAGTCACTTTTGTGTGGGGGCGTGGCCGGATGTAGGAGCGGTGTTTGTGGTGTGGGAATGATGGAGTGAGCGTGTGTATCAGCCCCCCGCTCCATACCGCTCCATACCCCTCATATATGCCCGATTTATAGTGCACCTTGCCTGAGCCTTTCCTTCTCCCTAAGTCTTTCCCTCCTGTGACAGCAGTGGGGGATCGGAGACCTTCCAGCACCTTGCAGCATTGCCCCCCTCCCCCCCGGGGAATCGGCTCCTACCTTGCAGTGGATCGCTGATAGCCTTTGGGGAGCCCGCGCGGTGTGCGGTGTGAGAGGCCGGTAATTGGGGGGAGCAGCTGTTTGCGGAGCACGGGGGTCGGCAGCAGGAGAGGAGTCCCTGCTGCAGTTGGAGCCAGACCCGGAGCTAGCTGAGTGGAGAGAGAGAGAGCTCTGGAGTACTCTGCTGCACCCTGCTGGGGAAAAAACAGACTGCAGCGAGTATGTTCTGTAAAGAGACAAAGAGACAACTCTTCTAGCAAAATAGAGATGTGAAAAAAAAAAAACAAGATCCAGGTGAAACACTGCCCTTTTTGCTCATTTTTCTTACTAGGTAAAAGTGAAAATGTTCTCATTTTATAATTAATGACTTTGTTCGATTATTATTATTGCAATGTGGAACAGAGGTATACTATCAAGAGCCCACCCCAATGCATGTGTATTGAGCAGCCGTAACTAACATAACCAATGATTACTCTTATATGTTACGCCTGATCCTCCGTTGTATTCTCGTTGTATTTCCGCCCCGACATCCAGTAAAGAGGAGGAAAGGAAAGGAAAAAGCTAAAGTTAAATTCTCTCCCATGACTCTGTGAACAATCTCTTTATTGACCATTCAGTGCTGGAATCCCCCCCCCCTTTTTTTTCTTTTTTTTTCCTCCCCAGGCTTTTTTTTTTTTTTTTTATTAACATAACTGTAGCCCCGTAGCGGGGGAGGCGAGTTGCTTCCTGTACGCATTTTTTTTCTCTTCCTAATATGTCCAAGGGACAGGCGGGAGCCCTAATTACACGGTCCGCAAAAAGCCAGGCAAGTGCATTAGCGTCTTCAGCAATATCTACAGCAGCTGTAGCAAAACTTAATCGCTTTGCTCGAACCTCTTTGTCACCGGCAAAGGCAGTCCAATTGCAGACTGCACAAGCAGGAGCACCTTTGGACAGGAGAAGTAGGGGCACGACGACGATTAAATCAGCAGCTGTACCCCCAACAAAAACTGAGAGTACTAAAGGGGCTGGTGGAGGAAAAGATTACACGGAAAACGCGATAACGAACGCAGCAGTAAAACCAGCCAATTTACCCCAAAAAATTATGGAGGGGGGCACAACAGGAAGCGAGGGGGAACCCACTTTGAGAGACCTCCTGCATGCCATCAACTCCTGCAGGGACTCGATAACAGGCCTAGAGACCCAATTGAAAGGTATCAAGGAGGATTTATGTTCAATGGGGGATAAGTTGAGTAAGACCATGGAAAGAACATCTATCCTAGAGGAAAGACTAAGTACAGTCGAAGATGAACTATTCCCGCTTAAACAAGAAATCTCAGGGTTAAAGAAACAAATGGACATGCAGGGAGCGAAGATCGATGACCTGGAAAATAGAAGCCGCAGAAATAATGTTAGAATTATTGGCATACCGGAGCGGAGCGAGGGAGCTAACCCCATTGCATTTCTCGAGGACTGGTTTAGAGAGACTTTTGGTGCCACATCTTTTTCACCCTTTTTCGGCATTGAACGTGCCCACCGGGTTCCCTTTAAACCACGTTTGCCAAGTGAGCGCCCTAGACCACTCCTTGTCAAAATATTTAACTATAACGACAAAGTAACTCTACTGCGGAAGGCTAGAGAAAAAGGGGAGATTTTATATAATGGGGTTAAAGTCTCGCTGTATCAGGATTTCTCCCCCGATCTGCAGAGGCGCAGAGCTGAATTTATTTCAATCAAGCGAACTCTTCAAAAACATGGACTTCCTTATGCTTTGCTTTACCCAGCCCGCCTACGAGTCTCCGCATTGGGTGGAACCTTTTTTTTTTATTCACCGGCAAGTACTGCGAAGTGGCTTGAGGACAATAAGAAAGACCTATGACCCACAGAGAGAAGGTGAAGTGGAGGAGGAAAGAGAGAGAAAAGAGGAACTTGGATTTTTTATTTTTTTTCTCTCTTTTACTTAATGCACTTTTAAATATGTACATGAATTTAGCAATATTGCTATATGTTAATGTGCTGAATTCAGGCTAGTTAAAACACAGGCAATCTTTTTCTAACATAATTATAAGCACTTAAACTTCACAAAATGGGACGAGGAGAGGGGAGAACGTAAGAGGCACTGAAATAAGGTTAGAGGGAGGGGGGTGGGGCGGGGGGGAGGGTAGTATGGTTGTGGTTTGTATAGGGAGGTATGTAGTTGGGAGGTCCCAACAATGGTGTGCAGTGTGGAGGCCACAGGTAGAGCCCCTAGGGGAGGCCCAGGAGGGCCAAGGGAGGGAGGGGGGTGCAGCGGGGGGGGAGGGAGGGACATATTGGGGAGAGAGGAGGGGCGGGGGGGCAGGGGTGAAACGGTTGGGTTACACACCACTATTAAGCGTTTGACACTACTCACAATTGCAATTTCCCCTATTTAGATTGTTTTCATTATTTTTCTGTTTTAAGGTATGGCGAAGTGGGTAACGCTTTTTGCGGGCTCCCCCTTTTTAATTTTTTTTATTTTCTTTCTCCTCTTTTTTTTTGCCCTTCCTTTTACTGCTTCTTCAGTGTCAGGGGAGTCGTATTACGCTCTCACTTTTGTTTAAAGCAATGCCCCGGGGAGTTTTTTTACATAGTACACATTATTCCTGGAAGAACGTGTTTTTTTCTGGCTCTTTTTTTCAGTATATACAATTTTTTGACTGATGTGTGTTTTTTTTGGGCCTTCTCCACCCTCCTTTTACTACCGGGACCCCCCCCCCCTTTTCTTTTCTTTTTTGGTCCCCAAGATACAAACTGGGCAAAGGTCAGGGGTTGCTAAACTTAACTATAACACATGGCAGATAAGACGTTCTGTATAAAATCCCTGAATGTGCGTGGAATGAGGGACCCAACCAAGAGAGCAACTATTTTGGATATGTTGGGGGGGGGAGGTGCCGGTCTGCTCTGTCTACAGGAGACACACTTAACTGCAAGTACAGCTACACAGTTGTGCGGCCCAAAATTCCAGGCCACTTACCACTCGTATCACTCATCCTACTCTAGGGGAGTGAGCATACTGGTGGGGAAAGGATTGGTATTCTCCTGTAGAGAGAGCAGGGTAGATGATCAGGGAAGGTTTATATTTTTATTTTGCTTAATTGAAAATAAACTATTTGTGATAGCTAGTGTTTATATTCCCCCACCATTTAAATTTGAAGTCTTTCATAAATTGATCGAGTTTACATTGGACAAACCAGGAATACCGATAGTTATTATAGACGACTTTAATGAAACCTTAGATAGGACCCAGGATAGGTTCCCGCCAGGAAATAGATCTAAAACAAAAGGAGAGGACCGACTAGCGCTATTTTTGGATGAAGTGGGGCTATGTGACATTTGGCGTACGCGCTATCCGCAGGAACGTCAATACTCCTGTTTTTCGAAGACTCACCACACTTTATCCAGAATAGACATGGCGTTGGGTAACGAGGAGGCAGCATCACTAGTAATAAATATAGAATATGGCCCAAGAGGAGTCTCTGATCACTCGCCAATGGAGCTGACAATAAAAACTAGGGGTAAATGGTACCCAAGAGAATGGAAAATTAAGTTAAGTGAACATAGTATGGTGATGTCGGCTCTTAAAGAATTTTTACAGATAAATGAGGGAACTGCATCAGTGGGGGTGGTATGGGATTCCCTAAAAGCCTACCTCCGAGGCCTCCTGATCCAAAAGATAGCAGGGATTAAGAGGAAGAACAGGGAGGGAGAGAGTGAGACAAGGAATCAGTTGCTACAGGCAGAGAAGAGATACATTGAAACCCCAACCTCTCATAGCTTAAAAGAGTGGCTAGAAAAACAACAAATATACAAAATGACTATATTAAAAAGAACAGAGGGAAAACGAATATTCCAGAAACAGAATCAGTTTGGAGAGGGAGAGCGAGTGGGGCGTTTATTATCTCTGCTTATTAGAACTAATTCCCCCCCCTCCACTGTTACAGCAGTTAAGTTATTAAACGGTGAAATCTCCTTCGATAAAACCGTGATATTAAATACCTTTAGAGAATTCTTTGTATCCCTTTATAGCTCTAAGAGAAGGGAGGGGACTGAAGGACTGGAAACATTTTTCCAGGGACTGCCCGTCCCGACCCTATCGGAGGAAGAAAACATTAACATGGAGGCGCCAATTACTCTAGGAGAATTAAAACAGGCAGTGGCGGGGATGTCAACTCAAAAGTCACCAGGCCCAGATGGGATGCCCATAGAGATCTATAAAAGATATGGGGATATCCTGCTACCAGAACTCCTAAAGACACTAAATTGGGCATTGACTCAGGGAATACTTCCCATCTCTATGAAAGAAGCTACTATCATTGTCTTGCATAAGGAGGGGAAGGATCCAAGAGAGGCTTCATCTTATCGCCCTATCTCACTTCTATGTACTGACGCGAAGATCTTGGCCAAAGTGTTAGCAACACGTCTTAACCGGTATATCCAAGGGCTTATACATCCTGACCAATCCGGCTTTATCCCCAATAGTCAACCAGTACCAACATCAGGAGAGTGTTCCTGAATATGCAAATTCCAACAGAGGGAGAGGGCTCTAGAGCCGTCTTAGCCCTGGATGCTGCCAAGGCTTTTGACAGTCTGGAATGGGACTACCTATGGAAGGTCCTAGAGAAATTCGGGTTTGGCCCCAGGTTCATGAGTTGGGTGAAGTTGTTATACAATCAGCCAGAGCAAAAATTAAAATCAACAATGAATTTTCAGAAATTTTTCAACTAGAGAGAGGAACGCGACAGGGCTGTCCCCTTTCTCCCCTTCTGTTCGCTTTGGCGATGGAACCATTGGCTATTAAAATTAGGAAAACTAAAGATATACAGGGGTTCCACAGACAGACTATAGAGGATAAGATCGCACTGTTTGCGGACGATGTCCTCTTCTTTTTGGGAGACATTGAAACCTCATTAAAAAATGTGATCAAAGTAGTGGGCGAGTTTGGGCTATTTTCCGGGTTGGTTATTAATTGGGAAAAGTCAGCACTACTGCCAATTGACCCCCTTGGTGCCCAGATACCTCAGGGAATCCCCCAGTTAAAAGTTGTAGTTATGATGAAATATCTCGGGATATGGATCACGAGGGACATTAATAGCTTTGTCCAAAATAACTTAATTCCTCTTTTGTCTAAATGGGAACATAAAAGAGATGTCTGGTGTAGACTACCATTATCCATAGCGGGACGTAGCAATCTGATAAAGATGATATGGCTGCCCCAGTTACTCTATATCCTCCAGAACTCCCCAGTCTGGATAGCTCAAAAATGGTTCAAAAAGATAGAATCCCTCTTCAGAGAGTTAATTTGGAAGAAGGTACAAGCTAGGATTTGTCTCCAGACCATGCAGTTACCTGCTAAAGAGGGGGGAATGGCAGTACCTCACCCGAAAACATATTTTCTAGCCTCACAGCTACAACAGCTTGCGAACTGCGGATTGGAGGGAGGGGGGAATTCCGCTAGATTGATGCTAACTGGGGCACCACATAGGACAATAGTGGAGGCACTTGAGGCGGGTTCGTTCGTCCATAAATGTCCAACTATAAAACTTAGCCTTAAAGTGTGGCAAACAACAAAAGCATTGATGGGCTACAAGGGAATAACAATATTCGCCCCCCTCTGGTGCAATCAAAACTTAAGAGAATTAAAAGACATTGAGAGATGTAAAGAATGGGAGAGACAAGGGATAAGCCGTTTAAACCAACTGTACAATGGAGAACAGATGAAATCCTTCGCAGACTTGCGACAGGAATTCAATATAACAAATAAAACATTTTACAGATATCTACAGATACGACATGCTATCCAAGCCCAGTTTGGGTTACAACCCATTGTATGGTCCTCGGCCCCCACCCTCCTGAAAATAACCTCTTCAAAAACAACTAAAGGCCTGATATCTGAGTTGTACTCTAGAATAGGAGCTAAAACAGTAAGTAGGGCAGGCCCCATTAAGAGCAGGATAGGATGGGAGAAAGACTTAGGTCAAATGACCACGGAACAGTGGAGTGCGATCTTGAGGAGGGGGGTATTGGTTTCGATCTCCCCATCTCAGAAGGTATCACACTTGTTCCTCTTGCATAGAGTATACTATACCCCCAGGAGAATGTTCAATCTCGGGTGGAGAAGTACTGACGAATGCCCAAGGTGCAGAGCGACAGGCAATCTTATCCACATGATGTGGAAATGTCCTAAGCTATTTAGATACTGGGAGGAGGTGGTGGACATAATAAATAAAACTTTTAAAACTAAGCTAGAAGCTGAGTCTAAGATATGCTTGCTAGGCAGTATTGAGGAGGATAGAGTGCCAGCCAGTTCCCTTGAAGTGGTACTGAGATGCCTCTTCCAGGCGAGGAAGTTAATTGCGTTGAGGTGGCAGGCCCAGATGCCACCCACTGTCAAATCTTGGGTTGAAACTATTAACACAATGATTTGGAGTGAGAGAGTGACACTTACCCGACAGGGGAATTATAGTAAGTTTGTGAGGATGTGGAAACCCTGGTTAGACGAAACAGGTTGTTCTATATAAAAATCGCCATTCAAATTCAATAAATATCTTAACCCGCTATCGGGCATTCCTTTATGGGGAAGACGTATTTAACGAAGTAGATTAACTTCAAAAACCGGCTCACGGTGTGATGGGAGGGTGGGAGGGCGGGTGAGGGTTTGCGGGGTGGGAGGTGAGCTATGACAGTTCAGAAACAAGTGGTCTTTCATTTATTCACAATATTATAAAGAACGAGGGTAGGAAAAGATAAGGGGAAAATAGGGAAAAACGTTTGGTTGTGTATTGTTTATAATACGTACGAGGATGTAACACTTTTTGTATCTTTTTATATGCAAACAACAATAAAAAAGCATTGAAATAAAAAAAAAATGAATGTTAGATTGAAGTGTATGCACTTGTGATTTCTGGATAGGGATAGGTAGAGATCTGAATAAGTAAAAGGAGGAGATTGTGTTTATGCGGCCTAGCCAGGATAGGGTATGCTGAGCCCAATTGGCAAGGTCTTATGTCAGTTTATGGAAAGCGGCCGGGTAATTAGAAGAGTATAAGGAATCTATTCTAGGGGGTAGATTGACCCCTAGGTATGGGATGGAAGTCAAGCACCAGGAGAATGGGAAATGGCTTTGTAAATTACAGAGAAAATTGGGGGGGGGGGGGGGGGTAGTGATGTTTAGTGCTAATGATTTTGAGACATTCACGCAGAGAAATGTTGGGTGTTGATATCAGTGGAGAGGTGACAAATAGAAGCAGATCGTCAACAATGCACACCTATGCTCTTGTTTCCCGCAGAAGACTCCCTTAAAGGAACACTAAAGGCAAAGTTTTTGGTTTTTAAATAACAAACATGTTATACTTACCTCCACTGTGCAGCTCGTTTTGCACAGTTTCCCCTAACCCTGTCTTCTGGGGTCCCTCGGCGGCTGTCTCGGCTCCTCCTCGCAAAAGCTTTCCACCTTCATGCGAGCGAGCTCGCATGGTGGAAAGCTTTTGCGAGCGTGCTCCCGTGATACAGCGGTGGGCATAGCCGCCGACTGTATCACTCGGCCCTGCCGAGTGCATAGGATGGATTAAGGTGAAAAAACATTTAGGCACTGATTTGTGACATTGATAGGTAGCACTGTGGGCACTGAAAGGTGGCACTGTGGGCACTAATGGGTGGCACTGTTGTGCATTGGTAGGTGGCACACATGGGCACAGATAAGCTGTCCACAGCTCTCCCTGATTGGGACCGATGTCCTATCTTCATCAGCGTGAGGAGAAAAAATAGTCGATTACCGGCTCTGTATACATCACAAGTACGGGAGAATGTCTATTGACGGCCTCTCTGCAATTCAGGTCCACGCTGTAGACGTCATTCAGCTATAGCGCAGACGCCAAGAGGTTAAATGTTCACATGAGACAAGTTGCAGAGATCCCACACCACTGCCTCCCATCTCCTGAGACTGCACTCAGTGACTTGGGTCTGAGACTATACAGACATATCCCTCCACCCGACACAGCCAGCAGACAACAGAGCAAGTAACCCGGGAGAAATGTTCTGTCAGAGATCTCACTAGACCCGGGTATGGGGTAGAAGACCCAAAGCACATACCCCAGGTGCCTAAGTCCTATGGTGAAAAATTAACATTTTGCTGCCAGCTGAACCCCAGAATCTCCATAAATCCAGTCGAGAGACATAAAATTGTGTCTGCAGCACAGAGAAGGAAGATTATCCGAGAGAAATACAGGAATACAGGACGGGGAACACAGCTCAGGAAAGTGACCAGGGGATTACAGGCTGATATCACCCAGTCCCCGCCCTACTCTGGACCAATCAGTGAGCAGTATAGGTGGAGGAATGGATTTAGTGTTAATGACCCACCTGTGCTGATGTCTGTAGGAGTGTCCTCCTCTATAAATGTCCCCGTTATTCCATCCTCCTCCATAGACTGCTGATCATCCCTCACATACGTCTCTTCTTCTTCAGATTTCACCTCAAATTCTATATCGATTGGATCTCCACTCTAAACCAAGAGAATGAGAGAGAATATCATCTGTAAGATATAAGCTTTATTATTGTGACATCACATTTAATATCCACACATTGTCTATATAAGTGTGTTTTATAACCTCCATCCCACCAACCTTGTAACAGTGACCTTCCTGTGTGGAATCCCGGGAATACAGAGGACGGGGACTTCTCTCTGGTGGGTTCCTGGTATTAGGTGGCTCCATCATATCCTTGTGTCCTTCTGAAAACTCCTCCATCACTCCATACTCCTCATCCTCCTCTTTATACTCTTCTTTAACATCAATATTATCACCCCCGAGGTTTCCACTCTGAATATATAATAAAACATTCATTGTAACAAACATGCTGTGTATAAATCAGAACTACCAATAATTGTCACTCATCTACCTGATGATGGTGGGGGATGGTGTGACCTTCCTGTGTGGAATCCCGGGAATACAGAGGACGGGGACATCTCTCTGGGGGGTTTCTGTAGCTGGATGACTCCACCATGGTGTCCTGGTACAGATCTTTGTGTTCTTTTAGAGACTCTGACTCCTCCATCACCCCATCCTCATCATCCTCCTCTTTTATCTCTTCTTTAACCTCAACTTTAGGATCTCTCAGGTCTCCACTCTGAATATAGAATAAAAATGACATCAATGGTAACAATGCAGATAATGTACAGATCCTAACGATACTATCAGTGATTGTTCCTCATCTACCTGATGATGGTGGGGGATGGTGTGACCTTCCTGTGTGGAATCCCGGGAATACAGAGGATGGGGACATCTCTCTGGTGGGTTCCCATTACTGGATCCATCTGTAGGAAACACACACACTGACTGAATACATTGTTTCTATGTGTTTATCAGATGATGGGGGATCTAGGTGGAGCCTCCGTACTGCTCTCTCCTTTACAATAAAGTCTCCTCTTACCCGGTGATGTGAGGGGCGGCTGATTGTCCATCATGACGTCCTTGTAGAGATCCTTGTGTCCTTCTAAATACTCCCCCTCCTCCATGGAGAAATAGACAGTGACATCCTGACACCTTATAGGAACCTGACACACACAATGATACAGTCACCATCCAGACACACCCCTTGTCTGTTACTGGATAATGTCCCAGAATTCCCGGCACCGCTCACCTCTCCTCCATCATCTCTCTGGTGACTTCTAGAATCTTCTTTGTATGTCTCTATTCTATCAGGGAGGGAGGTGGAGGCAATGTGATGGTCATATGATCTCCAGTAAATGTGTATATAGACTGCGCTGCCAAAAATATAAATAAAGATTATTAAACAGTTTGTCACATGTAAAGAATAAAGAAATGAATGACACCAGAAAATACAACTAATGTCCAATGTATCAAAAAGTCCCATTCAAATATCAGTTGCTTGAAAAACAAGAGGTAGGTGATCAGGTGCTGTGCCATTAGTAACAGATAAACACGTGACCCCTTCCAGGTGACCCCACATGGATGACACTCACCACAATGGATGGACCTTCTATTACTAGATAGGTCTCACTGTGCATTTTGGTTGGACCCGCTGTGTATCTTGTCACCAACCTGTCCATTTATATCTATCTGGATGTGATTTCTTCCAATGATATACACTGCCACACCCCCCACTAATAAAAGTGGTATAATCTATTTAGTATAGACCAGTGGTCTCCAAACTGTGGCCGGGGGCCGATGCGGCCCTTTGCTTACCTTTATCTGGCCCTTACGGTACTATTCCATCCACTGACACGAACTATGGGGTATTATTTATCCCACTGACACCAACAATAGGGCACCATTCCTTCTATTGATATCAACAATGGGGCACAGTTCCTCCCACTGACACCAACAAGGGGGCATTGTTTACTTCCGCTGGACATTTTCTACTCCCACTGGCCCCTCTAAATTCTAAACTGGCCCTTTGTTTAAAAAGTTTGCAGACCCCTGATATAGACTGATGAGGTGAGAAGGTGATTGGTGGGAAAGGTGACACATCTCCAAAATAGAGAGTGATCCGGCCCTGTAAGTGGGGGAATGTTCTGACCCTGAAGGGGTTAATCTAGGTCTCCACACTATATATGTGTGTATCATCATCTGCTGGAGATAAAAGACGTCACAGTGACTATGGAGGAAGAGGACGGACATGACGGGGTTACTGGGTGTAAATAGAAAATAAGATCTTATTACCTCCTCTGCTGCCTCTTCCAGCAACGTCTCCCCCTCTACTTCCTCCCGATTCACCTCTCACCCGGAACTTCCTGCCTGTACCTGACATCACTTCCTGTCTGTCTTCCTGATAGAAGTGAGATCACCACCTTGTGGAGCTCAGAGGAACTGCAGTCCTGAGAAATATATTGAAGTGGCCTTGTGCTGTGTGTATGTACTGTATATCCTTATAGATGGGTCATCTCCACTCCCACCAAGGGGGAGAGAAATATATTACTGACTAGTCCGGCCTTTCTCAGCCAGGGATCCTCCAAAGGTTTTTAGGGGTTCCCTGTGAATTGATCAATTTCTGTCTTTCAGTAACAACAATTTCATGATAATGTAAAAACGTCCTTCTTTCACTGATCACTGATATGAGGGGATCCTTCTCCCATCGGTCACCAATAAGGGACCAATAAACAGATCACTTGTTTGGTTGTGTTTGGTTTTGGAGTGAATTTGCCCTGTTTGGGGTGAGATAACGTCTTCACTGATTGGGTATTCAGCCAAGATGAACCTTCAGTTGCAGTATGACTACCAATGCTAAATGTGGCAGCTTCCCACCTCAGTGAGTGCAGATTTTAGTATTTCCTTTTAATAAAAGGCGTTACATGATGTGGAATTCCCCTTTATCTCCTCCCTGAGTGTGTATGAAGAGGCGGAGCTCTGAGTGTGTATGAAGAGGCGGAGCCCTGAGTGTGTATGAAGAGGCGGAGCTCCTGAGTGTATGAAGAGGCGGAGCTCCTGAGTGTGTATGAAGAGGTGGAGCTCCTGAGTGTGTATGAAGAGGCGGAGCTCCTGAGTATGTATGAAGAGGCGGAGCTCTGAGTGTGTATGAAGAGGTGGAGCTCTGAGTGTGTATGAAGAGGCGGAGCTCCTGAGTGTGTATGAAGAGGCGGACCTCCTGAGTGTGTATGAAGAGGCGGAGCTCCTGAGTGTGTATGAAGAGGCGGAGCTCCTGAGTGTGTATGAAGAGGCGGAGCTCCTGAGTGTGTATGAAGAGGCGGAGCTCATGAGTGTGTATGAAGAGGCGGAGCTCCTGAATGTGTATGAAGAGGCGGAGCCCTGAGTGTGTATGAAGAGGCGGAGCTCCTGAGTGTGTATGAAGCGGCGGAGCCCTGAGTGTGTATAAAAAAAGGCGGAGCCCTGAGTGTGTATGAAGAGGCGGAGCCCTGAGTGTGTATGAAGAGGCGGAGCTCCTGAGTGTGTATGAAGAGGCGGGGCTCTGAGTGTGTATGAAGAGGCGGAGCTCCTGAGTGTGTATGAAGAGGCGGAGCTCCTGAGTGTGTATGAAGAGGCGGAGCTCCTGAGTGTGTATGAAGAGGCGGAGCTCCTGAGTGTGTATGAAGAGGCGGAGCTCCTGAATGTGTATGAAGAGGCGGAGCCCTGAGTGTGTATGAAGAGGCGGAGCTCTGAGTGTGTATGAAGAGGGGAGCTCTGAGTGTGTATGAAGAGGCGGAGCTCCTGAGTGTGTATGAAGAGGCGGAGCCCTGAGTGTGTATGAAGAGGCGGAGCCCTGAGTGTGTATGAAGAGGCGGAGCTCCTGAGTGTGTATGAAGAGGCGGAGCTCCTGAGTGTGTATGAAGAGGCGGAGCTCCTGAGTGTGTATGAAGAGGCGGAGCTCCTGAGTGTGTATGAAGAGGCGGAGCTCCTGAATGTGTATGAAGAGGCGGAGCTCCTGAGTGTGTATGAAGAGGCGGAGCTCCTGAGTGTGTATGAAGAGGCGGAGCTCCTGAATGTGTATGAAGAGGCGGAGTTCCTGCTGGAACAGCGGTCAGAGGAGGAAGCCGAGTCTAGGAGGGAGACTGACAGAAACCGCAGCAGACTTGCAGGAGTGAGCGAGGAGGATCCATCGGAGGTGAGGAGAGTGTGAAGGATGTTGGTGACTCTGGTAGATGAAAAGCTGGGAGTCATATTGCTCTGGTGAGTGGGGAAGCACTACTAAGGGGCGCCCTCACCATCACGTGTGTAAGAGGAGGAAGAAGGCGTGGCTACACTACAGCTGGCACAGTTTGGAGCACCGAGAACTTTCACACCTTATCAACTTTTCATTGATTGGTGGATTTTTTTTTAGCAAAATAAGATTGTTGAAGTAGATGCAAAGTGGAAGCAGTGGACTTGCAGAGAACACTATATTGAGTACAAAATATTGTATGATTACATGAATCTGCACAGATTTTTACTTTATTTAATTTAGCAGAAAATATTATAAGATGAATGAAGTAGGTGTAAAGTGGAAGCAGTAGATCTGCAGAGAATATTATTGGAGCCCCTAGCACTTTATATATGAATGTCTCCACATATTTTAGTGTATGTGTGATAATTGATGGGCGGCACACACAATAGGACAGCGCTGTGACCCCTTCCAGGTGACCCCACATGGATGACACTCACCACAATGGATGGACCTTCTATTACTAGATAGGTCTCACTGTGCATTTTGGTTGGACCCGCTGTGTATCTTGTCACCAACCTGTCCATTTATATCTATCTGGATGTGATTTCTTCCAATGATATACACTGCCACACCCCCCACTAATAAAAGTGTCTGCCTGGCTGTGATTAGCGCAGCGCGGGTGCCGACTTCCTGGAGGGCTCCGCACGTGTTCAATGCGAACACGCCGGAGCTCATCCTTACTCTCTACCACTCCTTCTGGCAATTGTGTCCTCTCTCTTTCCTCCTCCCCTCTTCTCCACCCCACACCTTATATATATCACCCTCCTTTCTGTCCTCTCCCTATTCCTGCACTCACCCGCTCCTGATACTTCTACACCTACATGCTGATAAATCCTCCAGGACGCTGGGCCATGTCCCTTCATATAAATCACACTCCCACATCACCTCCCTCACCCTTCTGCTTCTCCTAACCTCTGGTGACAGGGCCGATCCTAGGGTCACAGACGCCTGGGTGCAGAAATATTTCTGGCGCCCCCACATGGGCGTGGTCATCTTAAAAACTCCTCCCCTCTACACATGTTTCTATGGCAACAACAGAGATGCTCCCCTAAGAAGTCTTTGTTACCCTGGGATCCTCCCGTGATCTTTTAACAATAAAGAAAATATAGGAAGAGTGTACACTAATGAAACCTGGATGGAGTCTCTCTGATGGACACAGAGGGGGATTCTGTTAGAGAGTCTGTTAGAAAGAGTCCCCAGACATGGTACAGGAGAAGGTCAGAGACTGCAGACATGATACAAGAGACGGTCCGAGAGTGCAGATATAATACAGGAGGTGGTCAGAGACTGCAGACATAGCACAGGAGATGGTCAGAGACTGCAGACATAGCATAGGAGATGATCAGAGAGTGCAGATATAGTACAGGAGATGGTCAGAGACTGCAGAAACACTACAGGAGTTGGTCAGAGACTGCAGAAACACTACAGGAGATGGTCAGAGACTGCAGACATAGTTCAGGAGATGGTCAGAGACTGCAGACATGGTTCAAGAGATGGTCAGAGACTGCAGAAACACTACAGGAGATGGTCAGAGACTGCAGAAACACTACAGGAGATGGTCAGAGACTGCAGAAACACTACAGGAGATGGTCAGAGACTGCAGAAACACTACAGGAGATGGTCAGAGACTGCAGAAACACTACAGGAGATGGTCAGAGACTGCAGAAACACTACAGGAGATGGTCAGAGACTGCAGAAACACTACAGGAGATGGTCAGAGACTGCAGACATAGTTCGGGAGATGGTCAGAGACTGCAGACATAGTTCAGGAGATGGTCAGAGACTGCAGACATAGTACAGGAGATGGTCAGAGACTGCAGACATAGTACAGGAGATGGTCAGAGACTGCAGACATAGTACAATAGATGGTCAGAGACTGCAGACATACTACAATAGATGGTCAGAGACTTCAGGCATAGTACAGGAGATGGTCAGAGACTGCAGGCATAGTACAGGAGTTGGTCAGAGACGGCATACATAGTACAGTAGATGGTCTGAGACTGCAGACATACTACAGGAGATGGTCAGAGACTGCAGACATAGTATAGGAGATGGTCAGAGACTGCAGACATAGTATAGGAGATGGTCAGAGACTGCAGACATAGTATAGGAGATGGTCAGAGACTGCAGACATAGTATAGGAGATGGTCAGAGACTGCAGACATAGCACAGGAGATGGTCAGAGACTGCAGACATAGCACAGGAGATGGTCAAAGACTGCATACATAGCACAGGAGATGATCAGAGACTGCAGACATAGTACAGGAGATTGTCAGAGACTGCAGACATAGTACAGGCGACGTTATTAGATGATGATCTGAGTGCTGCTTGAACTTGGTTTTCCTCCACGGTCCACACCGTTCACCATCATTCTTCTCGCTCGCTCCTCCTCCCGTCCCGTCGCTATGATGCCGCGCGGAGGCTGGGAGGCGGAGCATCCACCAGCTAAACAATGTGCACTGGCAGTCGCTCCCCACAGTATGCGGCGGTGACACACACAGAAAGGCAGCTCCGCGGCAAGCAATCTCAGCGGGTGGCTGCCTCTGTATTGGGAAGACGGTTGGGTTTTTTTTCGTGCGGGGGGCGGCGAAACGCCGCCCCCGCAAAAAGATACATCTCTGGCTGTATGTATAGCATTGCATGATTAAATTTATTATCTGACATCCCTTTAGCATCCCCATGGGTCCCCTCTGCTCTTAAACTTTTAGGAGACATGGCACCCTCTGCACCCCCCTCCCCCTTGGTTGAAGGTTGCTAGCTTTTCTTGTTATCCACGGTTTCCTTCTTGTTTGAATGAACACATTTTTTTTTTCTTTCAGATATTTTGTGATCGTTTGGTAAGAGCAAGTTGCTGGGGTCTGCCTTTATTCCTATACTGTAAGTTCCTCCTCCAGCCTTGCTAGCTATTCATGTTATCCATGGTTTGATTGAACAAATGTTTTTTTTTTTCAGATTTGGCTTGATCGTTTTGTGACCATGACCCCCACCAGAAGGGCCAGGGGTTTGAGGCTGTCAGGCCGTGGTGCGGCTGGAGGCAGGAGGGGTAGATCCTCCTTATGCCCAATGGTTCCTGCAGAAAGAATGGCGCCAAGCCTGGAGTCGCCAGGGGAGGGTTCATCCCAGTACATCGAAAGGCCACAAGGGCGTTTACCCCCCTTTTCCGAGGAGGAAAATCAAGTCCTTGTTGCAAGTTATTTCCAAAGACACTCCCAAATCCGGGGCCTGGGCATCTCCCGTGCGAGTGCTCCCGAAAGAGAACGCCTATGGGAGCAGATCGCTGTGGCAGTGAGTGCAGTGGGAGGCCGTGCTCGCCGTACCTCTGACAAGGTGCAGAAGCACTTAAATGACCTGGTGGGGCGGCTCAGGAAGTTACTGGGAACGTGGGCTCGCCAGGGGTATGTGACCAGGTGGGGTGTGGCTCCATCCCATCTGAGCCAGCTCAGGGAATATCAGAGGCAATTGCTGGATATCATCAGCCTGGAGACAGTTGTTGGTGCCGCTTATCAGGATGACACTGATGATATCCAGCATGGTAAGTTAAAATCACATGTACCATTTTAAAAGTGTGTCTTGATGAGGAAACATGTTGGATTTATTTAAACGTTATGTGCTTGAATTGCAGCCCAAAGTCCTGTGTCATCTCCCCCTGGCAGCCCCTCTGGCCAGCAACAACCCGAAGAGCCGCCCACACAGACTGAACAGGTCTCCCCTGGTAAGTAATCAAATGAGCTCTGCTTTGCTTGCCAAAAATACAACAGTAAGAGGAAACTTTACATTTAACCTTAAAAAATATCTTCACAGCAACACACCAGCAGGAGGAGGAGGTAGCGGCGCCGAGCACCTTCCCACTGCAGCGAACCCAGGAGGAAGATCTAGGTAGGATGTTTTTAATCACTTAAGGACGATATACGTCGGCAGAATGGCACGGCTGGGCACATCAATGTATATGTACGTTGCCCTTTAAGCTCAGCCGTGGGGTCGCGACACGGTCCGAAGCTCCGTGACTGCGGGACCCGCGGACCCGATCGTCGCTGGAGTCCCGCGATCGGTCCCCGTAGCTGAAGAACGGGGAGAGCTGTATGTAAACGCAGCTTCCCCGTTCTTCACTGTGGCGGCGTCCTCGATCATGTGATCCCTTTTATAGGGGGACACAATCGATGATGTCACACCTACAGCCACACCCCCCTACAGTTGTAAACACATATTAGGTCACACATAACCCCTTCAGCGCCCCCTGTGGTTAACTCCCAACCTGCAACTGTCATTTCCACAGTAAACAATGCATTTTTTGCTGTGAAAATGGTCCCAAAAATGTGTCAAAATTGTCCAATGTGTCCGCCATAATGTCGCAGTCACGAAAAAAAAAAAAATCGCTGATCGTCGCCATTAGTAGTATAAAAATAAAAATGCAATAAACCTATCCCCTATTTTGTAAACGCTATAAATTTTGCGCAAACCAACCGATAAACGCTTATTGCCATTTTTTTTTACCAAAAATATGTAGAATACGTATCGGCCTAAACTGAGGAAATTTTTTTTATCTATTTTTGGGGGATATTTATTATAGCAAAAAGTAAAAAACATTGCATTTTTTTCAAAATTGTCGCTCTATTTTTGTTTATAGCGCAAAAAATAAAACCCGCATAGGTGATCAAATACCACCAAAAGAAAACTCTATTTGTGGAAAAAAAAAGGACGCTAATTTTGTTTGGGAGCCACGTCGCACGACCGCGCAATTGTCAGTTAAAGCAACGCAGTGCCGATTTGCAAAAAGGGGCCTGGTCCTTTACCTGCATTTTGGTCCAGGGCTTAAGCTGGCTACATTTGTGACAAACTTATTTCTATGGGAAAAGGACAGGACCAGAAAACAGTGTAGGCATAATTAAACTAAGAAGAACATAGTGGTTTGTGTTAGGCAACAAATGTCCAAATACATCAACCACATAACTGCCAACGCCCCATATGCTTGTAGATGAAAAGACATTTGGGGGTTAGGTGGGTGCTCATGCTTTATATCCACAATTTAGTGAATAGGGTGTCCTCCATTGCAAAGCAAACACTCACACATATATTGAGGGCAAAGGCCTCTTTACTGGTGGGTTTGTGCTGGTTTGCCAGTGCCAACATTTGCATTTGAAGCCTTTGCCAAGCAAGGTCACATTGAAATCTTTGTCCACATGATTCACGTAGACAAACTGGGGAAAATGTTTGTTTGTAATGAAAGAATATTTTGGATGTTTACTTACTTTTGTTTGTTTGAATTGCAGATCCTGAGTTGATTCTGGCTGCTGCTGGAGTGGGGGATGGTCCTGAATCCAATGTGGGGGTATGTGTAAGTCAGAAAATGTGTGGGGAACATTGAAAGGAGTCTTATGTACTTGTTGTAATGCCAGACCTTTTTTTTTGGTTTTAGGCTTTTGAAGAAAATGCAGCTGCTTCTGCTGAGTTGCCTCCACAGATGGTAAGTTCAAATATTGAATCTTCTTTGCCACAAGTGGTTACACATAACCTTTATATTTGTTGCTTGCCCACAAGTATACCTTGGTAATTGATCCATCAAGTTGCTTTTATCAAGGGTTGACATGGCCATGGAAACTAAGGGGTTGATTTTCTTAAATGGGATAGTGTCTAATCTGGAGCATCTGGGCAAGTTAATCAATCGTATTCTAAATTCATCTTGTTCCAAACCTTTTGCAAAGTTTTTGTAAAAAGTTCTGTTGAAGTCTCCTGTGCCAAGTAACGCAGCCTTGAACATGTTCTATTCTTCGGGCAAATGGCACCCACTTTTACTACCGTTTGTGTGTTCAGTAATGCAAATGATTTATTTTATTATTGAATCTTTTTTTGTGTTTCTTTCCAGCCCACATTGGATGCAGCAGAATCGGCACCCCTGCCACCTGGGCGAAGGCAGCTTTTCGAACTTGGTGAAAGGTTGGCTGCCCAGGCGGATAGATTATGGGAGCAAGGTAGGCCTTCTACACAAATTAATTATGTAGAAAGGACACTGGAGCTCTTACAGCAAGACTTGAGCCAACAAGCTCAGGACCGCCAGCAATTGCAAGAACAATTGCATCGTAGGGACCAGAATCAGGCTTCACAACTTCTAATGTTGACTATAGCTATTAACAACCAGACTGTAGTCCTCAGGCAAAGTGGTGAAGAGATTCGGGCCCTGCGTTTAGCGGTACAGCAACTAAATGCAACAATCGCCAGACGCTCTCACAGCAGTGGCAGTGAAGAGCAAGGTGTTGTGTTGCTACAAGATGAGCATGTTGCCAGGCCAGGGACTGAAAGCCAGGGGGTGGCTGATTCTGAATTACCCCCGATGGACCCTCCCTCCCAATTAGATACTCTCCCCACTTCCTCACATGCCCCCACAGACTCAAACACCCAAACACACCATTCTGATCCTTCACATCACACAGCATCTCCCTGTTCCCATAGTTCTAACATGCCCCCACCCGACCAGCCTACATCAACTCGCATAGCACCTACCTCCACTCCACTTTTCTCCTTGCCCTCTGCCACACACACCTCCAGACACGCTCAACCTGACCTCTCCCCTTATTCAACTTTCACTACCCCTCTTTGTGAAAGTCCAAATCCCCAAATCCGTTCTCATTTACCAGCCCAAAATGTAATTCCCTCTACTTTACCCCTTTTCAGCCTCCCGATCAACCTTGCCCCCCAAAGTTACACTCACCTCCCTGGTTTCACCTTTTCCCTCTTGCCACAATCCACCTCTCATACCTTCCCCACCCCTCAGGCACAACCCCTGTCCAGTAACCCACTCCAGCAGATAGACATACAACTACCACAGCAGCAGCAGATGGCCATGCTTCTGCAACAGCAGCAGGAGCAGATGGCTCTGCTTCTACAGCAACAGCAGGAGCAGATGGCCATGCTCCGGGAACCACGCCAGGAACATTAATGCAGCCCCTGATTTTTTATATTGTTTTCCGATCTATTTTCTGTTAAAATTCATCCTTAAATTTACGTTTTGTTTGAATGTTTTTTTCAAATAAATTTTCGATTTGAATAGGAGGCTTCCCTTTGTTTTTTTAAAAAAAATAGATATTTCACTCTGTAAATGAAAGTCCACATACACACTATTCGATTTTCAGAATATAGATACTTATTTCTTTTAACAAACAATATAATATGAGCACAAAGCCTAAAGGGGTTATAAAGGTTTGTTTTGTATTGTCAAAATAGGTTACTTTAACCACTTAAGGACCCCTTTACGCCGATATATGTCGCCAGAATGGCACGGCTGGGCACATCCACGTACATGTACGTGGCTCTTTAAGCCCAGCCGTGAGGTCGCGCGTGCCGCCGGCGCACTACCGCGACCTGCTCCGAAGCTCCGTGACCACGGCCGCAGGACTCGCGGACCCGATCGCCACTGGAGTCCCGCGATCGGTCCCCGGAGCTGAAGAACGGGGAGAGCTGTATGTAAACACAGCTTCCCTGTTATTCACTGTGACACTGTCATCGATCGTGTGTTCCCTGATATAGGGAATCACAATCAATGACGTCACACCTACAGCCACACCCCCCTACAGTTAGAAAAACAGATGAGGTCACACATAACCCCTTCAGCGCCCCCTTGTGGTTAACTCCCAAACTGAAATTGTAATTTTCACAGTAAACAATGCATTTTAAATGAATTTGTTGCTGTGAAAATGGCAATGGTCCCAAAAATGTGTCAAAATTGTCCGAAGTGTCCGCCATAATGTCGCAGTCATGAAAAAAAAACGCTGATCGCCGCCATTAGTAGTAAAAAAAATAATTAATAAAACTTTTATAAAACTATCCCCTATTTTGTAAACGCTATAAATTTTAATTTTAATAAAACCAACCGATAAACACTTATTGCGATTTTTTTTGTACCAAAAATAGGTAGAAGAATACGTATCGGCCTAAACTGAGGAAAAAAATATGTTTTATATATTTTTGGGGGATATTTATTATAGCAAAAATGAAAAAATATTGAATTTTTTTCAAAATTGTCGCTCTATTTTTGTTTATAGCGCAACAAATTAAAAACCGCAGAGGTGATCAAATACCACCAAAATAAAGCTCTATTTGTTGGAAAAAAAGGACGCCAATTTTGTTTGGGAGCCACGTCGCACGACCGCGCAATTGTCTGTTAAAGCGACGCAGTGCCGAATCGCAAAACCTGGCCGGGTCCTTTAGCTGCCTAAAGGTCCGGGTCTTAAGTGGTTAAGCTAGTGCATTGTTGGTTCACTAACCTTTTCCTTCTATTTCCCTTCTAAAAAAAAAATGTCTTTGTCTGAATTTCTCACTTCCCGTTCCTCCTCAGTAAGGTGTTTAGTAAAGTTTTCTAAATGACTTTCCACCGCTCAGATGATGGTGGAAAGCTTACTGAGGAGGAACAGGAAGTGAGAAATTCAAACAAAGAAAAAAAAATTGGAAGGAAAAGGTAAGTGAACCAACAATGCACTAGCTTTAAGGAACCTATTTAGAAAATATAAAACAAACCTTTACAACCCCTTTAACCACTTGACCACCAGGCACGAAAACCCCCTTAATGACCAGACCAATTTTCAGCTTTCGGTGCTCCCACATTTTGAATGACAATAACTCAGTCATACAACACTGTAACCAAATGAAATGTTTTCTCTTTTTTCCCCACAAATAGAGCTTTCTTTTGGTGGTATTTGATCACCTCTGCGGTTTTTATTTTTTTCGCTATAAATGAAAAACGAAAATTTTGTAAAAAAATGAATTTTTCTTCATTTCTATTATAACATTTTGCAAAAAAGTAATTTTTCTTCATAAACTTGGCCTAAAATGTATACTGCTACATATCTTTGGTAAAAAAAAAAATTGGATATTATTTAGTCTGGGTGAAAGTTATAGGGTCTACAAGCTATGGTACCAATTACTGAAAATTTATCAATTTGATCATACCTGATGTACTGACAGCCTCTCTCATTTCTTGAGACCCTAACATGCCAGAAAAGTACAAATACCCCCCAAATGACCCTTTTTTGGAAAGAAGACATTCCAAGGTATTTAGAAAGAGGCATTGTGAGTTTTTTCAAGTTGTCATTTTTTCCCACAATTCTTTGCAAAATCAAGGTTCTTTTTATTTTTATTTTTTTTCCACAAAAGTTTCAAATTAGCAGGTTATTTCTCACACACAGCATATGCATACCACAAATTACACCCCAAAACACATTCTGCTATTCCTCCCGAGTATGGCGATACCACATGTGTGAGACTTTTACACAGCGTGGCCACATAGAGAGGCCCAACATGCAGGGAGCACCTTCACATGTGTGAGACTTTTACACAGCGTGGCCACATAGAGAGGCCCAAAATGCAGGGAGCACCTTCACATGTGTGAGACTTTTACACAGCGTGGCCACATAGAGAGGCCCAACATGCAGGGAGCACCTTCACATGTGTGAGACTTTTACACAGCGTGGCCACATACAGAGGCCCAACATGCAGGGAGCACCTTCACATGTGTGAGACTTTTACACAGCGTGGCCACATACAGAGGCCCAACATGCAGGGAACACCTTCACATGTGTGAGACGTTTACACAGCGTGGCCACATACAGAGGCCCAACATGCAGGGAACACCATCAGGCGTTCTGGAACACCCAGACCAATTCTGACATTCCTCTCCTACATGGAAAAATCATAATTTATTTGCTAGAAAATTACATAGAACCCCAAAACATTATATATGCTTTTTTAGCAAAGACCCTAGACAATACAATGGCGGTCGTTGCAACTTTTTATCGCGCATGGTATTTGCACAGCAATTTTTCAAACGCATTTTTTTGGGAAATAAAACAGTTTTGTGCTTTAAAAAAAAACCATTAAAGTTAGCCCAATGTTTTTGCATAATATGAAAGATGAAGTTACGCCGAGTAAATAGATACCCAACATGTCACCCTTCAATATTGCACACGCTTGTGGAATGGCGCCAAACTTCGCTACTTAAAAATCCCCATATGTGACGCTTTAAATATTTTTACTGGTTACATCTTTTTAGTTGGAGAAGAGCTCTAGGGCCAAAATGATTGCTCTCGCTCTAACGTTCGCAGCGATACCCCACATGTGTGGTTTGAACACCGTTTTCATATGTGGGCGGGACTTACGTGCACGTTCGCTTCTGTATACAAGCACGTGGGAACAGGGGCGCTTTAGATTTAATTTTTTTATTTTTATTGTTCATTTTACTTTATTTATTTTAGTTTGACACGTTTTCCCCCAAAAATAAATGTTTTGATCACTTTTATTCCTATTACAAGGAATGTAAACATCCCTTGTAATAGGAATATAGCATGACAGGTCCACTTTACAGTGAGATATGGGGTCAATAAGACCCCACATCTCACCTCTAGGCTGGGAAGCCTGGAAAAAAAACGATCCTGGCTTTGATCGCAGCGGTGAGTCGGAAGAAGCACCGGAGGGCGAAGGGAGTGGGGACGTCCCCTTTTGCCTCCCGTAAGAACGACCAAGAGGCGGAACAGCCACCATGATCGTTCTCATGGTGTAGGGAATCGCCGGCTGAAAAAAATGATATCTGAATGATGCCTGTAGCTGCACCCATCATTCAGATATCCCCGCACAAAGTCAAGGACCTCATATGACGTGGGCGGGAAGTGGTTAAAACGCATTTTTTTCCCCAGAGTATTTTCTGGGTATTGCAGAGTATTGTGCGGGGGGTATTGCAGAGTATTGTGCGGGGGGTATTGCAGAGTATTGTCCGGGGGGTATTGCAGAGTATTGTGCGGGGGTATTGCAGAGTATTGTGCGGGGGGTATTGCAGAGTATTGTGCTGGGGGTATTGCAGAGTATTGCGCGGGGGTATTGCAGAGTATTTGCGCGGGGGGTATTGCAGAGTATTGCGCGGGGGGTATTGCAGTGTATTGCGCGGGGGGTATTGCAGAGTATTGCGCGGGGGGTATTGCAGAGTATTGCGCGGGGGGTATTGCAGAGTATTGCGCGGGGGGTATTGCAGAGTATTGCGCGGGGGGTATTGCAGAGTATTGCGCGGGGGGTATTGCAGAGTATTGCGCGGGGGTATTGCAGAGTATTGCGCGGGGGTATTGCAGAGTATTGCGCGGGGGTATTGCAGAGTATTGCGCGGGGGTATTGCAGAGTATTGGGCAGGGGGGTATTGCAGAGTATTGCGGGGGGTATTGCAGAGAATTGCACGGGGGTATTGCAGAGTATTGCACGGGGGTATTGCAGAGTATTGCGCGGGGGGTATTGCGCGGGGGGTATTGCAGAGTATTGCGCGGGGGGTATTGCAGAGTATTGCGCGGGGGGTATTGCAGAGTATTGCGCGGGGGGTATTGCAGAGTATTGCGCGGGGGGTATTGCAGAGTATTGCGCAGGGGGTATTGCAGGGGGTATTGCAGAGTATTGCAATGACGTGGGCGGGAAGTGGTTAAAACGCATTTTTTTCCCCAGAGTATTTTCTGGGTATTGCAGAGTATTGTGCGGGGGGTATTGCAGAGTATTGTGCGGGGGTATTGCAGAGTATTGTGCGGGGGTATTGCAGAGTATTGTGCGGGGGGTATTGCAGAGTATTGTGCAGGGGGTATTGCAGAGTATTGGGCAGGGGGGTATTGCAGAGTATTGGGCAGGGGGGTATTGCAGAGTATTGTGCGGGGGGTATTGCAGAGTATTGGGCAGGGGGGTATTGCAGAGTATTGTGCAGGGGGTATTGCAGAGTATTGTGCAGGGGGGTATTGCAGAGTATTGCGCAGGGAAGGAAGAGTATTGCAGAGTATTACGCGGGGGTATTGCAGAGTATTGGGCAGGGGGTATTGCAGAGTATTGGGCAGGGGGGTATTGCAGAGTATTGGGCAGGGGGGTATTGCAGAGTATTGTGCGGGGGGTATTGCAGAGTATTGTGCGGGGGGTATTGCAGAGTATTGTGCGGGGGGTATTGCAGAGTATTGGGCAGGGGGGTATTGCAGAGTATTGGGCAGGGGGGTATTGCAGAGTATTGGGCGGGGGGTATTGCAGAGTATTGTGCAGGGGGTATTGCAGAGTATTGTGCAGGGGGTATTGCAGAGTATTGGGCAGGGGGGTATTGCAGAGTATTGGGCAGGGGGGTATTGCAGAGTATTGGGCAGGGGGGTATTGCAGAGTATTGTGCAGGGGGTATTGCAGAGTATTGTGCAGGGGGTATTGCAGAGTATTGCGCAGGGGGTATTGCAGGGGGTATTGCAGAGTATTGGGCAGGGGGGTATTGCAGAGTATTGGGCAGGGGGGTATTGCAGAGTATTGGGCAGGGGGGTATTGCAGAGTATTGGGCAGGGGGGTATTGCAGAGTATTGGGCAGGGGGGTATTGCAGAGTATTGTGCGGGGGGTATTGCAGAGTATTGTGCGGGGGGTATTGCAGAGTATTGGGCAGGGGGGTATTGCAGAGTATTGGGCAGGGGGGTATTGCAGAGTATTGGGCAGGGGGGTATTGCAGAGTATTGGGCAGGGGGGTATTGCAGAGTATTGTGCGGGGGGTATTGCAGAGTATTGCGCGGGGGGTATTGCAGAGTATTGGGCAGGGGGGTATTGCAGAGTATTGGGCAGGGGGGTATTGCAGAGTATTGTGCAGGGGGGTATTGCAGAGTATTGCGCAGGGGGTATTGCAGGGGGTATTGCAGAGTATTGCGCAGGGGGAATTGCAGTGTATTGGGCAGGGGGTATTGCAGAGTATTGTGCGGGGGTATTGCAGAGTATTGGGCAGGGGGGCATTGCAGAGTATTGGGCAGGGGGGCATTGCAGAGTATTGTGCAGGGGGTATTGCAGAGTATTGTGCAGGGCGTATTGCAGAGTATTGCGCAGGGAAGGAAGAGTATTGCAGAGTATTGCGTGGGGGTATTGCAGAGTATTGTGCAGGGGGTATTGCAGAGTATTGCGCAGGGGTATTGCAGAGTATTGTGCGGGGGTATTGCAGAGTATTGTGCGGGGGGTATTGCAGAGTATTGTGCGGGGGGTATTGCAGAGTATTGTGCGGGGGGTATTGCAGAGTATTGGTGCGGGGGGTATTGCAGAGTATTGGTGCGGGGGGTATTGCAGAGTATTGTGCAGGGGGTATTGCAGAGTATTGGGCAGGGGGGTATTGCAGAGTATTGGGCAGGGGGGTATTGCAGAGTATTGGGCGGGGGGTATTGCAGAGTATTGTGCGGGGGTATTGCAGAGTATTGGGCAGGGGGTATTGCAGAGTATTGGGCAGGGAAGGTATTGCAGAGTATTGGGCAGGGAAGGTATTGCAGAGTATTGGGCAGGGGGTATTGCAGAGTATTGGGCAGGGAAGGTATTGCAGAGTATTGGGCAGGGAAGGTATTGCAGAGTATTGGGCAGGGGGTATTGCAGAGTATTGCGCAGGGGGTATTGCAGGGGGTATTGCAGAGTATTGGGCAGGGAAGGTATTGCAGAGTATTGGGCAGGGGGTATTGCAGAGTATTGCGCAGGGGGTATTGCAGGGGGTATTGGGCAGGGAAGGTATTGCAGGGGTTAATGCAGGGATGGCTGAGCAGGGATGGATGGATCTGTGACTGCAATAGTCACAGATCCATCCCACAGTCCTGCTGACACCCGCGCTCTCCTCTCACACTGTACCGATCGGTACAGAGAGGGGAGGGAGGAACCGGGAGGGAGGAACCGGCGTCATCAAATGACGCCGGTTTGTTTACCTGTGATCGCTCCATCATTGGACGGAGCGATCACGTGGTGAACGGCTGCTATCAGCGGCAATTCACCGTGATCCGTGATGGGTCACGGAAATTCCCATGTGCGCGCTCCATGGGGCATGCGGGAGCGCGATTCTGGGAGGACGTTACATAACGTCCTCCCAGAGTTAAGCAACCACCTTGTCGCCGTTATTTGACGGCGGCTGGTGGTTAAATCACAGCGCAGACGACCCGAGATTTATTTTAAAAAAAATGAAAAATCTCCGCCTCCATGGGAGGCGTCCAACCGACTGCAGCCTTTTCATGGTGACAGCTGTTATATAGTTGAGGGTGGGGCCAGCCGGTGATGTAAATGGGTGACCCCACCCCCTCTGACATTGCGTGATGTCACATGATGTTAGAGGGGGGGGGTTGGGCCCCAAAGCACCCTCCCCATGTTGAGGGCATGTGGCCTGGTACGGTTCAGGAGGGGGGCGCTCTCTCATACCCCCATTTTCCTGCGGCAGGTTGCATGCTCGGATAAGGGTCTGGTATGGAATTTAGGGAGGATCCCCACGCCATTTTTTTTACAAAATTGGGTCCCCAAACACTCCCCTGGGGCAGGACCCGGGTCCCCAAACACTCCCCTGGGGCAGGACCCGGGTCCCCAAACACTCCCCTGGGGCAGGACCCGGGTCCCCAAACACTCCCCTGGGGCAGGACCCGGGTCCCCACACACTCCCCTGGGGCAGGACCCGGTCCCCAAACACTCCCCTGGGGCAGGACCCGGGTCCCCAAACACTCCCCTGGGGCAGGACCCGGGTCCCCACACACTCCCCTGGGGCAGGACCCGGGTCCCCAAACACTCCCCTGGGGCAGGACCCGGGTCCCCAAACACTCCCCTGGGGCAGGACCCGGGTCCCCAAACACTCCCCTGGGGCAGGACCCGGGTCCCCAAACACTCCCCTGGGGCAGGACCCGGGTCCCCACACACTCCCCTGGGGCAGGACCCGGGTCCCCAAACACTCCCCTGGGGCAGGACCCGGGTCCCCAAACACTCCCCTGGGGCAGGACCCGGGTCCCCAAACACTCCCCTGGGGCAGGACCCGGGTCCCCACACACTCCCCTGGGGCAGGACCCGGTCCCCAAACACTCCCCTGGGGCAGGACACGGGTCCCCAAACACTCCCCTGGGGCAGGACCCGGGTCCCCAAACACTCCCCTGGGGCACGACCCGGGTCCCCAAACACTCCCCTGGGGCACGACCCGGGTCCCCAAACACTCCCCTGGGGCAGGACCCGGGTCCCCACACACTCCCCTGGGGCAGGACCCGGTCCCCAAACACTCCCCTGGGGCAGGACCCGGGTCCCCAAACACTCCCCTGGGGCAGGACCCGGTCCCCAAACACTCCCCTGGGGCAGGACCCGGGTCCCCAAACACTCCCCTGGGGCAGGACCCGGGTCCCCAAACACTCCCCTGGGGCAGGACCCGGGTCCCCAAACACTCCCCTGGGGCAGGACCCGGGTCCCCAAACACTCCCCTGGGGCAGGACCCGGTCCCCCAAACACTCCCCTGGGGCAGGACCCGGGTCCTCAAACACTCCCCTGGGGCAGGACCCGGGTCCCCAAACACTCCCCTGGGGCAGGACCCGGTCCCCAAACACTCCCCTGGGACAGGACCCGGGTCCCCAAACACTCCCCTGGGGCACGACCCGGGTCCCCAAACACTCCCCTGGGGCAGGACCCGGGCTCCCAAACACTCCCCTGGGGCAGGACCCGGGTCCCCACACACTCCCCTGGGGCAGGACCCGGTCCCCAAACACTCCCCTGGGGCAGGACCCGGGTCCCCAAACACTCCCCTGGGGCAGGACCCGGGTCCCCAAACACTCCCGTGGGGCAGGACCCGGGTCCCCAAACACTCCCCTGGGGCAGGACCCGGGTCCCCAAACACTCCCCTGGGGCAGGACCCGGGTCCCCAAAAACACTTTTTATGACAATAACTTGCATATAAGCCTTTAAAATTTGCACTTATGGTTTTTCATGTTCGTGTCCCATAGACTTTAAAGGTGTTTGCACCAATTTTTTGCTTGTTCACATGTTCTGCTGCGAACCGAACCGGGGGGTGTTGGGCTCATCCCTAGTGGTGTATATCCAATGGTAAATGAAGAGACAGTAGAGGCAAACGCCTATCAGACTGTAGTGGATACCGGATGGGTAGTGCAGCAAGTCATAGAATCCCACCTCAGGGCACTTGTGAGTAATCAGGTGGTATTGGTACAACATATGCAGAGAAATCATGTACAATAAATTGCAGTAGGATTGGCAAAACAGTCATAAAAACTTGAAAGAAGAAAAAAACATGAACGTATAAACAAGCACAAATAACGATTCCCGCAGGAGTGTCCATGGAGGAAAAAAGTGGGTTCCCCCTTTCACCACCACTTGTAATTTAGCGGGGTACATAGGGTTGCCACCTGTCCGGTTTTGACCCGTACAGTCCGGTTTGGACACATGTGCCCGGTTTTCAAGCCGCCTGAAACCCGGGCACATATAGCAGCAGTTCAACCTGGAGCGGCGCATCCCGATTCCCGTGCCCGCCATCGGTGTTACACATATATTACTGCCTGTGCGCTCTGCCTCCGAGCCAAGCTCAGCGGTGGGCAGCAGGCGTACCTATTCAGCCTGTGATTGGCTGAATAGGTCATGGGCGGACACGAGGGTCTGTGATTGGCCCGGTCACATGTGGATGCGGGGCCAGATTGTAGGTGATCGCGGCCACCCGGAGTCCCGCCTCCTTGCCTGGCGTGTGCTTTGCTGTCTCCTCGAGTTCTCACTGAGGTATCTTTCTCATCTGCCTTCTCACCCCCCTCTGTCAGCCTGCCGGTCTCTGTCAGCTACCCCTCCTCTGTAAGCCACCCTCCTCTGTAATCCACCCCTCCACTGTAATCCACCCCCCTGTAAACCACCCCTCCTCTGTAATCCACCCCCTGTAAACCACCCCTCCTCTGTAATCCACCCCCCCCTGTAAGCCACCCCTCCTCTGTAATCCACCCCCCCTGTAAACCACCCCTCCTCTGTAATCCACCCCCCCTGTAAGCCACCCCTCCCCTGTAATCCACCCCTCCTCTGTAATCCACCCCCCTGTAAGCCACCCCTCCTCTGTAATCCACCCCCCTGCAAACCACCCCTCCTCTGTAATCCACCCCCCCTGTAAACCACCCCTCCCCTGTAATCCACCCCTCCTCTGTAATCCACCCCCTGTAAACCACCCCTCCTCTGTAATCCACCCCTCCTCTGTAAACCACCCCTTTTGTAATCCACCCCTCCTCTGTATTCCACCCCCCTGTAAACCACCCCTCCTCTGTAATCCACCCCCCCTGTAAGCCACCCCTCCTCTGTAATCCACCCCCCCTTGTAAGCCACCCTCCTCTGTAAGCCACCCCTCCTCTGTTGACTACTCCCTCTCTGTCAGCTATACCCCCTGTAAGCCACCCCCTCTCTTACCACCTTTCTCTCTCCCACCCCTCTCTCTTTCCCCAATCCCCTCCCCCCTCTCTCTCTCTCACACCCCAATCCCCTCCCCCCTCTGTAAACCACTTCCCCATCTGTCAGCTACCCTCTCATTGTCAGCCACCCCCCTGTAAGCCGCTACCCCCCTCTGTCGGCTACCCCCCTCTCTGTCGGCTACTCCCCGCCCCCCTGTTGGTTAATCCCTCCCCCTCTTGTCGTCTACCCCCCCTCTTTGTCGGCTGCTATCCCCCTCTGTCAGCTACTCCCTTTCAGTCAGCTACTCCCTTTCAGTCAGCTGCTCCCCGCCTCTGTCAGCTACACCCCCTGTAAGCCACCCCCTCTCTTACCACCTTTCTCTCTCCCTCCCCCTCTTACACCCCAATCCCCTCCTCCCCCTCTCACACCCCAATCCCCTCCTCCCCCTCTCACACCCCAATCCCCTCCTCCCCCTTTCACACCCCAACCTATTTCTCACCCCCTCTCTCTCCTGCCTCCTCATTCCCTTACCTCCTCCTCACATCCTTTCTCACCTACCTCTTTTCCCCCCTCAGGGGGCAAGAGCCCCATAATTCCTAACAGCGGCCCTGTGAGTGACTGCACAAGTTCGGATGTGTTTTTGATTCCTGTGTCCTGCCGACACACTGGGCACAGCGATGCAGCATCTGCCTCTACTTTGCCTTCTCTCCAAGCCCCCCCACACAATGGAAGGAAAGAAGAAAAATGCCACTACAGTAGAGCAGCTTCGCTCCATCCCCAAACTACGGCTCCCACACTTCCTGCCTCGAAACGGCTCTCGATAAGGCAGTCTAATGTTGGTCTTTAGGGGCAGGGGACACTGGTGGGGGGGGGGGGGGGGTTCCCTAATCTAATAAAGGTCTCTATGGGGGGGGTGCTGCTGATATAAGGGGACCTAAATTATGGAGGGCACCCAAAGATGTCCCAGGTCTTTACAATCCTACAGTGTATACTACAAAAAAAATTGCCATGTACCGCTAAAGTGTTCGGGTTTGGCTTGAAGAAAAGGTGGCAACCCTAGGGGTACAGCATGGCATAGGGAATTTGTAATGTGTGCAGCCTGCATTTCACATCATCGTATTGGGCCCTCAGCTTCTGGACCTCCACCGAGAAATCTGTAAAATAGAGATCTTTGGGGAGAGGATTGGCCATCTTGGCTGCCTCTGGCTGGTGCCCCGGCCTCTTCTTCATTCCTCCGGGTCATTGTTCTAGTTGTCGGGCGCCCCTGCAGTGTTGGTCGGGTGGAGGAGCAGACTTCAGGGAAGCCCCCACACCATTGCTGGCTGCTGAGGGAGAGCTGTAAAGCTGATTATATGCTGATAATTGGCAGTAGCACAGAGCTCAGTGTCCACTCACCTCGGCAGCTGTGCCACGCCCCATCATATTTTAGTGTATTTGTGTATTGATGGGCGGCACACACAATAGGACAGCGCTGTGACACATAATGCTCTTCTAGGTGATAAAGGGAAGACTTACCTTTGTTACAACAGCAGTCCGGTAGAAGTTATTGTGATACATTTGCCTATATGTCTCAGTTTACTGCTCCCTGCTAGCCATATGGGTAGAGGTAGAAAGGAATTTCATGTGTGATTCATTCCTCTGACAGGTTATTGACGTGCTAATGTCCCCTCACTATTCTAAACGTTAATTGATCTATTGTGTTGTGTGAAGAAGATCTGTGTTTACCCTTAAAAGATGTGTATTGTATCATCAGGCTAAATGATTAGAGAAGTGGGATGTTAATTATTCTGATTGCTTCAGTGTAGTAATTAACTCCCCTGATGTCTTTATCTAAAGAAACGTGTCTGCATGGTCGGCTCCGACTTGTCTCCTATAATCTGTATGGGAAACCCCACTGTGTGAGGGGGGGCGTTCCTAACCGGTTGTAACCACATATAAGCTGAGTTTTTGTGGCAATAAAGTGTCTTGTCCAGCTTGCCCAGGGTTTTTTTTGCCTTCCTCTGGACCAAGGATTGCTGAGAGCGAGGATTCTCCGAATCCTCTCTCACCAAACACCCGCACCCCCCCGCACGGTGACTGGCAACAATGGTTAAATTGCGATACTCTGCGGAAACCATTTGGGGTCTGAGACAATTCGCAACAATATTACCTGCCGTCACCACAAAAGCCTTAAAATCAGATCAACTTTTGAGAATCGATCGACGATCGATCATCAAAAATTTCAACCATTCAACACAGCTCAAGCACATATCATGTGCGCTGCTTAACACTAGATCGGCAGTTAAACACCGCTCAGAAATCCATGATTTCTTACTACAAAACGATCTAGACTGCCTCTTTATTACAGAAAGTTGGCTGTCAGACGACTGCAACACCATTCTCGGAGAATTGGTGCCAGAAAATTATCGCATCCTAACGGAAAATAGAATAGGGCAAAGAGGAGGAGGCCTGGCGGTGATTCATAAGTCGCATATTGCAATCACTAAACCGGTCCTTCAAAATCCTCTACCTTTTATGGAAACCCTTACGCTTCAACTTCAATCTCACTCTCAGGAGACCGTTCACATTCTCCTCTGCTATAGGCCCCCTGGGCCCAAATCGCAGTTGATTTCAGCATTAACTGAGTTCATTTCCACTTACTCCCTTAACAGCAATCATCTTTTGCTGCTCGGGGATTTCAATTTGTGGGCCAACTCCTCACAGGATCCCATCGCGGAGGCCTGCATCGACCACCTGGAAGGATTAGGACTTCAGCAACTTATATGCGGACCCACGCATGCTTCAGGTCACACACTCGACCTAATTTTCAGACAAAATCTGAAAATAAACATTTTGGGAAATGAACCTTTGCCATGGACAGACCACCATGCAATTAGCTTCATAATTCCCAGAACTCCACTAGTCATGAAAGTACCCAAGCCGGTGACAATACACTGGGCTAGATCTCAGAAGAAGCTCCACTCGGAACTCTTCAGATCTACCCTGGGAAACCGAATTGGGGCTATTCCTCCTCAGCTAGCAGCCTCAGATACTTTGGATGCCATAAATGCAGCTCTGCTACAGTCAGCCGACTTAGCAGCACCAAAGCGCAAACTCCGCAGCCGGGCAAAAAAGTCCAGCTGGTTCAATAACCAGCTGTCGCTATTGAAGCAAGAGCGCAGAAGGGCGGAAGCCGCCTGGAAAAGAAGTCCTTCAGAAGACCGCCTCAACTGCTACAAAGCAGTAACAACACGATATCACAAGGAAATTTTCAAAGCCAAAAAACTTCACTTTTCTATGGTAATTAACAGCGCAATGAATCGCCCACGCGAACTCTTCAGGATGGTCACCCAGACCATGAATCCGGGATGTCTTGAAGTCCCCACTTCAGACACCCAAGAGTTCTGCAATGAACTATCGGATTTCTTCATCAACAAAATTGAAAAAATTCGGGTAAGTATTCGGCAAAACAATACTCCACTCAGCCCCCTCTTCAATCAAAACACAGATGGAACGCCTCTACAATCAACTAAGTTCACTTTGGAACCCATCTCCATCGATACCACAAAAAAATTCATTGGTGCGCTGCGCAACAGCACAGCACCCAATGACATCATTCCCACCAAGCTACTGAAGGAATGTGCCGACATCCTGGCGCCTCCGATCACGCAGCTTATAAATCAGTCATTTAAGGAAGGCATAGTGCCTTCCCTGCTGAAAGAGGGCACAATCCTGCCGATCTTGAAAAAACCTAATTTGGATCCTATGGACCCAACTCACCGCCGTCCCATAACAGGTCTAAATGCTCTGTCCAAGATAATGGAGAAAGTGGTGGTAAATCAGCTGCAACAGCATCTGGACACCCACAACCTACTCGATCCATTTCAATCCGGGTTCCGTCCCGGACACGGTACAGAAACGGCCTTACTGAAAATATGGGACGATGCGCTCGAGGCCGCAGACGAAGGAGAATCGTGTCTCCTGGTTCTGCTGGACCTAAGCGCAGCTTTTGACACAGTAGACCATAAATTGCTACTGAGACGACTAACAGAAGTCGCCGGAGTCTCAGAAGATGCCTTACCATGGTTCTCCTCTTTTCTCGGAAACCGATCACAAACAGTGAAACTGGGATCCTTCACGTCAGAAAAACGCACGGTGCCATGTGGGGTCCCCCAAGGATCCCCCCTATCACCGGTGCTGTTTAATATCTATCTTCGTCCTCTCTTTGATATTATCGGTAGCCAAGAACTACTCTATCACTCTTATGCAGACGACACGCAGTTGTATTTTCGCATCTGCCATAAAAAGGATCATCATCTCAGATTAGAGAAATGTCTCTCTTCAATAGAAAACTGGATGACTAAGAGTTATCTCAAACTCAATAGCGCTAAAACAGAACTCTTTATCTTCGATGCCAGTCGGAAGAAACAACCGACAACAAACTGGACACCATCTCCCATCCTGGGACAAATCATCTCCCCTAGCTCCAAAGTCAAAAGTCTGGGAGTCACGTTTGACACCTTCATGACAATGGACGCACAAATAGGGTCAGTAGTCAGCGGGGCGCACCATTTGATGCGCCTACTACGCAGACTGATTCCATTTATCCCCAAAGAAGACGTAGCAGTCGTGGTGGGAACAATCGTGAATTCCAGACTGGACTATGCAAATGCCCTTTACCTCGGGCTACCCAAGTACCAAATCGCTCGTCTTCAAGTCGTACAGAATACGGCCGCTAGACTGGTGACTGGGAAAAAATCTTGGGAATCAATCTCACCTTCACTGAGATCCCTTCACTGGTTGCCAGTGAAAGACAGAATTGCATTTAAAGCACTCTGCCTGACACATAAGTGCATCCATGGGAAGGCTCCTAGATATCTATGCGACAAGATCAAACCGCACAATTGCAACCGCATTCTGCGATCCACCGACCAAAATCTGGTCAAGGTTCCTAAAACCAAATACAAGTCCAAAGGAGAAAGAAGGTTTGCTTTCCAGGGCCCCAGGCTTTGGAATGCTTTACCAACCAGCATTCGGTTGGAGCAAAACCACCTGTCCTTCAGAAGGCAGATCAAAACCCTGCTTTTCTGAAAGGCATGAGACACAAACAACAAGCGCCCAGAGGCGATTCAGTTCGCATGTGCCGCGCTATATAAATTTTTCATTCATTCATTCATTCATTCATTCATTCATTCATTCTTGTTCTAGCAGTAAGCTTGGCATGTGTGGCTTTCTGGGCGATTCCAGGGATATCCCTCCTCGTGGAATATTGGGGTGATTTTCGTTATGGGAAGAAGGGAACGTTGACGGGGATATCATACCGATACTGTCACAATTGGTTGGTAGCAGCGGGATCTTCCCTTCTATTCACCTTTACACCCGGATTCCAAGCAGACACTGGAAGAACTACTGGAAGTTCGTGGAAGGATTGCTAGCAACAAAACCAAGCGGGTCATCATAGCAGAATTAATGGAGCTAGACCAGGAGAACGGGATTGCAGCAACGCCAGCGGTACAAGAGATGGAGACACCAGTGATTCAGGAGGAGTCACCAACCAACAAGCTAATGAGAGAGAAGCTAGCGTGGTTCGGCCCGAACCCAACACCGGATGTGGTGCTGAGAGTGATGGAGCTACAGGGGGCTAAAGAAATAAGGGACGCAGAGCTACAGTTAAAACTGGCAGCAGTCCGACAAGCAGCCGCACATTCTCCGAACAGTGAGTACAGCACAGCAGACGCAAGGAAGATTCCGTTTAGCGCTTTTAAAGCTTTTGATGAAAAGGACTGTGAGATTGATAACTTCCTGGCGGATTTTGAGAGACAATGTAACCTGCACCGAATAGCTAGAGGAGACTGGGTTGCAATATTGTCAGGCAAACTGTCAGGCAAAGCTTCTGATGCTTTCCGGACCGTGCCAGATCAGGATATCCATAGCTACGCCAGGGTTAAAGAAGCGCTCCTGGCTCGTTATGCAGTAACCCCAGAGTCCCACCGACAGAAGTTCAGGGACTCACGCACAACCACGAAAGACTCTTACGCAGAATGGGCATGCCAGTTGTCCCTGTCGGCCTCTAACTGGGTTAACAGCAGCCAGGCCACCACCGCAGAGGACATTTTGCAACTAATGCTCCTGGAGCAATTTTACAATCACATCCAGACGGATGTCAAAGATTGGGTGAGAGATCGCAAGCCCATGACTCTACCAGAGGCCGCGAAGTTGGCAGATGAATATGCGGATACTCGCAAGACAAACCAGGTCACACCACGGGTACAACCTCCACCACAAACGGTGCCCTCCCACCCCCCAGCCGCTAGATACCAACCTCCTAACAGACCGATGACATCTAGCCCTCGCTATCCACGCCAGGAGGACAACGAACAACGCTGCTTCCGGTGCAAACAGCTGGGTCACTTCAAGCAGAATTGCCCCATGAGTGACAACACCAGGTCAAATTGGTCTCAACCTTGGTACCGCCCACCAGCAGCAGCCCATTGTGTAGACTCGGCTTGGGATCTCCAGGAGCTGGGTCCGGAAGAACCATCGGACACCATTTACGAAGTCCTCACGGTACAATCTGGTATTACGGACAACAGGGAACACCATTGTCAGCTGGTCATAGGCGACAGCCATGAGACGGAGGGGCCCTGGAGGGAGCTGGGCAGAAAGAGGCACCGCCAGCCACCCTTCAAGAAGAAGAGGTCCTGGAAGCCGTATAACAAGCTGACCTGGGAGGAGAAGAAGCGACTGGAGGAGAGGGAGTCGCAGCGGGCATCCCAGATGCGGGCCGAGATGTTCACCAAGGGCCCACCGGTGGCCCCTTACACCACCACCCAGTTCCTGATGATGAAGGACCACGTGGAGAGCCTGCAGGACATGAGCAAGCAGGAGCTGATCCGCGAGTACATAGAGCTGGAGGAATGCATAAGCCGCATGGAGGAAGAGAACAACCACCTGAGGTCACAGCAGGCTGACCCCCCAGGCTCCATGAACTGGAGATGGAGCTGGAGAAGCTCCAAGAGGAGAACCGGCGGCTGCGGAGGGAGCAGGGGGTGGCTGATCTTATGGGGCTCTGATTCCCCCCCCCCCCCGGACTCTGAGCACCAGTGCTACAGCATTTCAACAAATATAACTTTTTCTTTTTATGAATCTCTTGTGATTGTCACTTCAGAGCCATAACCTGCCCCCTCCCATAGCGGGACACCTAGATGGCGGCGCACAGACCCATTCGCTGTCTTCACACTGACTTCTGGTGACTTTGCAGATCGCACAAAGACTTGGGGACTGAACGGCGTGTGATCTGACGACCCGGTGACATACCTGAGTCTGAAGCAGTTGTCAACGGAGGTCAGTCATGCCAATGGAGTTAACCTCGGACTAAAAGCTCTGAACCCGTCAACCCTACTGGACCAGGGAAGGTCCAACCGGGTTTGCCGGAGCAGGGAGCAAAAGGGGGGCCATTGTGATACATTTGCCTATATGTCTCAGTTTACTGCTCCCTGCTAGCCATATGGGTAGAGGTAGAAAGGAATTTCATGTGTGATTCATTCCTCTGACCGGTTATTGACGTGCTAATGTCCCCTCACTATTCTAAACGTTAATTGATCTATTGTGTTGTGTGAAGAAGATCTGTGTTTACCCTTAAAAGATGTGTATTGTATCATCAGGCTAAATGATTAGAGAAGTGGGATGTTAATTATTCTGATTGCTTCAGTGTAGTAATTAACTCCCCTGATGTCTTTATCTAAAGAAACGTGTCTGCATGGTCGGCTCCGACTTGTCTCCTATAATCTGTATGGGAAACCCCACTGTGTGAGGGGGGGCGTTCCTAACAGGCTGTAACCACATATAAGCTGAGTTTTTGTGGCAATAAAGTGTCTTGTTCTAGCAGTAAGCTTGGCATGTGTGGCTTTCTGGGCGATTCCAGGGATATCCCTCCTCGTGGAATATTGGGGTGATTTTCGTTATGGGAAGAAGGGAACGTTGACGGGGATATCATACCGATACTGTCACAGTTATTTCTGGAGGTATTTGAGTTGTTACACATAGCGCAGGTTTTTTTCTATTTATATTGGGGACATAATTGCCCAAATCTGGGGATCAGGAGCCATTTCCACCCTTTACTCTCGGCTGGGGTTCTTTGTATCCATATAACAGATGTTCTACATGACTAAATCTCACATCAATTTTACTGCAAAATCAAAGGAGCCAAAATGTCTCCCCCTCCCCCGAGCAGTAATATATTTCTATCCCCCTTGGTGGGAGTGGAGATGACCCATCTTTAACCACTTGAGATCCGCGCTTTGGACGAAAGACGCCCACAGCGCGGCTCTCAAGTGCCGGGTGGACGTCCCTGGACGTCGTGTTGTTGTTGTTCCCTGTGCGCGCCGCTGGGGGCGCGCAGCGGGGAAACAACGTGCCCGGCGCATCGCTCGGAAGCCGATGCGAGTGCCTGGCGGCCGTGATGTCCGCCAGACACCCGCGATTGTCGGTGACACAGCAGGACGTGGAGCTCTGTGTGTAATGATCCACGTGCTCCACGTGCTGTCAGGGAGAGAGGAGACCGATCTGTGTCCCTTTACATAGGGACACAGCATCGGTCACCTCCCCTAGTCAGTCCCCTCCCCCCACACAGTAAGAACACACCTAGGGAATACATTTAACCCCTTCCTCACCCCCTAGTGTTAACCCCTTCTCTGCCAGTCACATTTATACAGTAATTAGTGCATTTTTATAGCACTGATCGCTATATAAATGTGAATGGTCCCAAAATTGTGTTAAAAGTGTCCGATACGTCCGCCGCAATATCGCAGCCCTGACGAACAAATTGCCGCTATTACAAGTAAAAAAAAAATCATAAATCTATCCCCTATTTTGTAGGCGCTATAACTTTTGCGCAAACCAATTAATATACGCTTATATGTAGAAGAATACATATCGCCCTAAACCGAGGGTTATTGTTTTTTTTTTTAAATGGGATATTATTATAACAAAAAGTTAAAAATATTGTGTTTTTTTTCCAAATTTTCTGTTTTTTTATGTTTATAGCGCAAAAAATAAAAATAGCAGAGGTGATCAAATACCACCAAAAGAAATCTCTATTTGTGGGGAAAAAAATTATAACAATATAATTTGGGTACAGTGTTGCATGACCGCGCAATTGTCATTCAAAATGCATCAGCGCTGAAAGCTGAAAATTGGTCTGGACACCAAGGGGGTTTAAGTGCCCACTAATGAATTGGATAAGGATATACAGTACATACACACCCAGCACAAGGCCGTGCTCACACTACGAGACATGTCTCAGGGCTGCAGTTCCTCTGAGCTCCACAAGATGGCAGACAGGAAGTCTCTATGGAAGACAGGAAGTGATGTCATGTACACACAGGAAGTTTCGGGTGAGAGGTGAGTCGGGAAGAAGTAGTGAGGAGACGTTGCTGGAAGAGGCGGCAGAGGAGGTAATAAGATCTTATTTTCTATTTACACCCAGTAACCCCGTCATGTCCGTCCTCTTCCTCCATAGTCACTGTGACGTCTTTTATCTCCAGCAGATGATGATACACACATATATAGTGTGGAGACCTAGATTAACCCCTTCAGGGTCAGAACATTTCCCCTCTTACAAGGCCGGAACATTCTCTTCATATTGGAGATTTGGGGGGATAGGGGGGATAGGGGGGTTTATATAGACATAAACTTTATGTCTACATAACACACCCCTATCCCCCCACATCTCCAATATAAAGAGAATGTTCCGGCCCCATAGGTGGGGAAATGTTAAAGGCCAAAGGGAAGGAGGATCCCAGAAACATATCAAACACTAAACTGAATGTTCCTCTGTGTGTAAGACCACTGGGGGGCGTTCTTACATGATAGAACCCCTCATATTATCCCCCATACACCCCCCATACTAATATTATACAACCAGTACAGTCGAGATCATTCTCTCTTATCAATTATTGGTCCACAGGTAAATCTGTATACATCACATGACCAATAAGCATGGAGCAGGACCAGAGTCACATGACTGAGAGGATTCTAAACCTCACCCTGGAGATCATCTACCTGCTGACCGGAGAGGTGAGGAGGATTCTGGGAGGTCACATGACATCACTCTTATCTCTATTAATAATACACAGACCTGACCGGAGAGGTGAGGAGGATTCTGGGAGGTCACATGACATCACTCTTATCTCTATTAATAATACACAGACCTGACTGGAGAGGTGAGGAGGATTCTGGGAGGTCACATGACATCACTCTTATCTCTATTAATAATACAGACCTGACCGGAGAGGTGAGGAGGATTCTGAGAGGTCACATGACATCACTCTTATCTCTATTAATAATACAGACCTGACCAGAGAGGTGAGGAGGATTCTGGGAGGTCACATGACATCACTCTTATCTCTATTAATAATACACAGACCTGACCGGAGAGGTGAGGAGGATTCTGGGAGGTCACATGACATCACTCTTATCTCTATTAAATAATACACAGACCTGACCGGAGAGGTGAGGATTCTGGGAGGTCACATGACATCACTCTTATCTCTATTAATAATATACAGACCTTACCGGAGAGGTGAGGAGGATTCTGGGAGGTCACATGACATCACTCTTATCTCTATTAATAATACAGACCTGACCTGAGAGGTGAGGAGGATTCTGGGAGGTCACATGACATCACTCTTATCTCTATTAATAATACAGACCTGACCGGAGAGGTGAGGAGGATTCTGGGAGGTCACATGACATCACTCTTATCTCTATTAATAATACAGACCTGACCGGAGAGGTGAGGAGGATTCTGGGAGGTCACATGACATCACTCTTATCTCTATTAATAATACAGACCTGACCGGAGAGGTGAGGAGGATTCTGGGAGGTCACATGACATCACTCTTATCTCTATTAATAACACACAGACCTGACCAGAGAGGTGAGGAGGATTCTGGGAGGTCACATGACATCACTCATCTCTATTAATAATACAGACCTGACCGGAGAGGTGAGGAGGATTCTGGGAGGTCACATGACATCACTCTTATCTCTATTAATAATACAGACCTGGCCGGAGAGGTGAGGGGGATTCTGGGAGGTCACATGACATCACTCTTATCTCTATTAATAATACAGACCTGACCGGAGAGGTGAGGAGGATTCTGGGAGGTCACATGACATCACTCTTAGCTCTATTAATAAAACACAGACCTGACCGGAGAGGTGAGGAGGATTCTGGGAGGTGCAGCACCCGGTGCAGAAAAAATGTGCACACACATAAAGAGTGTTCACAAAAACGTGCAGACCGGTGCAACGTCAAGTGGTCCTCCTGTGAAGAGGGACCCAAACCCTGATCCCCCGGGGCGTTAGGCTCCAGACGGGGACTGAGGTACTGTGGTCCGAGCAACCGAAGCCGACACGGACCCAACTTCCTCGGAGGGACTGCCGAAACAGAACCCTCCCAGTACTAGGTGAGGCTCCCCCGAAGGGAGACCCCATGAGAGCAAGTGAACTAAGCCAGAAGGCCATGTCCACCCACTCCCAAGACGTTCAGGGCTGGCCCTAGGACCCGCACCCTACTAATCACACAGTGACACAAAACGTGCACAACAAAAAAAGACAAAAAAGTGACAAACACAGGCTTAAATAAAATAAAGTGGGGGAAGGGATAGTGGAGAGGAGAGTGAAAGAAGTGGTCATTGTGTTCAACAATGACCAGGCCCTCCGGCCAGGAATAAAAAATTCCTCTGGTCCTAGCCAAAAGGCCCGGCCCAGGAGGCAGGTGCTAAAAAAAGTGTGTATCTGGTGCAGTGACCGTGGTATCCTTCAATCAATGTGTCCCTCACACACAGTGATTCTCAGATACCCCTGGACTGCCACTCCAGGGGCACATGCACCATAGGCTTTTCGTTCCATATCGGACCCCCCGACCGGCCAGTGCAGCCCTCCACCCCTGCCAGCCAACCCGGCGGATTTGCATGGTCCTACCCCGTTCCACCATACAGGGCATTACCAGCTCCTCCAACCGGATCGCCAACAGAGATAGCACTTACACCAGCCAGCCAGAAGGCCAGACTAGAACTCGGCAAAAAGACCAAGACCAAGCGCAGCACCCATCCTCACCAGGAGCACCCTTCCAGATGGCTCAGACTCAACCATGGGCCGGCCCCCAGTATTCTGTCAGGCAGCACAGCGTAGTCCCTGCTGAAACCATCCTTCCGGGTGCAATGACGTCATTGGATTGCATCCACCCTCCCCATGTAGGAGGTGCTTCAGCGCTCCGCTGACAACTGATAAGGACAGATACCACACCCAGTCCTAGCCAAAAGGCCGAGAAGCGGCAGGGAAGACAACCACGATCAGCACGGCCAGAGTGTGCAATAGCCGTGCTTCGCCCTGGGAGAACCGCCTTCATGATCATGGTGTCTCCCCTGCCAGGTAAGACATTCGCCATGCTGCTGGTTTGGTCGCCCTCCATTAGTTCTGCTATGAGGGTAGCTTTCTTTTTGTTGCTTGCCACCTGACCTCGGGCTTCCAGCAGATCCTTTAGCGTAGTCCTCTTTATGCGTCCCATTCAATCCCGCTGCTTGCCACCAGTTGTTAAGACCTGCAGTGGTTATGGTACTGCGGCCTTCTTTCCATCTCCCAATTGCCGAGCATAAGTGATTATCGCTACCATAGAAGGTAGAGGGATAGTGGAGATGAATGCAGTTTCCAGGATGGTTCTTCCAATGGTTAGAATGTTCCCCCCAAACATGAGCCAAGACTTCATGAAGAGGTTACCAGGCATAGAATAGCTTTATTGAGAGGGCAGGTTACTTATATACACCAAAAGGAATACTTGAAGTAATTATATGGACAATGACAAACTCCTCCCACAACATCATACAATGGTGTTACTAACGAGCCCCCCCCCCCTTCAATAGACCTCTTTTAGGAGACAGACATGAGTTAATTACTAGTCATTTACCCAGACGAGGTGACTCGGAGATAAGCTCTTCTCACCTGCTAAACAATAGAAATTCACACAATGAATGCTTCTTGAGAGACAGACCAAAGTTCATTTACATGACACCGCAGACAATATTATCACAGCAAGCTCTCCCTGGGAGATATTGAGATCATTTAAGGAATAAACCAATTATCTCCAGGCAGAGAGCACCCCAAGTTTCCCTAAAGTTGGAACACCCCTTTTCCACACATGGTATCCCTACCATTACATATCCCCTGATAGCCCCGATCTGGGGGACCAACATATCCAAATTTCACCCAGAACGGTCCAGGGGTTCTTAAAAAGCAAACAGAACCTATGAGAAAATCCAGAATGTAGTCTATTTTCTTCACACCATGAAACAGGATGCTGAGGGAGCAAGCAGGGCAGAAACACCTGCCTCTGAGTCGGGGCACATTTTGACCCGGTTGCTTGGAGAAATATCGGACAGTGAGGAAGAGATGGATGAATCTGATGAGGAGAAAGAGGAGGATGAAGAAGAGGACATAGAATGTGGACAGCGATTTGTGCCTTCATCAGTAGAGGGGGAGGAGTACTCTGGTAAAGAGCCCGGATTGAAGGGGAGGACTCTGGGAGTGGGGAGGGGTCACTCCATATTGCCCTTTCTGGGGACTCAGAAAAAGAGTCCGCCAGTTCTCCTGGTACAGAGAGATGGCAGAGAAAGAGTCAGAAAGTTAAGCAAGGAAGTAGAGACGAAGAGTATGGAAGGACTTTCTTAAAGAACCTATGATGGCTGGAAAAATGGGCGTACACATTTTCTTTATTTTTCTAATGGCACTTTCTATTGGTTCTGTGAATGTGAGGAGAGTGAAATCCAGATGGCGTAGAGCTGCGGTTTTGCAAGAATTGGGTGATGAAAACGCTGATATTTTCTGCTTGCAAGAATGTGGAGTGGAAAATGGCCGGGGGTGGAGGAGTGGAAAATGGCCGGGGGTGGAGGAGTGGAAAATGGCCGGGGGTGGAGGAGTGGAAATATGGCCCTGCTATATGGTGACCTGCGTGTGAATCCCGAAGTGAAGGGGTGGGGATATTGTTTAGAAACCCTAATATTCAGATATTATCCCATGAGGTTGTGATTCCCGGAAGAGTGTTGATAGCAGTAGTAGATTATTTGGGTGTGAAACTGCGTATTGTGAATTGCTATGCCCTTGCTGAACGGAGAGAAAGAAATGTTTGAGAACTTAAAACTATACTTACCAGGAAGAATGGCTACAATTGTGGCTGGGGATTTCATCTGTGTGCGGAAGGCTGCTGAGAGAGATGGTGTGGGGCAGGAAGGAGGGGTGGATTCTACATCTAAGATGTTAGATGAAATGGTGGAAGATTTCCATTTGAAGGATGCAGCAGTGGAGGTAGAAGGAGGTAGGCCATCATATACTGTACCTTCTACTCAGACAGGGGGTCCGTCAAGTGGCGTATTGATTTTTGTGTCTGAATCCGTTGGTGTGGATGAATATAGGGTATGTCCTGTGACCTTTTCTGATCATGTTCTGTTACTATGTACGGTTGATTTGGATGGAGGAGTGAAGTTTGGTGGTGGATTATGGAAATTGAATTGTGCAATTCTGGAGGATGTGGAGGTGTGTGAAAGATTCGAAGCCTTCTTCCAATACCTAGTGGGCAAGAAAGAAAGCTTTGGTGATGTGAGGTGGTGGTGGGACTGGGTAAAAGTTAGGGTGGCTGGTTTCTTTAAGGGTGTGTGTGCCCAGAAGGCCAAGGAGAGGAGGGAGCAGGACAAGGCTTTATTAAAAAGGCTCCATTTTTTGCTCTTGTGTAAAAAGATGGGGTGTGAAGTAGATCAGGATCTACAGGCGGTAAGAGAGGAAAGAAATAAGAGGCTGAAGGAGAAGGGTAAAAAAATAGTATTTCATGCAAAGGTGCAGGATATGGAAGAGGGGGGACGGTGTTCGAGGTTCTTTTTCTAGAAAGCCTTTAACGGAAGAAGCCTGATGCGGTCAGTGTTCAAGGAAGGAACTGAGGTAGAAGGAGAAGAGATGGTGGAGGAGGTTTCTATGAACAGCTGTATAGCAAACAGAAGGGGGCATCAGATGAAGAGAGGAAGGAATATTGTAAAGTGCTGGAAGGAAGCGTGACTTTAGATGAAGGTGAAGGACTTGGAGATCCTGTGTCGACTTTGGAAGTAGAAAACACCTTGAAGAGTATGTCCAGGAATAAGACCCCTGGGAATGACGGGCTCCCAATGGAGTTCTATCTTACGTTGTGGCCTATTTTGCAGGAGCATATAGTGGAACTCTTAAACCTTTGTATGAGATCTGGAGTTATGTCAGGTACCATGAAGCAGGGGGTAATTACCCTGATCTTCAAAAAAGGGGATCGTAGAGATATTAAGAACTGGCGCCCCATATCTCTACTAAATTGTGACTATAAGTTACTGGCTAAAGTGCTGGCCATGTGCTTGGGACAGGTTGTAGATAAGCTGGTAGGGGACTGGCAGGTCTGTGCTGTCCCCGGGCGGCGGATTACTGACAATTTGATTTTGCTAAGAGACCTTATTTTTTATGCGCAGACTAATAACTTGCCCCTGGCCGTGGTCAGCATTGACTTAGAAAAAGCCTATGATAAGGTTTCCCATTCCTTCCTTTTTCAGGTGTTAAGATCAATGGGATTGCCAGAGAGGGTAGTGAAGATGGTGAGGGGACTATATAGGGGTATTTCCAGTCAAGGGATCATAAATGGGAATGTGTCAGGGCCCTTTCCAGTGTGCTCAGGGGTAAAACAGGGCTGCCCCCTGTCCCCGATCCTATTCATATGCGTAATGGAGCCACTGTTGAGGTCGGTACAGAAAGATAAAGGTTTCTTTATTCCAGGAGGAGGTGGAGAAAACGTCAAGTCTTTGTGCTATATGGATGATGTGGCTTTTGTATGTTCATCCGAAAGAGATTTGGCCAGAGCAGAGCTACAGCTAAATATCTTTGGGGCTGTATCCGGACTGAGTGTTAATTGGGCAAAGAGTCAGGTATGCCCGTTAAGTGGAACCTTTAACACGTCCAAGTCAAAGTTGAAGGGAACAGAGTCCTTGGAAGTACTTGGAACTTGCTTCGAGAGAAATCTCTTGGGGCAAGCTAATACGAAAAAATCCATAGAGAAGATGTCCAGGAAGTTGGATTTTTGGAAAACGCGCAAGTTGACCTTGACTGGTAAAGTGGCTGAAAAGAGAGGAGGTGGTGGAAAATATTAGAGGCATGAGAAGTAGTTTTGCAAAAGAATGTTTGGCGAGATTCTCGTGGAGTGGTGTGACAAATCGTCAGAAAGAGATTTGTTGGATGGTGTTTCATGAATGCTTATTGACCCTGGCTTTTTTAAAGGGGAGAGATTTGACTAGAAGAGAAGACTGCCCAAGGGAAGGATGCGGAGCAATTGAGTATGTGTAACATGCATTATGGGATTGTGTCTTTGTGCAGAAGATTTGGAAAAGAGTGGAATCCCTTGTGAGGAAGGTGTCTGGCGTGAAAGTGATTGAACCTGAGGTTGCTTTCTTCGGGGTGGTGGAGGGGAGCAGAGAAAGTCAAAGAAAGATGTGGATCATGTCTTGTATCTTTAAGGAGGTAGTGTGGGATGCCAGATGTTGGTGGTGGAAAAGCAAAGTAAATTTGTCTGAAGAAGATTGTGTTAATATGTTCTATGCAAGATTGTATCTGGTGTTGCTGTATGATGGAAGGTGGATGGGTAAGAAAGAAGCAGAGGTGTATTGGGGGAGTGGGATAGGAAGGTGTCTTTTAGCTGTGTTGGATAAAAATGGCTTTTTACGAATGATTTTATGATTCCCTTACAAAAGAGTAAACGACCATACTAACGTGATGCAAGGAACACTGCTCTGAGATAAGTTGAGCTTAAAAACTCAGTTGAGTTGGTGATTCAGTCTGATTGGTATGGAAAAAAACAATTCTTATCAGTTGTCAGAGGAGCGCTGAAGCACCTCCATTGGGAGGGTGGATGCAATCCAATGACGTCATTGCACCTGGAAGGGTGGTTTCAGCTGGGGCTATGCTGAGCTGCCCGATAGATACTGGGGGCTGGCCAATGGTCGAGTCTGAGCCAACTGGAAGGGTGCTTCTGGTGAGAATGGGTGGCTGCACTTGGTCTGGTCTTTTTGCCGGGTTCTAGTCCGGCCTTCTGGCTGGCTGGTGTAAGTGCTATCTCTGTCAGCAATCCGGCAGGAGGAGCTGGTACTGCCCTGAGAGTAGACAGGGTAAGGCCATGGGTTGACGGAGGGTCTGAGGGGCTAGTATTGGTGGAGGCTGCTAACTGGAGCGGCAGTTCTCCCTAAGAAAATCTTGAAGGGCTCTCTAGCTGGCAGGGGTGGAGGGCTTCATTGGTTGGTCGGGGGGATTTGGAACAAAAAGCCTATGGTGCATGTGCCCCTGGAGTGGCAGTCCAGGGGTATCTGAGAATCACTGTGTGTGAGGGACACTTTGATTTAAAGATACCATGGTCACTGCACCAGATACACACTTTTTTTTAGCACCTGCCTCCTAGGCCGGGCCTTTTGACTAGGACCAGAGGAATTTTTTATTCCTGGTCGGTGGGCCTGGTCATTGCACACCACAATGACCCCTTCTTCACTCTCCTCTCCACTATCCCTTTTCCCCACTTTATTTTATTTATTGCCTATGTTTGTCACTTTTTTTTTTTTTTTTGTGTACGTTTTGTGTCACTGTGTGATTAGTAGGGTGCCGGTCCTCGGGCCAGCCCTGAACGTCTTGGGAGTGGGTGGACATGGCCTTCTGGCTTAGTTCGCCTGCTCTCATGGGGTCTCCCTTCGGGGGAACCCCACCTAGTACTGGGAGGGTTCTGTTTTGGCAGTCCCTCCAAGGAAGTTGGGTCCGTGTGGGCTTAGGTTGCTCGGATCACAGTACCTCAATCCCCGTCTGGAGCCTAACGCCCCAGGGGATCAGGGTTTTGGGTCCCTTCTTCACAGGAGGACCACTTGACGTTGCACCCGTCTGCACGTTTTTGTGAACACTCTTTATGTGTGTGCACATTTTTTCTGCACCGGGTGGAGTTTTTGGGTGTGTTCACACGCCATAGGCTTTTCAAAAAAATAATAATACACAGACCTTACCGGAGAGGTGAGGAGGATTCTGGGAGGTCACATGACATCACTCTTATCTCTATTAATAATACACAGACCTGACCGGAGAGGTGAGGAGGAGTCTGGGAGGTCACATGACATCACTCTTATCTCTATTAATAATACACAGACCTGACCGGAGAGGTGAGGAGGATTCTGGGAGGTCACATGACATCACTCTTATCTCTATTAATAATACCGACCTGACCGGAGAGGTGAGGAGGATTCTGGGAGGTCACATGACATCACTCTTATCTCTAATAATAATACACAGACCTGACCGGAGAGGTGAGGAGGATTCTGGGAGGTCACATGACATCACTCTTATCTCTATTAATAATACAGACCTGACCGGAGAGGTGAGGAGGATTCTGGGAGGTCACATGACATCACTCTTCTAACTGGAGAGGTGAGGAGGATTCTGGGAGGTCACATGACATCACTCTTATCTCTATTAATAATACAGACCTGACCGGAGAGGTGAGGAGGATTCTGGGAGGTCACATGACATCACTCTTATCTCTATTAATAATACACAGACCTGACCGGAGAGGTGAGGAGGATTCTGGGAGGTCACATGACATCACTCTTATCTCTATTAATAATACACAGACCTGACCGGAGAGGTGAGGAGGATTCTGGGAGGTCACATGACATCACTCTTATCTCTATTAATAATACAGACCTGACCGGAGAGGTGAGGAGGATTATGGGAGTCTAACATGATATTCCTATTGGTTCCTCAATACAGAGATTTCCTCTTGTGAAGTCAGGTGATCACATGACCATCACAGTGCCTCCATGTGACTCCCTAAAACCCGAGAGACACAACCTGGAGAAGATTCTAGAAGTCACCAAGAAGATGATGGAGCTGCTGACAGGAGAGGTGAGGAGGATTCTGGGACATTATCCAGTAACAGACAAGGGGTGTGTCTGGATGGTGACTGTATCATTGTGTGTGTCAGGTTCCTATAAGGTGTCAGGATGTCACTGTCTATTTCTCCATGGAGGAGGGGGAGGATTTAGAAGGACACAAGGATCTCTACAAGGACGTCATGATGGACAATCAGCCGCCCCTCACATCACCGGGTAAGAGGAGACTTTATTGTAAAGGAGAGAGCAGTACGGAGGCTCCACCTAGATCCCCCATCATCTGATAAACACATAGAAACAATGTATTCAGTCAGTGTGTGTGTTTCCTACAGATGGATCCAGTAATGGGAACCCACCAGAGAGATGTCCCCGTCCTCAGGATTCCACACTGGTCAATATTAAAGAAGAGATAAAAGAGGAGGATGATGAGGATGGGGTGATGGAGGAAGAACACAAAGATATGTACCAGGACACCATGGTGGAGTCATCCAGCTACAGAGACCCCCCAGAGAGATGTCCCCGTCCTCTGTATTCCCAGGATTCCACACAGGAAGGTCACACCATCCCTCCTTATTTAAAGGTTGGTGGGACGGAACATCTAGACATGGACTTGTGGGGGGATGTGTGGATTTTATAGATGTGATGTCACAATAATAAAGATTATTTCTCTTCCGTTCATGGACGGACACAGCAGCCTTGACCTTAGGGTTATATCCGCTTTTCTCCAGGAGAGGTTTAGGCAGAAACACAGCACTTAAAGTGTTAAAAACTTTTCTTCAGTGCAGCTCCTCCCAGGGGGCGTGGTTGCCCGGGTATAACCCACACCCTGTGCTAACAGCCTCAGTTGTTTTCTGCCTAACAACAGGAGAGGTCAGGCACTTCTGGAGTCCTGTATTTTTTTGAGATTTTTTTCGCTTTTTTTATTATTTTGTTCCTGCATTTTTGGATCCTGAGATTCTTCTATCAACTGCCGACTGGGTGACAGGCTGGGTCTTGACTCTTGTAGTCCCCCCATGTTCGGCCCTCAGCTCAGCTCTGGGTCATCCACGACAGGCCCCATTGCTCCAGGGGCGGCCGGGGAACATCTTGTTCTAGGGCACACATATGACCGGCCTTTATGGCTTTCTCACAGTGTGTCTGACCGACAGCCATGCCGTTTATGCGGACGTTGGTTCTGTCTGGGATACCTCCAGCCGGTGGTCGCAGGATGGGTAAGTAGTGGCCCCTTGCTCAGGTAAGGTGGTATGGCTGGAATTTTCCCCTGGGAGGTCGACTGAGGGCTTGCCCTGCTTTCCTCTCTCATTTATTTCCTCTCCCTCCTTTCCCTTATGGGTAGCGGCTGTGAGGGGGGGCTTTCAGGGGTCTCTTTATTACACCCGTGCCTGTGTGTTAGCGGGTACTGTGTGTGTTCATTGCAGGGGGCTGTGTGTGTTCACTGAGGGTCTTTTGTGTGCTGTGGTGTACTCTGTGCTGCGCTGAGGTGCTGTGTAACTCTGGGTGCTTTTTAAATGCGCAACGGCCGCCATTTTGCAGTGGTCGCGCCTTAAATGGCTTGGCGGCCATTTTCCTGTGGTCCTATGGCGTTTTTTGCATATACAGCGGCCATCTTGGATTTCGTTTGGCCTCGTGTGGCCGTTTTAGCGCTCAGAAAGACCGTGAATCTCTCCGAGGAGACAGACAGCAGCGCAGCCGGCTTCTCAGCATGCCTCAGACTCCTCTCAGCTCGCGCTGCACCAGGTGGGGTGGGGAGTTTCACTGGGGGCCCCCATACTTTGTGTAACGGCCAGGAGGTGACCGTGGGTGTTTTCTGCTTTGCAGTTTGGGTGACACAGCGGTGGGGCATTATGGAGCCTGAGCCAGGTACTTCTTCCCCACAAATGCCTGAGTTAACCGTTGATGCCCCTCCCCCTGCCACATCTGTTGAGGCAATGTCGGCTGTCCTGGAGGCTTTTCTCACCAGGTTTGAAGCAGCTAGTGCCCGGATGAGGGGTAAAAAGCGCCCCCTCCCTGAGCCTGCTTCTGGGGATGCGTCTGACACAGAGTTATGCCCTGATATTGCATCTGGCTCTGGTTCTGTAGTGTCAGAGGATGCAGGCTTAACCCACGTGGACAGTGAGGATGTCTCTGCCTCAGGGTCAACTGCTGACAAGGAATTTGTTGGAGCTCTTATTTCTGCGGTGCGTGAAACTCGAAGACTTGAGGTTTTGGCGGAGGCACCAGATGTGCCGGTCCCTTTTGGGTTCCGCAAACCGAAAGTGTGTTTCCTTGTGTTTCTTATTTGGACAATTTATTATACAAGGAATGGGATACACCGCAGAAGGTTGTTGCAGTCCCAAAGTGCTTTGTGACCCATTATCCCTTTGAGGAGGACTTTGTAAAAAAGTTGGTCTCTCCTCCTTCTGTGGACCCTTCCGTGTCCAGATTGAGCAAAGCCACCACGTTACCCGTGGAAGGGACTCCTGCCTTTAGGGCCCTGCTGATAGGAGACTGGAGGCTGTGGCCCTCTCCCTTTTCACTGTAGTGGGTTCGGCTGTGAGGCCGGTTTTGGCCGGGACTCTAGTGTCACAGACACTGACCGAAAGGGCGAAGCTCCTGCTGCAGGAGCTGGAGGCACAGGATGCTTCCGAGACCTGTAAGGACCTGGCTGAACGGTTGGTTCAGGGTCTGATGTTCGTCTGTGAGTCGGTCCTGGATACGCTCCCCTTGCTTTCCAGGGCCTCCGCCTATGCGGTGGTATTGCGCCGCCTTGTGTGGCTAAAATGCTGGTCTGCGGACCAATCCTCAAAAAAGGCCTTGGTGGATTTGCCCTTTAAGGGTGAGCGGCTTTTTGGGTCATCCCTGGATGACATCATTAAGGATGCCACGGGTGGTAAGAGCACGCTGCTTCCACAGTCTGGGAAGGGCAAGGAGCCTCGCCGTAAGCAAGGGCCCTCCTTTACTACCCCCAAGCATTTTTTTCGTGTGCCCAGCACAGTGGGAAAAAATCCGCAAGGCGCTAAGGCCCCCGCTGTGGGGCAGAGGCGCGCCTGGTACCGCAAGCCTGACAAGCCTGCGGACAAACCTGCTTCCGCATGAAGGTCTGCCCCCGCCCGTGTCTCGGGTGGGGGGCCGGCTTCACGAATTCGCGGCTCGGTGGAAGTCTCTTCTTTCCGACCGTTGGGTTTGCGAAGTTGTTTCCTCGGTGTACAAGATAGAGTTTTTCTCTTGTCCACCAAACAGATTCTTTCCTTCCAACCTCCAGCTTCCTCGGAACGCCGGCTGGCTCTGGCGGGGGCTGTCCAGGATCTTCTGGTCAGGGGAGTGATTGTGCCGGTTCCCTCGCAGGAACGGTTTCAGGGGTTTTATCTGTTTGTGGTCCCCAAGAAGGAAGGGGTCCATCCAATCCTGGACCTCAAGGCCCTCAATTGTTTTGTCAAGGTGCAAAAATTCAGGATGGAGTCGATTCGCTCGGTGATAGCGGCACTCCATCAGGGGGACTTCATGGCGTCCTTGGATATCATGGACGCGTACCTGCATGTTCCCATTTGCACAAAGCACCAGAGATTCTGCACTTTGCGGTCGGGGAGGACCACTTTCAATTTGTGGCCCTCCCGTTCGGCCTTGCATCGGCACCACATGTTTTTACCAAGGTGCTCGCCCCGATACTGGCCCTGCTAAGGCAGCGAGGAATCGCTATTGTGGGATATCTGGACGACCTTCTCCTGAGAGCTTCCTCAGGCTTAGAGTTAGAGGAGGACGTGTCTATCACGTGTCAGACTCTCCAAGAGTTCGGCTGGCTTCTGAATATCCAGAAGTCAGTGTTAGTTCCGTCCCAGAGACTGGAATACCCGGGGCTAGTCCTGGATTCTGCGGAGGCGCAGGTTTTCCTCCTGACGGAGAAACTGAAGACCCTGCGATCTGCTGTGCAGCAGTTGTTGACCCAGAAGTGGTTGTCTCTTCGGTTCTGCATGAGAGTTCTGGGTCTGATGGTGGCCTCTTTCGAGGCGGTTCCGTATGCCCAATTCCACACCAGGGAACTACAGAAGGAAATTCTGACACGTTGGGACAAGCTCCCGTCATCTCTGGATTTCCAGACTCAGTTGAGCCATCTGGTCAAGTCCTCCCTGGTGTGGTGGCTGACGTCTCCGGTGCTTCAGACCGGGAAGTCTTTTCTGCCGTGCCGCTGGACAGTGGTCACGACGGATGCCAGCCTCTCCGGTTGGGGGCGTTTGGGGCACCCAGTCAGCCCAGGGGCGCTGGACTCAGGATGAGTCCCGCCTGCCGATCAATATTCTGTAGCTCCAAGCGATCAAGCTGTGCCTTGCCAGGTGGTCCCTGGATCTGCAGGACCGACCGGTCAGGATCCAGTCCGACCGGTCAGGATCCAGTCCGACGACGCCACGGCCGTGACGTACGTCAATCATCAGGGAGGCACAAGGAGCTCAGCTGCGGGACGGAGGTCGCCGACATCCTTCGGTGGGCCGAAAGGTCCGTTCCGGCTCCGTCGGCCGTGTACATTCCGGGTGTTCAGAATTGGCAAGCCGACTACCTGAGTCGCCAAACGCTGGACCAGGGAGAATGGTCGGTTCACCCAGAGGTGTTTCAGAGTCTGTGCCAAAAGTGGGGCACTCCAGACGTGGACCTTCTAGTGTCCCGTCTCAATCGGAAGGTGCCACGGTTCGTGGCCAGGTCAAGAGACCCGTGGGCGGACGCATCAGATGCGTTGGTGGCTCCTTGGGGTCACTATCACCTAATCTATGCCTTCCCTCCTCTGCAGCTTCTTCCTAGCCTGCTGCGCAGAGTGGAAGCCGAGGGGATTCCAACAATCCTGATCGCCCCAGATTGGCCGCGCTGCTCCTGGTACGCGGACTTGGTGCATCTGGTGGCAGACGTCCCCTGGCGTCTACCCCTGAAAGAAGATCTTCTGTCGCAGGGTCCGATCTTCCACCCTGCTTTACAGTCACTGGCTTTAACGGCGTGGCTGCTGAGAGTCAGGTGTTGAAGGACCAGGGCCTGTCGGGCTCGGTGATTTCTACCATGCTGCGTGCACGGAAGTCTACTTCTAGGAGAATTTACCATCGTACATGGAGAGCATACATCTCTATGTGTGAGGAGATGAGGTGGCACCCTCGTACATACGTGGTGTCCCGGATTTTGCTGTTCTTAGAGCGGGGAGTGGATCAGGTTCTCGCCTTGAGTACGGTTAAGAGTCAGATTTTGGCTCTGGCTGTTTACCTTCAGCGTCCCTTGGCAGCGCACTCCTTGATACGCACGTTTGTGCAGGGGGTCCGGCATGTGGCCCCTCCGGTGCGCCCTCCACTGCCCCCATGGGACTTGAATTTGGTCCTCTCGGTGCTTCAACAAGCTCCCTTTGAGGACATTCGGAAGATTCCCTTGTTGACTCTGTCACAAAAGGTGGTTTTTCTGGTGGCGATTACCTCGATCAGACGGGTGTCTGAACTGGCGGCCTTGTCCTGCAAGGCCCCCTACTTGGTCATCCATGAGGATAAGGTGGTGCTGCAGCCGCAGCCTTCTTTTCTCCCAAAGGTTGTTTCGGCCTTTCACATAAATGAGGACATTGTTCTTCCATCCTTTATGTCCTCAGCCGAAAAACACGAAGGAGGCCACTTTACATTCCCTGGATGTGGTTCGGGCCATTGGGCTTTCCGCTATCAAGCCTCTGTACTACAGGTGTGTAAGGACATTTTGGAGGAGTTGAGGCGGCTCAATAATAGCCTGTCCTCCTCTGGAGCAGTGCCCGACGCTCTGCAGGATGTGGCAGGAAACTCTGCAGCCACCATTACAAGTCTGGGTGAGCTGCAAACCACCACAGCCGAACTTGTGGGGGAGGTCAGGGGCCTGCGGATGGCTGTGCAGGCCCAGACTGCATGCCAGGAGGCCCTGCTCAGCCGTATAGCAGTGGCTCTAGAGGGCAGACAGCCAGCCAGGGAGGCACCTGGGGATGTTAATCCACCGAGGGAGGCTCCTCCACCTGATGCCCCACCACCCCCAAATGAGGCTCCCCCCAGACAAGCGAGGGCCAGGAACCTGGGCACCAGGCGGAGTCCGCGCCGGGGCCGGTGATTTATTTGGGCTTCTTTATGCTCTAAGTATGATTTTTTATTTATTTTTTTATTTATGCTCTAAGTAAGAGCTTTTTAATATTATTTTATTTATGCTCTAAGTAAGAGCTGTTGTATTTTTTGTGCTGCACAAAGTAGTGCATAGCACAGTGTGAATGGTGTGTGAATGTGGGGGGGGTGACACTCCTGCCAGTAAGGGGTGTCACCCTCGGTCGCTGGGGATAAGTTCTCCCCAGGTCCGTGTGAAAGGTGTATGAATGGACAGCAACATCATTGGAGCCTTGACGCGGCGTTGCTGCTCCTTAGTACCGTGCAGTGTACTTCGGTCTAATCCAATGGGATGTGCATGTGGGGTGTGTGTGCTAGGGACCACAGTGGTGTGCATGCGTGCATTTTCTGTGTGCCATGTTTAATGTGTGTGTTTAACGTTCAAAGATTCGCTCCACGAGACATCTCCTGACTGCTGTACCATCAGCAGACGGGGTAGCCTCGGTTAGGGGGGGACATGGTGGTTGGGGGGTCAGGTCATCACGTAGGTCAATCTGCAGGCCCTTTCTCACTGCGAAGTTGTGCAGCACGCAACATGCAGCGATGATTTGGCACACGAAGTTGGGGGAATACAGCAGGGTACCCCCAGTCTTATCCAGGCATCGAAAGCGTGACTTAAGGATGCCAAATGTTCGCTCAACCACTGCACGGGTGCGTGTGCTTCGTTATATCTTCTCTCTCCTGGTGTTTGCGGAATGGAGTCATGAGATGAGGTCCCAGTGCATAGGCAGAGTCACCTGGAAGGGAAAAGACAGGAGGATGTTAGTCATGCATGTGCCCCTCGTGATGTCTGCATCATGGGGGGGGACAGTCATACCTGACACCCATGTCACCTCACCAACCAGCCAGCTGTCCCCATACACATTCTGCTCAAATTGTCTTGGGATGTCACTTTGCCTGAATATAAAGCTGTCATGGCTGGATCCGGGGTGTTTTGCACGGACGTGCCATATGAGGCCATGTGCATCCACGATCACTTGGACATTGATAGAATGCCAATGTTTTCTGTTGCGGTATATGTGCTCGGTCTCGTGGGGGGGCTGTATTGCCACATGGGTACAATCAATTGCACCCACAGTGCGTGGGAAACCATCAATTAGGCAGAAATCTGTCATTGCCTTCAGCCGCATGTCCTCCTGGGTGGGTCTGATTATGTGGTGCGACATGCGTCGGAGTATTGCGGGGACAACTTGGTGCACGCATCTACTCATGCTGGTTTGGGATATCCCAACCACGTCTCCACTGGTTCTTTGAAAAGAGCCTGTGGCAAGAAAATGCAATGTTGCCAGGACCTTCACCAGTGGCTGCACTGCATGGGATCGTTGTGTTGGGCTGCTGATGTCATTCTTCAGGGCTCTGGTAATTTCAAGGATGGCATCAGGGCTGAATCTATAACGGTGATACACATCCACATCAGCCATGCCAAAGAGGCTAATGCGCTGTGGGTAGATCCTCTCACGTGCCCTCCTCCTTCTAAGTGCCTCTTCCTCCTCACACACTAGCAGTGCTAAGACCACGCCTGCCCCTGGCATGTTGGCATACGAATGTGTTGTCCGAAAAATTTGGTTGCTCAGCTCGTCCGGGATGGTGCTGCTGTATTTGCTTTTTTCAAGCTAACTTACTCAGGTCTGGAGCAAAGTTAACCGAGCTTTATAAGGGGTAACTTTCAGCCGGACAATCGTCTTACGCGCACGGCGCGTAGCCTAAGCCGATCGCGCGTAGGTTCGGGAATCAGCGCATCTACATCATTTGCATATTTGAATACTAATTCTATGGCAGCCTAGGATGCCATCAGCTGAAATATACGCCTACGCTGCGTAAACTTAAACTAGTTAAGACGGACAGGAGTAGCCTGATTTCTGGCGGATCTGGTTCTGTGACTACGGCGCATAGATAGGACGGCGCATCTTTACACTTACGCCGCGCATCTCCATATACGCCGGTGTAACTTGTTTGAGAATATGGCCCGCTGTGTCCATCCATGAACGGAAGAGAAAATAGGATTTTTGTACTCATGTAAAATCCCTTTCTCTGAGTTCATGGACGGACACAGCACCCACCCCTCCTTTGTTTGTACTGCTTGTTACGAACTGAGGCTGTTAGCACAGGGTGTGGGTTATACCTGGGGAACCACACCCCATGGGAGGAGCTGTACTGAAGAAAAGTTTTTAACACTTTAAGTGCTGTGTTTCTGCCTAAACCTCTCCTGGAGAAGAGCGGATATAGCCCTAAGGTTAAGGCTGTCCGTCCATGAACTCAGAGAAATGGATTTTACGGTGAGTACAAAAATCCTATTATCTTACAGATGATATTCTCTCTCATTGTCTTGGTTTAGAGTGGAGATCCAATCGATATAGAATTTGAGGTGAAATCAGAAGAAGAAGAAGAGACGTATGTGAGGGATGATCAGCAGTCTATGGAGGAGGATGGAATAACGGGGACATTTATAGAGGAGGACACTCCTACAGAGATCAGCACAGGTGGGTCATTAACACTAAATACATTCCTCCACCCATACTGCTCACTGATTGGTCCAGAGTAGGGCGGGGACTGGGTGATATCAGCCTGTAATCCCCTGGTCACTTTCCTGAGCCGTGTTCCCCGTATTCCTGTATTTCTCTGGGATAATCTTCCTTCTCTGTGCTGCAGACACAGTTCATGTATCTAGGATGGATTTATGGACATTCTGGGGTTCAGCTGCTAGTAAAATGTTCATTTTTCCCCCCATAGGTGTTGCTTGTCTTAGTCATCTGGGGTATGTGTCTTAGGTCTTCTGCCCCATACCCGGATCTAGCGAGATCTCTGACAGAGGAATTCTCCCGGGGTTACTAGTTGTGATGTTTGCTGGCAGTGCCGGGTGGAGGGATAGGTCTGTATAGTCTCAGACCCAAGACAAGAAGAACTCTCCACATAGTATAGATCTATAAGATCTCTGACTTTATTCCATAGAAATATCTGTCACACACATCGGTAGACATGCACAGTGTCCTGTCTCCTCGCCGCTCCCTCGCTCCGTTCACAATCATTATTTACACCTTTCTCTAGAATGGCCAAACCCATGATATACTCCTGGAGTAAAAATCCAATCAGATCTTCTTATTTATGGTATGAAGGATTGAACACGCACTACAGACACACATTTAGCCCTTGTGATATGGAACGTCTTTAGAAATAAAACAAAAATACCGTATATACTCGAGTATAAGCTGAGGTTTTCAGCACATTTTTTGGTGCCCAAATTGCCCCCCTACTCGAGTCACCTTTTTGTGCCTGATCTCCCGGACTTTGGGGACCCGGTACCGGCCGGTCGTAGGTCCCCTGGACCCCAACAAAAGAACACAAACTCCTGCGCACGAGTGGGATGTTCAGCAATTAGTCAATAGTCTGCATGCACATTTCCTCAAATGTCAAAAACAGTGGTAACAAAGGGCTTGCTGCCCTTCATGGATGGGGGGATCCTGGCAGAAAACAAGAAGGGAGAAAGAAAGGTGCACCAGCCTCGTGTACTACCATTTGACAATTTATTAAATAAAAATAATATTAAAAACTACTCACAAACAAATGGTGATAAAAGGCTTGTCACAAACGATGAAATAAATACCCCTCGAACCACACTCCGGAATGTAGGGGGGGGGGGGGTTTTGAGGTGCGTCACTGCTGGCTTTGGACCCCAAACTTGGCACACATATAGCCCCACTCTTCTTCTACAAGTGTGCAAAGTTTGTTGTCCGGGGGACCTACGGCCAGGGAGCATTAAGTTTTCAAATTCGGGCACCCCTTCTATAGACTCTCATGGTAAATGTAAGTCTAGTCATGGACACAGTGGGCTAGATTCACAAAGCACTTACGCCGGCGTAAGATACTCCTCATCGGCGTAAGTTCCAATTTACTCCGGCGTAAAGTTGCACTTGATGCACAAAGGCAGTTACTCCAAGACTTACACTACAAAAGTGCAGCATAAGTGACTTACACTGGCACGGAGTAACTGGCAAATTCCGGCATATATTAACATGCAAATATGCAAATTGTGACTTACGCCTGATTCACAAAAGCAACGTAAGTTACGCCAGTGTGACTTAAGTCAAAGTTACACCCAAAAGATACCCCACCAAAAGCTGGGGTAAGTCATGTCGTAAGTGAGACTTTTGTCATTTCTAGCACAACCATGTGTGTTTTGGGCACACACTAGCTGGGACACTGAACTATGTAACATAGGACTGCACCCTGACATTTGAATACTGCATATTGCTACCATCTTGCCAAATGCTGCAGTGATTGTTGCAAAGCATATAAGGAGGGATGTGCAACAACTGCCTAGTTTGTGAAAATATCCCCCTCGCACAAAACTCTTTGGCATGTCAGACCCAGAGGTTTTCCCACCCGCTATCCTATTTGCCACTTACGCTGACTCGGTGTAACTTTACACTGACGCGGAATAACTTAAGCCGACTCAGAGTCAATTAAACTGACTCGGAGTAACTTACACTGATGTGGTTAACTGCTGAGCATGCTCAGGAGATTTACACTGCCTTGGCGTAGTAGTGCACATGCTCAGTGGAGATACTCCAGGCAGGCGTAACTTTACCTACTCCGCTGTGACTTAAGTAATAGGGCGTGTTTTATGCAAATTGTGCACACCCCCATGGCACTTACACCACACTGCACCGCTCTGGAGTAGGTGCATGGTCTTTTGTGAATCAGGGTAACTCTGACACATTTACTCTGGCAGAGTGTAACTCATTTAAACTGCGCCGGAGCAGAGTAAATGCCAGGCTTTGTGAATCTGGGCCAGTGAGGCATGGACATGGACACCCTAGGCTTATACTCGAGTCAATACGTTTTCCCATCATGGACTAAATAAGGAAGTGCAGGACTTCTTGTGTTGGGAAGATGATAATGTGTAATAGAGGGGGAGGGGACACTCGTCCTATAATCCCCTCATCACTGTCACTCCTATAAAAGACAGTTCTCGTTGTTTCCTCACTCTATGACTAAGGTCCATGAATAAAGAAATGATCTGGTAGGAGATCAGAGGAGCCATTTACTAGTTACCTTGAGGGGGGAATTGTAAGATCCTCAGAGACAAAGCTGCCTGATGTGGGCGGAGTCCTGGTTTATGGGAACCAATCAGCTCATGTCTAGTAATAATCTTTGTATTTCTATTTTAGTAGATGGACGGGAGATGAGGAAAACCTCAGAGGATTGTCTCACTTTGTCTCCAGACTGTAAAGTAGAAGATGAGGACATCACACAGTATAGTCCAGGAGAAAACCCGACTACCTCAAATGTCCATCCGGCACCACACAGTGTAGATGGACCATCGTATTCCTCTTATCCTGAGGAACCTCAGACTGTGCGGGACCGTGCCGGACCATCGTATTCCTCTTATCCTGAGGAACCTCAGACTGTGCAGGACGGTGCGGGACCATCGTATTCCTCTTATCCTGAGGAACCTCAGACTGTGCGGGACGGTGCCGGACCATCGTATTCCTCTTATCCTGAGGAACCTCAGACTGTGCGGGACGGTGCCGGACCATCGTATTCCTCTTATCCTGAGGAACCTCAGACTGTGCGGGATGGTGCCGGACCATCGTATTCCTCTTATCCTGAGGAACCTCAGACTGTGCGGGACTGTGCTGGACCATCGTATTCCTCTTATCCTGCGGAACCTCAGACTGTGCGGGAAGGTGCCGTACAAACGTATTCCTCTTATCCCGAGGAACCTCAGACTGTGCGGGACGGTGCCGTCCTTCCAACAAATAAGAGACTTTCCTGTACTGAGTGTAGGAAGTGTTTCCGTTTTCAATCCGAACTTTCCAGACATCAGAGATCTCACACGGGGGAGAAGCCGTATTCCTGTCCTGAGTGTGGGAAATGTTTTTTACAGAAGTCCGATCTTTCCAAACATCAGAGATCTCACACAGAGGAGAAGCCGTATTCCTGTCCTGAGTGCGGAAAATGTTTTTCACATAAGTCCATTCTTTCCACACATCGGAGATCTCACACGGGGGAGAAGCCGTATTCCTGTCCTGAGTGCCGGAAATGTTTTTCAGACAATTCCAGTCTTAACAGACATCAGAGATCTCACACAGGGGAGAAACAGTATTCCTGTCCTGAGTGCGGGAAATTGCTTTCAAACTATTCCAGTTTTAACACACATCAGAGATCTCACACGGGGGAGAAGCCGTATTCCTGTCCTGAGTGTGGGAAATGTTTTTCAGACAATTCCAGTTTTAACAGACATCGGAGATCTCACACAGGGCAGAAGCCGTATTCCTGTCCTGAGTGTGGGAAATGTTTTTCAGACAATTCCAATTTTAACAAACATCAGAGATCTCACACAGGCGAGAAGCCGTATTCCTGTCCTGAGTGTGGGAAATGTTTTTCAGCCAATTCCAGTTTTAACAGACATCGGAGATCTCACACAGGGGAGAAGCCGTATTCCTGTCCTGAGTGTGGGAAATGTTTTTCAGCCAATTCCAGTTTTAACAGACATCGGAGATCTCACACAGGGGAGAAGCCGTATTCCTGTCCTGAGTGTGGGAAATGTTTTTCAGACAATTCCAATTTTAACAAACATCAGAGATCTCACACGGGGGAGAAGCCGTATTTCTGTCCTGAGTGTGGGAAATGTTTTTCACAGAAGTCCTATCTTTCCAGACATCAGAGATCTCACACGGGGGAGAAGCCGTATTCCTGTCCTGAGTGAGGGAAATGTTTTTCAGACAATTCCAATTTTAACAAACATCAGAGATCTCACACGGGGGAGAAGCCGTATTCCTGTCCTGAGTGCGGGAAATGTTTTTCAGATAAGTCCAATTTTTACAGACATAGGCCCGGATTCACAAAGCACTTACGCCGACGTATCTACAGATACGCCGCGTAAGTGCAAATATGCGCCGTCGTATCTATGCGTCGGACTCAGAAACCAAGATAAGCCAGAAAATAGGCTTCGACTGACGTAACTTGCCTACGCCGGCGTATCGTGGGTGCATATTTATGCTGGACGTAGTTGGTGCTCCCATTTATTTTGTATTCAAATATGCAAACGAGGGAGATACTGCGATTCACGAACATACATGCGCCCGACGCAGGCTACGCGATGTGCGCGTAAGTTGTACGTCCGGTGCAAAGTTATTCCTCATAAAGCAGGGGTAACTCAGCAACAGACGTGCACAGGTCAGCTGGAGAGCAGCTGCAGCAGCACCGTTACGGACCAGCTGAGCAACCACACTTGCAGGACAACACATCTGTATGCCAACATGCCAGGGGCAGCCATAGTCATAGCACTACTACTGTGTCCACAGGCACGGGAGAGAATATACCGAACGCGCATGAATGTCTTTGGCATGGGGGAATTGGAGGTGTATCGCATCTTCAGATTCAGGCCTGATGCCATCCTGGAATTAGCCAGAACCCTGCATGATGACATCACCAGCCAGACACATCACTCACATGCAGTGCAGCCACTGGTCAAGGTCCTGGCAACACTCCATTTCCTTGCCAGTGGATCTTTTCAGCGTACAAGTGGAGTTGTGGCTGGGATGTCACAATCCACCATGAGCAGATGTGTGCACCAGGTTATCCCCGCAATCCTCAGACGCATGTCCCACCACATCATCAGACCCTGTATGAATGATCAAATAAACAGAACAATAAAGTTCGAAATGAAAAACAGCGCTAAATATTGGTTAAAATGTCCAATTACATATAGTGCATTCGTTAGGTGCCGGTTTTATAAATCTCAGATGTGCAGATAGTCCATAGTAGATCCTACAACCTTTTTCCCTTGACGCCCTCTGTGGAAGTTGATTGGACAACGAAACCGGTCAGGGCGGGACTACAGCGGCGATCCGGAAGTGACGAGTGCGCTCCATCTGTGCGCTCTACTGGCGTCCTATCCAGGAAGGGACTCGGCGTTTCGAGTGTAGATCGAATCTCTGGGGATACGGACACTGGTCGGAATCTGCTTGCACTTACCCAACGCGTGTATTGTCATCTACTGTATGGTACGTGCATTCTGAGCGGGGATCCTGTGTGAGGGGATTGCTTTATTTTTACAAATTAAACGGGTTCACACTATGTTTGGCATCCTTTTTTATTTTTATATGGAGTTTTACCCTTACTGACCCCCATCTTGGAACGGATGATCCGGTGTAAAGATACCTTTCAATGTCCATATTTTCTTACTTTCTGGTGAGTGAATACCCCAAAGGGGAGTGTGCCCCACGCGTGGTGACTTGTCTGGGAAAAAGGTGTAGGATCTACTATGGACTATCTGCACATCTGAGATTTATAAAACCGGCACCTAACGAATGCACTATATGTAATTGGACATTTTAACCAATATTTAGCGCTGTTTTTCATTTCGAACTTTATTGTTCTGTTTATTTGATCATTCATAAATGTTTTGCTACGGTGTCAACCGACATTGTATTTAACCACTTGCCCACCAGGTGAATTCTGGCACTTCTCTCCTTCATGTGAAAATCACAATTTTTTTGCTAGAAAATTAATCAGAACCCCCAAACATTATATATTTTTTTTTAGCAGACATCCTAGGGAATAAAATGGCAGTCATTGCAATACTTTTTGTCACACCGTATTTGCGCAGCGGTCTTACAAACGCACTTTTTTTGGATAAAAATCACTTTTTTGAATTAAAAAATAAGACAACAATACATTTTGCCCAATTTTTTTATATATTGTGAAAGATAATGTTACGCCGAGTAAAATGATACCCAACATGTCACGCTTAAAAATTGCGCCCGCTCGTGGCATGGCGTCAAACTTTTACCCTTAAAAATCTCGATAGGCGACGTTTAAAAAATTCTACAGGTTGCATTTTTTGAGTTGCAGAGTAGGTCTAGGGCTAGAATTATTGCTCTCACTCTAACGATCGCGGCGATACCTCACTTGTGTGGTTTGAATACCGTTTTCATATGCGGGCGCTACTCGCGTATGCGTTTGCTTCTGCGCGCGAGCTCGTCGGGACGGGGCGCTTTAAAAAATTTTTTTTTGGTTTTCTTATTTATTTTTATTTAGTTTTATAATTTTTTACACTGAAAAAAAAAAAAAAATTGATCACTTTTATTCCTATTACAAGGAATGTAAACATCCCTTGTAATAGAAAAAAGCATGACAGGTCCTCTTAAATATGAGATCTGGGGTCAAAAAGACCTCAGATCTCATAATTAGACTTAAATGCAAAAAAAAAAATAAAAAAAAAAAAAATGTAATTTTTTCAAATGACAAAAAAAAAAAATGTTTCTTTAAGAGGCTGGGCGGGACTGACGTTTTGACGTCACTTCCGCCCAGCAGAGCTATGAGGACGGGTGAAGGAGATTTCTCCTTCAGTCCCGTCCCCGCTCAGCTGCCGGACACATCCGATCCCCTCCACCGCTACCGACGGCTCCGGTAAGCGGCGGAGGGCGCGGGAGAGCGGCGGGAGGGGGGGGGGCCCTCTCCCGCCACCGATAACGGCGATCTCGCGGCGAATCCGCCGCGGAGACCGCCGTTATCGTGTACACCACCGCCCCCTGAAAAGATGAATATCTCGGTTGTGGCAGCAGCTGCTGCCGTTATCGAGATATTCAACTTTAAAAAGAGGACGTCTTTTTGACATGGGGCGGTGGTCAAGAGGTTAAATAGCTGCTGGTCACATAGTTATTATTTTGTTCTGTCATTTGAACATGATAACATATGTTGGGATTTTAGTATTTGACATATTGAGATATTAAGTTGTCTCATATGACTCACATTTTGGCTGATTTTCAATCAGACATCATATTGTACCGCATACTAAGGCGCTGAGTTGTGCTACTAGGCCTTGTGTTGCACTCTATTTTTACATCATCAGACCCACCCAGGAGCATCTGCAGCAGAAGGCAATGGCGGATTTCTACAGAATTGCAGGATTCCCACGCACCGTGGGGGCCATTGATTGCACACATTTGGCACTATGGCCCCCCCCCCGTGCCACAGAGCACATATACCGCAATCGGAAGCACTGGCATTCCATCAACGTACAGGTGATAGCCGATGCCCAATGCCTCATATGGCACATCCGTGCCAAACACCCCGGGGCTAGCCACGACAGCTACATATACCGTCAAAGCAACATCCCAACAGAATTCGAAACAGAACATGTACGGGGACAGCTGGCTGGTTGGTGAGTGACATGGGAGTCAGGCATGACTGTCCGACCCCATGATGCAGACATCACGAGGGGCACATGCACGACTAACATCCTCCTGTCTTTTCCCTTCCAGGTGACTCTGCATATGCACTTGGACCCCATCTCATGACTCCATACCGGACTCCCCAAACCACAGGAGAGCAATAATGCACACGCACGTACCCATGCAGTGGTGGAACGCACATTTGGCATCCTGAAGTCCCGTTTCCGATGCCTGGATAAGTCCGGGGGGACCCTGTTGTATTCCCCAAACTTTGTGTGCCAGATCATCGGTGCATGTTGCATGCTGCACAACTACGCCATAAGAAAGGGCCTGGAGATTGACCTACATGATGACCTGACTCCCCCAACCACACAGTCCCCCCCCTGCCCGAGGCTACCCCGTCTGCTGAGGGAAGAGCAGTCAGAAGTTGCCTCGTGGAACGCATCTTTGCACGTTAATCACTTAAGCCCCGGACCAAAATGCAGCTAAAAGACCAGGCCAGGTTTTGCGATTCGGCACTGCGTCGCTTTAACAGACAATTGCGCGGTCGTGCGACGTGGCTCCCAAACAAAATTAGCGTCCTTTTTTCCCACAAATAGAGCTTTCTTTTGGTGGTATTTGATCACCTCTGCGGTTTTTATTTTTTGCGCTATAAACAAATAGAGCGACAGTTTTGAAAAAATGCAATATTTTTAACTTTTTTCTATAATAAATATCCCCCAAAAATATATTTTTTTTCCTCAGTTTAGGCCGATACGTATTCTTCTACATATTTTTGGTAAAAAAAATCGCAATAAGTGTTTATCGTTTGGTTTGCGCAAAATTTATAGCGTTTACAAAATAGGGGATCGTTTTATTGCATTTTTATTAATATTTTTTTTTTACTACTAATGGCGGCGATCAGCGATTTTTTTCGTGACTGCGACATTATGGCGGACACTTCGGACAATTTTGACACATTTTTGGGATCATTGTAATTTTCACAGCAAAAAATGCATTTAGAATGCATTCTTTATTGTGGAAATTACAGTTGCAGTTTGGGAGTTAACCACAGGGGGCGCTGAAGGAGTTATGTTTCACCTAGTGTGTGTTTACAAATGTAGGGGGTGTGGCTGTAGGTCTGATGTCATCGATCGAGTCTCCCTATAAAAGGGATGACATATTCGATGCAGCCACCACAGTGAAGCACGGGGAAGCCGTGTTTACATACGGCTCTCCCCGTTCTTCAGCTCCGGGGAGCAATCGCGAGGGGGTGGCTAGAAACGAATAGCCGCCCCCTCATCCCGGATCGCTCCCAGACCATTTCCGACCGCGGCATGTACCAGGGGGGGGTCCCGATCGGACCCCCGACCCACATCTAGGCAGGGACGTACGGGTACGCCCATCTGTCTGTACATGCCATTCTGTGGACGTATATGTACATGCGGCGGTCGTTAAGTGGTTAAACACACACATTCATCATGGCACACGGACAATGCACGCATGCACACCACTGTGGTCCCTAGCTCACACACACCACATCCACCTCACATTGGTTTAGCCCAAGTCCACCATGTCGGACTTGGGAGCAGCAACGCCACGCCAAGGCACCAAGGATGTTGCTGTCCATTCATACCACATTCACACGGTCGTGGGGATAACCTCTCCCCGACGACCCAAGGTGACACGCCTTGCTGGCAGGAATGTCACACACCAGTCACACTGTAGCAGCACCGGGAAACCCTGCCCCTGCAATCGGGTGTCCGGGCACCACTTCTGCACTCCTCACCATGTGCAGAAAAAAAAAAGGGATCATGCCATTGGCCGACATGGCATGCCCTTACCGGAGGACGGCACATTCCTCTGTGCACGTCCAACAAAAACAAAATAATAAAGCTCATAATCTGAGCACAAAAAAAAGAGAAAGAACAAAAACATACAGCGCACAAGGGTTAAGTGAATGTCACTTTATAGTCTGTAATGTGTGGAAAAACATATATGCATGAAAAATTGAAAAGTTGAAAAAAAATTTGAAAATTTTTTAAAAAAATGGAAGTAGCCACTAATAGCACACAGGAAAAAAGCACATTAAATTTTTTTAAAAATACTAATAACAATAGTCCGCATAACATAAGCAGCAGTTCACGTGGAGATGGTAGAGTGAAAACACATACACTTCGGGGGAGATGTTTAGGAGTGAATCCAAGTAGTGTGCATACACTTGTATGCAGAGGTAATGCAATACCTCAACAAAAGCAGCCGCTTCTACGTCTCAATGCAGGGAGATGGAATCCGTTGGTGGGATGATGACAGCCACACTGGGAGCAGATGTAGAAGTTATATCCATGCAGAGATGGATACTGCCGTTTAAAGACCACTAGCTCAGGGGCTGATGGAAAGGAAACCTTCCTCGCAAACAGAGATCTCCAGCGGCAGGGGAAGTCCTGGAGGGGAGCCACCAAGCCGGTTCAGTGACGCAGCCGCGTCACACGGGAGCGAGGAAAGGGGGATGGTAGCCTGATGGAGTCACACAGAAAGCAGGAGGTGTCCGGACACCTTCGATCCAGCGTCAGGTGACTCAAAGCACCAATCAGTGTGGGCAGAAAACGAGCAGTAGAGATGCTGGCGCTAGTGTCACTGAGAGGATTTCCCGAGTGTCGGCACTACACATCAGCTGCAGTGTGCTTGCTGCAAACATATAGGGGCATCAAAGATTGTACTGGTGAGCCGTGACTGACATGTTTCGCGTGCCAAGACGCTTTATCAAAGTCACGGACAGGCTCCACCATCTAGTTAATAAAGGGGAAGGAATAATCCCATTGGACAATAGCACGGGGAGGGGGAGGGGGAGGATTCATAGTCTTAACCCTACCATCACCACCACTTTAATGAAAACGTTTAAAAACATATAATAGAGTATATATAATATGTATAACATGACATATATGTATATAATAATCTCTCTCATGGAAGAACATATGTACATACATAGAAGATAGTCTGACATACCTTCAATACAAAAATAATAATAATAATTAATAATAAAGGGAAAATAAATGAAAAAATAAATGAAAAAACTGGAAAAGAAAATGAAAAGAAAAAGAATGATAATAATGATGACGGTGAATAAAACTAAAATAAAATAAAACACTATACATACATACATTCGCTCCATATATACCGCCTATACCACAAAAATCAAAAAATAATAAATAAATAAATAAATAAAATAAAATAAAATAAAATAAATCAAGTAAAATAAATAAAATAAAAATAAAAATAAATATAAATATAAATAATAATAAAAAAAATAAATAAAAATATATTAAGTAAAAATAAAATAAAAATAAAAATAATAATAATAAAAAGAAAAAGAAAAAGAAAAAAAGAAAAAATAATAATAATAAAAAGAAAAAATAGTGTGTGTACCCAGTGTACTAGGTTAATTAGTGATGCTGAGAATATCCAACTCCTCGTTAAGGCCACCGGGCGACAAAGTGCCCAGCCGAAAGATCCAGAAAGTTTCCCTCTTGCATAGGAGGGAAAATCTTTCGTTCTCAGTCAAAGAACCCAACGGGATGGACTCAATAGCAAAAACCTCCAAACACTTAAAATCTTTATTGTGGACATGCAAAAAATGTCTAGGGACACTATGCTTATCACAGCCCTTTTTGATCAGGCGTCTGTGTTCTCCGATACGTATGCGTAGGGTACGGATCGTACGTCCAACGTATAATAAATTGCATGGACAGCGTAGTATGTAAACGATATATTCCGTAGAGCAAGTAAGGAATTGGCTGATCGGGAACACACAATCTTTGGTTTTAATAGTATCAGGACCACCTTTTGGAATGGACTGACAAGTAAGGCAACCCCTTTTGCCGCATCTAAAAATGCCGATCATTAAGACCCTAGAGAATTACTCTTGGGAAGATAGCTATGCGTGGGCATCACTTGACGTGGCCTCTCTATACACGTCGATACCACATAATATTGGATTAGCGGCAGTACAATACTTCCTAAGTAAGAACAACGATATCAACTCTTTCCAGTCTGAGTTTATTAGTAGAGGTATAGAATTCTGTCTTACCCACAACTATTTTTCTTTTTGTGATCAGTTCTTTTTACAAAGGAAGGGGACCGCAATGGGGGCAAATTTCGCACCGGTGTATGCTAATCTGACTATGGGTTATTGGGAAACCTTGCAGATTTGGAACAATAATCCATTTTTGGAACACATCGTTTTTTATGGTCGTTATATAGACGATGTAGTCCTTATTTGGAGTGGTGGTGCTGACTTGTTCTCCTCATTTGTAAGCCATTGTAATGACAATGCGCTAGGCTTAACGTTTACACATGTCTATGACGAGGACAATTTAATTTTTTTGGACCTGGTTTTGTCACATGATCAGAAAGTAATTACCACCAGCAATCATATTAAACCTACTAGTGGTAATTCATATCTACACTTTAACAGTTGTCACCACTCGTCTTGGAAATCCAACATCCCATATGGCCAATTCAATAGGTTGCGCAGAAACTGTTCCAAAACTGAGGACTACATGACCCAGGGTCTTATTATGAAGACTAAATTTAGAGAGAAGGGGTACCCTCCAGAATTATTAGAAGATGCTTTTAATGCTAGTATCACCATCAATAAAATTAATAAGGTCAGTAAGGATAAAGTTGAGAATAATGTAAGGTTCATTTCGACATTTAACACTAAACATAAAAATATAATAAATATTATCAATAAACACTTCAATATTCTTCATCTTGACCAATATTTGTCTCCCATTCTTCCATCTAAACCTGAGATTACCTTTAGAAGGTCCCGGACCATCCGGAACATCATTGCACCCAGTAAAGTATCCAAGATCAACCCCACCCGCCCATTAGATATTCGGGCTTATTTTAACAATAAAACCGGCATTTTTAGATGCGGCAAAAGGGGTTGCCTTACTTGTCAGTCCATTCCAAAAGGTGGTCCTGATACTATTAAAACCAAAGATTGTGTGTTCCCGATCAGCCAATTCCTTACTTGCTCTACGGAATATATCGTTTACATACTACGCTGTCCATGCAATTTATTATACGTTGGACGTACGATCCGTACCCTACGCATACGTATCGGAGAACACAGACGCCTGATCAAAAAGGGCTGTGATAAGCATAGTGTCCCTAGACATTTTTTGCATGTCCACAATAAAGATTTTAAGTGTTTGGAGGTTTTTGCTATTGAGTCCATCCCGTTGGGTTCTTTGACTGAGAACGAAAGATTTTCCCTCCTATGCAAGAGGGAAACTTTCTGGATCTTTCGGCTGGGCACTTTGTCGCCCGGTGGCCTTAACGAGGAGTTGGATATTCTCAGCATCACTAATTAACCTAGTACACTGGGTACACACACTATTTTTTCTTTTTATTATTATTATTTTTTCTTTTTTTCTTTTTCTTTTTCTTTTTATTATTATTATTTTTATTTTTATTTTATTTTTACTTAATATATTTTTATTTATTTTTTTTATTATTATTTATATTTATATTTATTTTTATTTTTATTTTATTTATTTTACTTGATTTATTTTATTTTATTTTATTTTATTTATTTATTTATTTATTATTTTTTGATTTTTGTGGTATAGGCGGTATATATGGAGCGAATGTATGTATGTATAGTGTTTTATTTTATTTTAGTTTTATTCACCGTCATCATTATTATCATTCTTTTTCTTTTCATTTTCTTTTCCAGTTTTTTCATTTATTTTTTCATTTATTTTCCCTTTATTATTAATTATTATTATTATTTTTGTATTGAAGGTATGTCAGACTATCTTCTATGTATGTACATATGTTCTTCCATGAGAGAGATTATTATATACATATATGTCATGTTATACATATTATATATACTCTATTATATGTTTTTAAACGTTTTCATTAAAGTGGTGGTGATGGTAGGGTTAAGACTATGAATCCTCCCCCTCCCCCTCCCCGTGCTATTGTCCAATGGGATTATTCCTTCCCCTTTATTAACTAGATGGTGGAGCCTGTCCGTGACTTTGATAAAGCGTCTTGGCACGCGAAACATGTCAGTCACGGCTCACCAGTACAATCTTTGATGCCCCTATATGTTTGCAGCAAGCACACTGCAGCTGATGTGTAGTGCCGACACTCGGGAAATCCTCTCAGTGACACTAGCGCCAGCATCTCTACTGCTCGTTTTCTGCCCACACTGATTGGTGCTTTGAGTCACCTGACGCTGGATCGAAGGTGTCCGGACACCTCCTGCTTTCTGTGTGACTCCATCAGGCTACCATCCCCCTTTCCTCGCTCCCGTGTGACGCGGCTGCGTCACTGAACCGGCTTGGTGGCTCCCCTCCAGGACTTCCCCTGCCGCTGGAGATCTCTGTTTGCGAGGAAGGTTTCCTTTCCATCAGCCCCTGAGCTAGTGGTCTTTAAACGGCAGTATCCATCTCTGCATGGATATAACTTCTACATCTGCTCCCAGTGTGGCTGTCATCATCCCACCAACGGATTCCATCTCCCTGCATTGAGACGTAGAAGCGGCTGCTTTTGTTGAGGTATTGCATTACCTCTGCATACAAGTGTATGCACACTACTTGGATTCACTCCTAAACATCTCCCCCGAAGTGTATGTGTTTTCACTCTACCATCTCCACGTGAACTGCTGCTTATGTTATGCGGACTATTGTTATTAGTATTTTTAAAAAAATTTAATGTGCTTTTTTCCTGTGTGCTATTAGTGGCTACTTCCATTTTTTTAAAAAATTTTCAAATTTTTTTTCAACTTTTCAATTTTTCATGCATATATGTTTTTCCACACATTACAGACTATAAAGTGACATTCACTTAACCCTTGTGCGCTGTATGTTTTTGTTCTTTTGCTTTTTGCCCATGTCTCCTTAGTGGTTGACAGCTGCACGGATTGTGTTTTAGTGAAACTTCTTTAACCACTGACCACACTGTGGTTTACCGTCCTTATGGTGTAGCGCTTCATGCGGGTGTTTCTTTGTATACAAAAAAAAGAGAGCAGTCATTTTCCCTCTCGTGGGCCAGGCCTGGTGCCACGGGAACGTCTCCTCAATTGTCTGGGGGAGGTGGGGCATCAGAAGGAGGTTCATCCCCTGGTCTGTCACTCCTGGCAGATGCTGGCTGCATGCCCTTCAATGCAAGGGCAATGGCTGAGGACAGAGTTCGTCTCCGCCTGCATCCGCAGCTGGCGGGTGGTGGTCTGCCGCTGGTGGCGCCTGGTCTGCCTTCCCTCCGCCTCGATGGCAGCAGTATTGGCCTGGACAGCCACTCCCAGGCTCTTCACCTCCGCCGTGAGGCCTGCAGCTCCTCAATTGCCCCGGTATGATGCTCCAGGCTGGCCTGCACATTGGAGCCCTGGTCACCAGATGGTGAGGGACCCCCTGCCACCATGTGGTGACGCATGGCCTCCAGGGTCTGGGCTCGGTCACCCAGGCATGTGACCATTGCATCGCAGTTTGCGCTCACATCCTGCAGGCAGTCAGAGATCGAGCTGCTCTGCTCAGCCTGCTGTGTGAGGCCCTGCTGCACAGCGGCTGCGGTGCCCTGCACAGCCATTGTGCATTCAGCCTGGGTCTTGGCTGAGGACCCAATAAAGGCAGCCAGGCTGTCGGCCACACGATGGGGGTCGTTGGAAATGTCTCCCATGTGGCGCATCTGGTGGGCCTGTTCCCTCGCAAGCCCTTCTTGTAGGGATTCGGGTACACCCCCTGTCTTCCGCAAAGCCTTCCTGGGGGCTGGAGAGGCTTGTGGCCGTCTGTAGGGGGTGGCCCTTGAGGGGCTTCCCCTGATGGGGGTGGCCCTTGAGGGGCTTCCCCTGAAGGGGGTGGACCCTGAGGGGCTTCCCCTGATGGGGGTGGAGGTTTGGGAGGGTTCGGTGAAGTTGCTATCCTCCTCGAGGTAGACACATTCCTCCAGATCACCATGCTCCTCCTCAACTACCTCTACAGAGGTGTGGGCACTCTCCTCCGGGGATGGCGTGGGTCGTCCAGGAGAAGACGATGGCCCTGCTCCCTCCAGCACATCTGTGGATGACACAAAGCATTCACATGTTGGTGGACCCACACACTTGTCACATGTTCCCTTGCACCCCCTCACATGCTACACACCGGATGGGGGATAAAACACACTTACCTGTCCTCAAGGCCTGTTCACCGGAGTCATAGCCCTCCAGGCCCTCCACCTGCTCCCGCTCCAGACATCTGGCGATCACCTCCTCCTCGGCAGTCAGCCTGACAGTACTGGCTGGTCCGCCTCCCGTGCCCCTGACGTGCCTCTTCACCTTGGCCAGCTTCTCTCTGACCTGACGACGCAGGTCATTGATTTTCTTAGCAATGTCCTTTGAGGTCCTTCTCTCATGCCCAAGGGCATTGACCTCCAAGGTGACCTCCTGGAGGATCTCTTGCTTCCTGGCCTTACTGGTCATGCGACTCTGTGCGCCATGGAGGTACACATCGTATCTAGAGATGGCAGAGATGACGATCGTCCTCTCCTAAGATGAAATGTTTTTTCCCTCCTCTCCCTCTCAGTCTCAGGAGCAGACATCGCTCAGAATGCAAAAGTACCTGCACCACGGAAGACAAGCTGCTGGTGTTCTTTTACGCTCGACGGGCGCATGTCTGGGCGTAGGCGGTGGGCCGGCGTATCTTAGGGGTTATGCCGGGCGTAGTTGTGAGCATGCGCAGAGGGGTGCGGGACATACGTCCACGTCACGGCGCATGCGCCGTTTAAGATAAGCCGGATGTAAACCACTGCGTCACGCTCGGACCATCATTTATATGGGGTCACGCCCACTTACATTTACGCTGGCCTGCGCCTTCAAAAATACGCTATGCTGGCTCATCTTGGTGAGCAATGGCTTGCTGAATGCAGTGCAGGCCTCTCCGAGCTGCGCCGGCGTAGTGTAAAAAAGATGTGCCGATGTATGTGAATCCGGGCCATAAATGATCTCACATGGGGGAGAAGCCGTATTCCTGTCCTGAGTGAGGGAAATGTTCCTCACTGAAGTCCTGTCTTCCTGTACATCAGACATCTTACATGGGGGAGAAGCCGTATTCCTGTCCTGAGTGTGGGAAATGTTTTTTACAGAAGTCCGATCTTTCCACACATCAGAGATCTCACACAGGGGAGAAGCCATATTCCTGTCCTGAGTGCGGGAAATGTTTTTTACAGAAGCCCGATCTTTCCACACATCAGAGATCTCACACGGGGGAGAAGCCGTATTCCTGTCATGAGTGAGGGAAATGTTCCTCACTGAAGTCCTGTCTTCCTGTACATCAGGGGTCCCACACAACCCTCGAGGTGTATTAGTGAGTGTGGGAAATGTCTTGGGTCGCTGCAGGAACAGGAACATGTAACATCTTCCCGAAGGTGAACTTATCCTTTAACCCTTTCACTACCAGAGACTGTTTTGCGTATTTTTTTGCCCACATTCAACACCCCTTTAATACCGGGATCTTTTACCCCCTTCCTGCCCAGGCCAATTTTCAGCTCTCTCACACTTGTCATACAACAATGTACCCAAATAATCTTTTTATCTTTTCCCCCCAAATAGAGCTTTCTTTTGGTGGTATTTGATCACCTCTGGGGTTTTATTTGTTGTGCTACAAATAAAAAAGACAGAAAATGTTGAAAAAATTTAGTTTCTTTATTTCTGTTAAACATTTTTTTGTAAATTTACCTTGTGTTATTAGGTTATAATTGTGTGTGTGTTTTTTTTGTTTTTATTTCTAGCCTGGGTATTCCCGATAGGCTTTGTTGATGGAATATAATCTTTATAAGCTTAACCACTTCCATACCGGGCACATATACCCCCCTCCTGACCAGGTGAAATTTCAGCTTCCGACACTGTGTCGTTTTAACTGGCAATTGCGCGGTCGTGCGACGTGGCTCCCAAACAAAATTGGCGTCCTTTTTTTCCCCACAAATAGAGCTTTCTTTTGGTGGTATTTGATCACCTCTGCGGTTTTTATTTTTTGCGCTATAAAACAAAAAAAGCAACAATTTTGAAAAAAAATTCAATAGTTTTTACTTGTTGCTATAATAAATAGCCAAATTTTTTTTTTCCAAAAACATTTTTCTCAGTTTAGGTCGATACGTATTCTTCTACATATTTTTGGTAAAAAAAAAAAAAAAAATCGCAATAAGCGCTTACAAAATATGGGACATAATTATTATTATTATTATTATTTATTTTATTTTTATTTTTTTTACTAGTAATGGCGGCGATCTGCGATTTTTTTTATTGGGACTGCGACATTAGGGCGGACACATCGGACACTTTTGACACATTTTTGGCGCCATTCACATTTATACTGCAATCAGTGCTATAAATATGCACTAATTACTGTATAAATGTGACTGGCATTGAAGGGGTTAACACTAGGGGGTGAGGAAGGGGTTAAATGTGTAGCCTGGGTGTGTTCTAACTGTGGGGGGAGGGGGGTGACTGGGGGAGGGGACCGATGCTGTGTCCCTATGTACAAGAGACACAGATCGGTCTCCTCTCTCCCTGACATGACGTGGAGCTCTGTGTTTACACCCCATCATTACACACAGAGCTCCCGGTCCCTGCTCTGTCACTGCTGATCGTGGGTGCCTGGCAGACATCGCGACCGCCAGGCACGCGCATCGGCATCTCGGGGACGCGCCGGGCGCGCTCGCGCGCCAACCATTGGCCGGAGGAATCCAGGACGTCAATTGACGTCCTGTTGAGTTTCCAGAGCCACTGTGAAGCCGTCATTTTACATGCGGCCGGTATTCAAGTGGTTAATAAAAAGAATAAAAAAAAATGCTGTAAATAAGTAAGTTTTCTATTTCACTGGTGATCACTGACTGGCATCCCTGGTGGGCACTGATTGGCATGCCTGGTGGGCACTGACTGGCATCCCTGATGGGCACTGATAGGCATCCCTGGTGGGCACTGACTGGCATACCTGGTGGGCACTGACTGGCATCCCTGATGGGCACTGACTGGCATCCCTGATAGGCATGCCTGGTGGTCACTGATTGGCATGGCTGGTGGTCATCACTGGTGGTCATCACTGGCGATGGGCCTGTACTAATAATCAATGCTGAATATCAGTGCTGATCCCCCCTGTCAGGAGAGACACTGATTGGCTCTTCTCTACTCAAGCCTTGTCAGCATGAATAAAGGAAAGCCGATAACCGGCACTTTCTGGTTACGATGTGATTAGCTTTGATTGGACACAGCTGATCACATGGTGAAGAGCCAACGTCTTATGCTGCATACACACGATTGGAAATTCCAGCAGGAAATCTTCGATGTGAGCTTTTGGTCGGAAATTCTGACCGTGTTTATGCTCCATCGGACATTTGCTGTCGGAATTTCCGCCAACAAAAGATTGAGAGCAGGTTCTCCATTTTTCCGACGGAAAAAGTTCTTTGTCGGAAATTCTGATCGTCTGTATGCAATTCTGACACACAAAAAAAACACGCATGCTCAGAGTCAAGCAAAAGAGCCAAACTGCCTATTGAACTTCATTGATCTCGACTCATCGTACGTATTGTACGTCACCGCGTTCTTGACATTTGGAATTTCCGACAAGATTTGTGTGACCGTGTGTATGCAACACAAGTTTGAGCCAACATTCCGTCGTAAAAAAATCCACGTTTTTCTTGTCGGAATTTCCGATCGTGTGTACAGGGCATTAGGCTCTTTACCGAGACTGGAGATGCGGGTTTGTCAGAGCGACACACAACACCAACGATCGCCCTGCGCCCGAGCGGCTTATTCTTCTGGATGTCATGTGACATCCAGTCAGGATAATGGAACCCCGTCTGGCCGTCATTCTCCTATAGGCCAGGTGGGAAGGAGTTAAAGAATCATTTTAGGCCTGAACATTATAGAAAACCCCCAAAACGCGATATATTTTCTGATAGAAGACACCCTAGAGCGTCCTTTGTGCCTTGCTGGCACTGCCAGCAAGGCTCAGAATTCCACCTCTAAACACGCCCTTATAAATTATCTCATGAAATGACACTTAAATGTGTTATGCAGAATTAAGTTAAAAAAAAAAATATTAATAACAACTTTATCAGAGCAGCCTCACCAGTGCCCATCAATGCAGCCTCACCTATGCCCACCATTTCAGCCTCACCTCACCTGTGTCCACCATTGCAGCCTCACCTGTGCCCAGCATTGTAGCCTCTGCTCACTGTGCCCACCATTGTAGCCTCTGCTCACTGTGCCCACCATTGCAGCCTCTGCTCACTGTGCCTACCATTGCAGCCTCACCTGTGCCAACCAATCAGCCTCACCTCACCTGTGCCCACCATTGCAGCCTCACCTGTGCCCACCATTGTAGCCTCTGCTCACTGTGCCCACCATTGTAGCCTCTGCTCACTGTGCCCACTGTAATGGAACGTCCCCCACACTCCGCTGAGTATTTCCGTCATATACCGCTTCCTCTCAGTCTGGATATAGATATCAGATATTCCAGCTGCTTACAAGCACACAACGAGACAAGACTTGTTTGTCTGCTGAACATGGAGGCCGGGATTCAGAAACAATCGCGTATCTTAATGCGGTCGTAGCGCATCTCATATGCGCTACGCCGCCGTAACTTAGTCAGGCAAGTAGTGTATTCAGAAAGAACTTGCGCCCGAAGTTACGGCGGCGTAGCGTATATGGACCGGCGTAAGCCCGCCTAATTCAAATGATCCAGGCAGTGGGCGTGTTGTATTGAAATGAGCCGTGACCCCATGCAAATGAATAGACGATCGAACGGCGCATGCGCGCGCATGCTCAGAGTCACGTTGCAAAAACTCCCCAAGATACGTCGGCTCAATGCTTTGTCGACGTGAATGTAACCTACGCCCAGCCCCATTCACGTACGACTTACGCAAACGACGTAAAATACGACGCTGTTCGTACGTTTCTGACGTCCATACCTTAACATGACTTACCCCTGCTTTATGAGGGGTAAAGTTACGCCGGACCGACGCCTTACGTAAACGGCGTATATAGATGCGACGGACGGAAGTACGTTTGTGAATCGGCGTATCTAGGTAATTTGCATATTCGACGCGTAAATCAATGGAAGCGCCCCTAGCGGCCAGCGTAAATATGCACCCAACATACGACGGCGTACTAAGACTTACGTCGGTCGGCTGAAGCCAGATTTCAGGTATATCTAGCTTCAAGAATACCGCGCAGAGATACGACGGCGCATCTTTAAACTTACGCGGCGTATCAATAGATACTCCAGCGTAAAAGCTTTCTGAATCCGGGCCAGAGTGTTTATTAGAAACAAAATCAAGTCTTATATACAGTTAAAGGAGGTAACCAGAACATAAATTAACATGAGCTAATGAACTAATCCTTTAGACAGACAAGGTGACTCGGATATGACCTTTTAGGGTAGACGTCACATCTCCTCGCTCACCGGCTATACAATACACATTATCATAAGTACAAGGACAACTTCACACAATAGCAGGAGCTTCCAGTAGCCGGTGTCGGCTCGTCTCCTACATTGTACAGAGGCCAATGTGATCAGCTCTTTCAATTAGCATGTTGTTCAGAATTAACAACTAAGAATAGTCTTTACATCTATCCTGGCAGATATTGTGGAGAAATATTACTGTCCCATTTTAAGTAATCCAAGACATATTTTCTCAGTCACCCATCCTGGCACAGGGTAACTTAGACATAAGAGGTGCACGGGGAGCTGAAACAAGAGTATCCCATATTTTCCAAAGGATTCTGGGTTTCACGGGCCCTCCCGTCACATCTCTCCCCTTTCGGCAGAAGACTAAAGCCCTGTACACACGATCGATGGACTGTTTTTATCGGTCAAACCAATCGTGTGTGGGCCCCATCGGTTTGTTTTCCATCAGTGAAAAAAATGTGAAAATGTTTTAAATTTTTCCTATAGATAAAAAAACGATAGAAAAAATGATCGTCTGTGTGGAAGTCCATCGGTCAAAAATCCACGCATGCTCAGAATCTAGTCGACGCATGCTCAGAAGCATTGAACTTCATTTTTCTCAGCACGTCGTACTGTTTTACGTCACCGCATTTGGACACGGACGGATTTTTGACCGATGGTGTGTAGGCAAGACTGATGAAAGTCAGCTTCATCGGATTTCCGACCAAAAAAATCCATCAGATTAGATTCCATCAGATATCCGATCGTGTGTACAGGGCTTAACACAGGAGGAGACCCCAGACGGGTTGACTCTGAAGTTAGTCCATAGTTCCAGTCCTCTAATTTATTTATTACTATTTGTTTTTGAAGCGCACATATACCACCAGTCGGTGGTGCCAAAGCGCTTAGTGACAGATTGCCCGGAGGTTCTGGCGAGGGTAGCATAAATAAACGAAACTGCTGCAGAGCAGAGGAGGAGACAGGGAAGAAGAGAAAAGGGAAAGGGAGAAAAAGATTTAGAAGTCAGCATGAGTGAACAGAGGAAAATTAGCCTAGGATTGGAATGCTTGGCAGAAAAGCCAGGTCTTCAGCTTTTTCCTGAACGTATATAGGCTTGGGGAGATGCAAATGTTAAGGGGTACCCACACAGTACCCCAAACATATTGTTCCAAACAGAGCATTACTCACCCAGCCAACCTCTGCCTCTCTCAATGAACATACCCGCCGCTGGGGAGAGGCCTGGACTGGCCCTTCTCCCTGGTAGAGATGGCCTGGCGGTTCGCCCGGCGTTTTTTTCGCGGCAAACTTTGCTCGTTCGCGGTCTGCCAAACATGCGGACATCTGGCGATATTCGCGGTGGTCCGCCATTTTACATTGAGAAGAACTTTGACCCATGACACATCCATCAGGTGGTGCAGGACAGCCAATTGAGACATTTCAGCACATGGACATACCCCCTACCTTATAAATAGACCTGATCTGGCGGCCATCTTACATTCTGCTTTTTGTCAGTGTAGGGAGAGGTTGGTGTTTGGAGCAGGGACAGGCTGTATTCAATCAAATAGCTATCTAAAAGTTCCACAAAAGTCTTTCAAGCACTGGTATAGGTGTGCTACTTGCTCTGCAGTACATAGGTGTGTAATACATTCATATACTTTTTGTCAGTGTAGGGACAGGTTGGTGTTTCGAGCAGGGACAGACTGTAGTGGCACAAATCCGTACCTAACAGGTCCACAAAAGTCCTTTCAAGCACTGGTATAGGTGTGCTACTTGCTGTGCAGTATATAGGTGTAATATACACTTATAAAATACTTTCGAATATAGAAAGCATATTATACTGGATTTGTATTGTGCAGCATTGTGACTGGCGGTGTATTTGCTTACTGCAGAATGTTTCATTCAAATTCAGGTGAACACCTGTGGGCTAATTTTTTGGGCCTGTACTGGCTGACACTTACTTCTGTATCCGATGAATGCCTAATGTACCACCAGCCACAAAATGCAAAGTTGTTTGCTGTCAGGTGAATGCCTGTGGCCGTGGGCTTATTTTTGGGGCCTGTAATGGCCGACACTTACTTCTGTATCCGGTGAATGCCTCATGTACCACCAGCCACAGAATACAAGGTTGTTTGCTGTCAGGTGAACGCCTGTGGGCTAATTTTTGGGGCCTGTAATGGCCGACACTTACTTCTGTATCCGGTGAATGCCTAATATACCACCAGCCACAGAATACAAGGTTGTTTGCTGTCAGGTGAACGTCTGTCGGCTAATTTTTGGGGCCTGTAATGGCCTGCAAATACTTCTGTATCCGGTTTTTCACTTAATACTTCTGGTAGGTCAGTGTCCATGTTGTGGGACTATTTGTGCACAGCTATTATTTTGTGGCTGCAAATATGACCCTCAAACTGGGGAAGAGAATTAGACCTACAAACTAAAACAAGATGAATAGGTCTACGCAAGGCGCAGCCTTAAAATTGCCTAAAAGTAATGCCGGGACCAGTTCAATACAGCAGTATATGACCCAAGAGGGGAATACCAAAAGTCCTGGATTAGCAAAAAAAAGAAAAAAAGAAGAATGAGACTAAAACAGGGGAGGGCAGCTCGGATCGTTCTAAAGGGGAAACGACTTTAGAAAGTGAACATGAGCATAGCAGATTAGAAGAGTTATACCAGGATACACTGCCGCCATCGAAGGCAGAGATGAACGCGATGTTGCTGAGGATAGAAAATGTTATAAAAACAGAAATTGATAGAATAAGAAAGGACTTAGGAGGACTTTTAGAAAGAGTGGTGGAGACTGAAAAAAGAATAGAAGAACAAGATCACGAATTAAATAAATTAAAAACACAAGTCCAAGTAATGACAGACAATCAAAGAATGTTAGCTTACCGTTTAGAAGACCAGGAAAATCGCAATAGGAGACAGAACCTCAGAATCCGTGCGATAATTGAAGAGAAAGGAGAAGATTTAAGAAAGATTATGAATACACTATTCAACCCCCTGTTAGACAAACCTGCAGAAGCAAAGCCCCTCAAAATTGAATGGGTACACGAGTAGGGAACCCCAAACAGACAGAAAGAAAGGAACCATGAGACGTCATAGTTCGGTTTCAGGAATTATCAAGACAAAGCCGAGATCTGGGGAAGGCTGAGGGGGAAATACCCCATTAGATATAAAGAGAATGAGATTCAAATTTTCTCTGACCTATCGAAAGAAACATTAACAAGGAGAAGACATCATGAAACCCTAATTAGAACTAATGCGTATGCAGAACATAAGATATCAATGGGGCTTCCCTGCATGCCTTATCGGTCTAAAGGGGGAGAAAACCGCACGTCTAAGGCCGGGTACTCACGAGCAAACATGTATGGTGAAAGCGGTCCGTCGGACCGTTTCCACCATACATGTCTGCCAGAGGGCTTCTGTACGATGGTTGTACACACCATCGTACAGAAGTCCGCGCGTAAACAATACGCGGGGCGTGTCCGCGGTGTCGCCGCGTCGATGACGCGGTGTCGCCGCGACAATGACGCGGCGACGTGCGCGGCCCGCCTTTAAAATGCTTCCACGCATGCGTCGAAGTCATTCGACGCATGCGAGGGACGGCGGGCGCCTGGACATGTACGGTAGGTCTGTACTGACGACCGTACATGTCCGAGCGGGCTGAATTCCAGCGGGCTGTTTTAAAACAAGTCCAGGAATATTTGTCTGCTGGGAAAAGGCCCGGCGGGCAAATGTTTGCTGGAATTCGGCCCGCTCGCGCCCACACACGACCAAACATGTCTGCTGAAACTGGCCTGCGGGCCAGTTTCAGCAGACATGTTTGCTCGTGAGTATGGGGCCTAAGACATCCAGAAGAGTTGATGGGGTGCTGCCAAAAAATTGACTTAATAGCTCCTGATCTGCCGGACTGGGTAGCTTAAACAACAAAGGTCGCCTTGACGTTGAACAGGGGGGGGGGGGTAGGAGACGGGTGGGAGGGCAGCCATGGGGCATTCTTGAGCATTATCACTAGGAGGGGAGCCGATGGCAAAGGAGTGGAGGCTACCAACAGCGGCTCTTGTGATTCCACAAGAAAGATTCAACTACATTCAAAATACCTATAGATGACAGAAATCTGCTTTCTCTCGTATAATGTTAGAGGTTTGAACTCTCATGTTAAGAGACACAAAGTTCTTAGTGAACTGAAGCACCATAAGGCAGATGTTGTCTTCTTACAAGAGACCCACTTAACATTAGAGTCCAACATAAAGTTGTATTCCCCTAATTACCCCACATGGTTCTACGGAGACACAATATCAAAGAGGTCCCGCGGGGTCGCTATAGGAATTGTGAGAGGTGTCCGATTCACATTGGAGGACAGACTGACCGACCCCGAAGGAAGATTCTTAGTTCTGAAAGTAAAATTGGGAGGGGAATACACCCTGGCAAATGTTTATGCCCCCAATGTGAATCCGGTTAAATGCGTAAGCAAAATCCTAAGAAAATTAAAAGATTTTGAGGTAGGGCATGTGGTGTTAATGGGGACTTCAACTTCTGCATGAATCCCGTACTCGATAGCACGTCCCGGGCACAGGGGACTAACAGTGAGCAGTTAAAAGAACTGAAACAACGAATGTCACATAACCAAATGGTAGATGTATGGCGAATCCTGCATCCCAAAATCTGCGACTACACTTTTTACTCCCCTGTGCACGGGACGTACTCGAGGATTGATTACATCCTCATAGACCATAGACTTATTGAGAGGGTAATTGATACGGGAATTGAGATTACGACGATCTCAGACCACGCCCCTATAACTATAAAAATTAGTACATCATTACAGAAAACAAATGCACCGGAGTGGAGATTGGACAAAAGTTTATTGGGAGACGAAGAGGTTGTAGGAAGAGTTCAAAAGGAACTGGAATTCTATTTTCGTGAGAACGATACGGAGGGGATCTCTAGGGCCTCCCTATGGGAAGCTTACAAAGCATATATAAGAGGGATTTTTATTGCTGAGGGGGCAAGGAAAAAGAAAGAAAGAACCAGGAAATTAAAAACATTAACTGAAGAAATTTATAAGTTGGAACAAGACCATAAAACACAGGGCCAAAAGAGAGAAACACTCCACGAATTGACTCTAAAAAGAGATGAATATAGAGCACTTTCAGAGCACGAAACAAAGAAATTACTAAACAGAAGGGTTAGAGAAAGATACATATGGGGGAATAAACCCAGTAAGAACTTAGCTAGAATGGTACAAAAAAAGAAAACAAGAAACTTTATTGAAAAGATTAAAAAAAAGAATGGGGAACTAATTTATGCAACTAGCGATATAGCCGAAGTCTTCAGAAACTACTACAAAGGCCTATACGCAGTACAGCAAAATAATTGGAACCCTGGTGAGAAAGAGGCCAAAATAAGGGAAGTGTTACAGAAAGCAAACTTGCCTAAGATGGAAGATCACGTAACCGTAAAAATGGACGAGCCTATAACGGAGGAGGAAATAGGTTACGCCCTAAAAAATTCTGTTAAGGGGAAAAGCCCAGGGCCAGATGGCTTTTTACGACCTTTTACTTGCAAAAGTTTAGTTCCATTCTGATACCTAGAATTTGCCACTACTTTAATGGGTTGGGGGCTGACTACGAGATGACCTGGGAGGCATTGGCAGCAACCATCACTGTAATAAAAAAAGAGGGAAAAGATAATACGCTCTGCTCAGGCTTTTGGCCTATTTCATTATTGAACGCAGATACAAAATTGTATGCCAAGATCCTGGCCGAACGCATGAAGGGGATAATGACAACCATGGTACATCCGGACCAGGTTGGCTTTATAACCGGCAGGGAGGGTAAGGACAATGGGGTCTGGGCTCTTCTTCGGGAAATTAAAGAAAGCGGGCCCCCCGATCTACTCCTGTCAGTGGACGCCGAAAAAGCGTTTGACAGGGTAGACTGGGGGCTCATGATTCAAACGCTAGAAAACATAGGAGTTGGTCCGAGGATGATGGGGAGGATTAAAACTTTGTACTATCACCCTTGCGCTAGGATCAAAATCAATGGGACTCTATCTGCACCCCTTGAGATGAGGAATGGGACCAGGCAGGGGTGTCCCCTGTCCCCTCTCTTTTTTGTTCTATCGCTGGAACCCCTTCTGGCAATGGTACGGAATAACCCCGATATTTCGGGAGTTAGAGTAGGAGAAAAGGAGCACAAATTGTCCGCCTTTTGCGGACGATATCTTATTCTTTATAAGCAGCCCCAGAACCACACTCCCCAATCTAATGGCAAACCTAAAACAGTATGGAGAGGTTTCTAATTTTAAAATGAATGTATCCAAGACGGAGATCCTGAATGTTAATATTCATAAGGAGGAAGAAGGACACCTTCAAAAGGCGTTTAACTTCCCTTGACAGAAAGAGATAAACTATCTGGGTATAAAACTAGTAAACTCTCTAAAGAAAATGTATAGAGTCAACTACATTCCCCTGTTAAACGAAATTAAACGAGAAATTAAAACTTTCTTTAACCGACCAATCTCATGGTTCGGAAGGATAAATGTTGTAAAAATGGTCTTAGTTCCAAAAATGTTATATACATTTCAAATGGTCCCAGTAGCATTGCCACAGACTTATATTAAAATAATAAACTCTCTGCTGATGAACTAAATTTGGAAAAATAAAAAACATAGGATCTCCGCTCAAGTACTAAAACAGAATAAGAAAATGGGAGGATTGGCGGTTCCGGACATCAGAAAATATTACAATGCTACGGTCCTTTCACGGGTAATAGAGTGGGCCAAAGAGAATCATGACAAAAGATGGATTAACATTGAATGCGCACTTGCAAGGGCACAATTAGGGAGAATAATTTGGAATCCACCACAATACAGAACCTTATACACTTCCACACACAAAATTACACTTAACGCACTTCGGGTCTGGGATAGATTACACAAACAATTGAAATCGAAATTTAATTCCCCACAGATAGATCTTAAGGCTGCATTCACACTATTTTGCCGCGATTTGTAAACTTTTTTTTTTTGACAAAACATTTTACATTGATGTCTATGCCAAACGCCGAAACCCGCCTGAAAAAAAGGGTCCGGGACTTGTTTTCAGGCGGCAGGCGTACGGCGTTTCGGCGTTCGGCGTGAGATGTGAAACATCTCAAAGACATCAATGTAAATTCGCCCCTCCAGCGGCACGAGCGTCGCGCTTCAGGCGTATATACGCCTAGGTGTGAATGGGCAGTTAAGATAATGAATATTTTGCACCAGGGACCAAAGAGGTGGGTGGAAAATGGATTAGAAATAGAACCCAGGTTAGGGATATAATACAAAAGGGTAAAATTTTGACACTTCACAATATTAAAGCTAAATTAGAATCCATGAAGTTAGACGAATGGCGATATATACAGCTATCACTCTTTATTAAGCGCCTACCGCTACCCCTGCGCCCACGCGAGGAGTATACACTGATCGAACAACTTTGCTTAACTGATAGTTCAAAAGGTAATATCTCCAAAATGTATAGGTTTCTGTTGAAAGGGGAAGAGTCAGAGATCCCAAAATACATCTTAAAATGGGAAAGAGAATTGGATGCACCTAGAGAGAAAACGTCAGCAGCAAGAATCATCAATATGACCCATACCTCTGCAGTAGATGTAAGTACTGCTGAGATGAATTTTAAATGCTTAACCCACGACAAAACCAGCAACTACAGAGTAGGGCAGTCAGCGGAATGTTGGAGAGGGTGCGTAGTAAGGGCGACGATGGCCCACCTGTGGTGGGACTGTCCAAAAATAAAAAAACTACTGGAAAAAAATCCTGCCACTGATCAAGGTTATAACTAAGAAAGAGATAACAGAAGACCCATGGGTAGTTCTGTTCCATGGGGGGGAAGAGACCATAAAAGAATATAAAAGATCCCTGACTCCCCACTTGCTTAACGCAGCTAAACGACTGATACCAAAGAAGTGGAGGGAAGTGGAAAGCCCACAAGTGTGGGAGTTGATGGATTCTGTGGAGGATACATATAGGAGGGAGGGGTCGAAGGATGGGGTGGAGGAGGAGAACGTAGACCACAGGGACAAATGGGCAAATTGGAAAGAATTAAAAAAAAACAGGAGTAATAGGTCCAAATTAGTAAAGAAGGGGCAGTGGAGTCACGAGATGGTGGGGTGGGGGGGCGGGGGTGGGGAGGGGGGAAATATTGGCTCAATTTATGTATTTCCTTACTTTTTTTCTAAAGTCTACTTACTCCTTATTAAAATTAACAAAAAAAAAGGGGAAAAAGGAAAAGAGCAGACGATAAAAAAATAAATAAAAAAAAGAGCGATTAGCATGCAAACTTAGAAAAAGTAATCATTTATCCGCATATGATGCTAAACTTCTACAGAGAGGATGGGGGTCCGATTGGTCAGGAAAATGACGTGTCTGGAATGTGGAGGCGGAGTCATTATTAATTTGTGTACAATACAATACACAACGTGTTACATTATTATAACAAAGTATTGTAGAAATGATCACACCATAGAAAATGGGGGAAAGGAGAAAATAAACCCGGATATGAAGGTGACATTTGTGTACGAGGAACACCTTAACAATTACCACCATTTTATTCTCCAGGACCTCTGCTTTCAGAAAATATATGTTTGGGGGTTTTATCTAATCTTCAGGCACAAAATCTGCATTTTACCATGTGTGCAAAAATAATGGAAAACCAGCTCTGGCAGTGAAAGGGTTAATGAGAGCTAGATGGGATCACTCTGCTGTGGTCACACTCTAATCATTAGAGCTCCCCCTAGCTGCAGCCTGGTAATAACATTGCTAGGAGGTCTATTCATTTATCTGCTCCATACTTCCCATCTTTATATAAACGTCTCCTGACATTTAGGGGTCTATTCATAAATAATTGTACAGCAATTTTCCGGGTGAAAATACATGTACATTCCTTCTGTGTGAATGAGGGGAAAATGGAGTTTCATTGGCTATTTGCTGGTCGAATAATTTCCATTGATTTAAAATAGAAAATACATTTGCCACTAGCTGGAGATAATTGCTATTATACTTATCACCATCTAAAGTCCAAACATAGTGGGCTAGATTCACATAGATTAGCGGATCTTTAGATCCGCGTAGTCTATGTAATTTACAATCCGCCGGCGCAATTTTGCGAGGCTAGTGCAGTATTCACAAAGCACTTACCTCCAAACTTGCGCCGGCGGATCGTAAATCCCCCGGCGGAATTCAAATTCCGTGGCTAGGGGTAGTGTACAATTTAAATCAGGCGTGTACCCACGCCGATTTAACTGCGCATGCGCCGTCGGAGAAATTTCCCAGTGCGCATGCTCCAAATAAACGTCGCTAGGACGTCATTGTTTTTGGCGTTAACGTCAATTACGGCCATCCGTATTCGCGACCGACTTACGCAAACGACGTAAAAAAATCAAAACTCGGCGCGGGAACGACGGCCATACTTAACATTAGCTACCCCTCATATAGCAGGGGTAACTATCCGCCGGAAAAAGCCGAACGCAAACGACGTAAAAAAAAATATTCGTCGCAAGTAAAACACGAAACGCCACCTAGCGGACAGCGGAAGATTGCAGCCTAAGATCCGACGGTGTAAGTCACTTACACCTGTCGGATCTAAGGGAGATCTATGCGTAACTGATTCTTATGAATCAGTCGCATAGATCCGACCGTCGGATCTCAGAGATACGACGGCGTATCAGGAGATACGCCGTCATATCTCTTTGTGAATCTGGCCCAGTATTTCTCATTTTAATTCAATGGTTAGTCTAACAGTGTTGTCTTATTGAAGTTCTATCCTTCAGTGTGTACTGTACTGATAAGTGTATGAGTATGATCTCAGGTATTAGTATGAAGACATGTCTGATGAAGGGAAATAAGACGTCTGTTTTTCAAAGAATTTATTGGACTAATGTGACAATCATTCATCCAGCTGTTACAATTTCTGTCTGTGATCTAACACAGTGATTTCCTATGATCATCAGCTCCATCTAGTGGCCATAATCGGGTATTTTTCCTGAAATACCTCAATTAGTACAATACTGCATTATGGTCACTAGATGGAGTCAAGGAAATCAGATTATGAAATAAAACACGGCCAATATTCATAACAAAGTGAAAAAAGAAAAAATCTAATGCGCTACTGTGAGTATACAGTGAAAATTAATAAAAGAGCATAAAATACAGTTAAGAGCAGCTATATCTAAGAGTGTTCACAATACACAAATGAAAAATTAGATAAAAATGTGATAAGCGCCCAAAACATCAAAGTGACAATATGCAATGTGTGTCCACAACAAAAGTTCAAATCATAACAAACAGTGACATCAGTGGCCTGATGTGAAGTGTAACTATAAAATAGTGGAGCAATGGCTCTAAATCACAAAGTGACAGTGTCTCCAGCAAACAAATATGCATAAAAAAGCAAAAATCTATAGCGAATGGAAAGTGTCCTAGAACTGAGGAGTGTGATGGTAAAATGAGTAGGTGAGGTGATCTTCTCATGAATGGCTGATGATGATAAATATTAAGGCATCCATAAACAGTCTCCCAGAACTCTCACCTTATATATACTATATACGATGTACGTCCCCGGGATGTGGACCTCACTCCTTCCCAATGGTATTCTTTATGGCTGCTTGTTACAACTGTTGCTGGTGCCAGTTTCAACAGTGTATATTGGACCTATACGGGTGCTCAGTACCCCATAAGAGCCAATGGGAGAAAAAAAAGGAGAGAAAGGATGCCTCCAATGGTGAAGTAAGTAAAAAAGGGGGGTGCTTTATTGATATATAAAAATGGACTCTTACATCAATAAAAGTGAAAGAATGCAAAAGAAAGTAGTAGGACACGGCGTTCACAGCGCCGTTTTACGTCTCTCTGCTGGCCTCCGGCTTACGCAGGTGTCACATGGTCTCGAATCCCTACGGCATTACGTCACGTGCCTCGTGACTTCATCTCCCCTGATGAAGTCACGAGGCATGTGACGTATTCATCACAGCTGGGAGAATGCCACTCATAACTGTTCAACTATTTATTTTTTTATAAACAGACCTCTAAGTGTTTGTGAAATCTTCCACCACAAAATGTACCAATGAGAGGTAATGACTCCATTTTTATTTTTATACTGCTATCAATGGCCAACACGGTAAAAAAAATTGTCCATGCCTTTGGTGATCTCTGATCTCCTTATGAAGTGTTTCTTACATGATGAAGATCAGCCATGGAGTATATCTGAGGTGTGCTTCTTCCCCATATGAGAGCTGTGATGTACAGCAACATTCATATACAAGACATTTCCCGCACACAAGGCACTAATACACCTCAAGGGTTGTGTGGGATCCCTGATGTAGAGGAAGACAGGACTTCAGCGAGGAACAATTCCCTCACTCAGGACAGGAAAGTGGCTTCCCCCCCTTGTGAGATCTCTGATGTTTGTAAAGATGGGACTTATCTGAAAAACATTTCCCACACTCAGGACAGGAATATGGCTTCTCCCCCGTGTGAGTTCTCTGATGTGTGTAAACATGGGACTTCCGTGAGAAACATTTCCCACACTCAGGACAGGAATACGGCTTCTCCCCTGTGTGAGATCTCTGATGTGTGGAAAGATTGGACTTCAGTGAAAAACATTTCCCACACTCAGGACAGGAATAAGGCTTCTCCCCTGTGTGAGATCTCTGATGTGTGTAAAGATGGTGCTTCAGTGAAAAACATTTCCCACACTCAGGACAGGAATACGGCTTCTCTCCTGTATGAGATCTCTGATGTGTGTAAAGATGGGTCTTCTGTGAAAAACATTTCCCACACTCAGGACAGGAATACGGCTTCTCCCCGGTGTGAGATCTCTGATGATTGGAAAGACTGGACTTCACTGAAAAACATTTCCCACACTCAGGACAGGAATACGGCTTCTCCCCGGTGTGAAATCTCTGATGTTTGGAAAGATTGCACTTCATCGAAAAACATTTCCCGCACTCAGGACAGTAATGTGGCTTCTCTCCTGTATGAGTTCTTTGATGTGTGGAAAGATTGGATACCTGTGAAAAACATTTCCCACACTCAGGACAGGAATACGGCTTCTCCCCGGTGTGAGATTTCTGATGTTCGGAAAGACTGGCCTTCACTGAAAAACATTTCCCGCACTCAGGGCAGGAATACGGCTTCTCCCCCGTGTGAGATCTCTGATGTGTGTAAAGATTGGACTTCTCAGAAAAACATTTCCCACACTCAGGGCAGGAATACGGCTTCTCCCCCGTGTGAGATCTCTGATGTGTGTAAAGATTGGCCTTCTGTGAAAAACATTTCCTGCACTCAGGACAGGAATATTTTTTCTCCCCTGTGTGAGATCTCTGATGTGTGTAAAGATTGGCCTTCTGTGAAAAACATTTCCCGCACTCAGGACAGGAATACGGCTTCTCTTCTGTGTGAGTTCTTTGATGTGTGTGAAGATGGGATACCTGTGAAAAACATTTCCCACACTCAGGACAGAAATACGGCTTCTCCCCGGTGTGAGATCTCTGATGTTCGGAAAGACTGGCCTTCACTGAAAAACATTTCCCACACTCAGGGCAGGAATATGGCTTCTCCCCTGTGTGAGATCTCTGATGTATGAAAAGACTGGACTTCTCAGAAAAACATTCGCCGCACTCAGGACAGGGATATGGCTTCTCCCCCGTGTGAGATCTCTGATGTGTGTAAAGATTGGCCTTCTGTGGAAAACATTTCCCGCACTCAGGACAGGAATATTTTTTCTCCCCCGTGTGAGATCTCTGATGTGTGTAAAGATTGGCCTTCTGTGAAAAACATTTCCCGCACTCAGGACAGGAATACGGCTTCTCTCCTGTGTGCGATCTTATATGCACATTAAGTTTGGATTTAGAATGGAAACACTTCCCGCACTCAGTACAGGAAAACCTCTTCTCTGTTGGAAGGACGGCGCCGTCCCTCACAGTCTGAGGTTCCTCAGGATAAGAGGAATACGATGATCCATCTACATTGTGTGGTGCCGGATGGACATTTGAGGTAGTCGGGTTTTCTCCTGGACTATACTGTGTGATGTCCTCATCTTCTACTTTACAGTCTGGAGAGAAAGTGAGACAATCCTCTGAGGTTTTCCTCATCTCCCGTCCATCTACTAAAATAGAAATACAAAGATTATTACTAGACATGAGCAGATTGGTTCCCCTAAACCAGGACTCCGAAACCAGACGAACCCTGTTCTCTGGAAGGTCTGCCGAAGGCGACCCACCCAAGTACTAGGTGGGGCTCCCCCGAAGGGAGACCCCGTGAGATCAGGCGAACTAAGACAGAAGGCCATGTTCACCCACTCCCAAGGCGTTCAGTGCAGGCCCGAGGACCCACACCCTACTAATCGCACTGTGACAAACGTGTAAGGCAACCAACAAAAAAATACAATAAAGTGATGCACACAGGGGTTAAATAAAAAGAAAGTGGGGGAGAAGGAAGATGAGGGAGAGTGAAAGTGACCATTGTGCAATACGATATAAAGTGGTGTGGTATAGGGGTAGTGGCGCAGCCTGGTGGTGATTGTTCACCAGTGTATTAATCCCTAAAAATCCAAAGGGGGTGTAAGTGTGTATATATAAGTTGTTGGGCACCTCTGTGCGGTGGGCTCATAAAAGGGGGCCCCCGAATTGTCTCCAGTAGGTAACCCTATTATTGAATGTCAGATTCCCAGCAATGGGTTCTGAATATGTGTTAATAAGTGTCCCTTAAGATAAGCGAGAGAGTGAGGTGTGGAACGCAAACGGATGCACCACACGCTCGCAATAGCGGCACATACCCGGCTTTGACCCTTTTGGGAACGGCTTTGTTCCCTCGCCTGACATTTGTTTTTAATTTTATAAATTTGATTTTATCTTGCTTGCCAGCAAGTTTTTTATTTATATTTGTTTTTTGGCATACTTTTTTAATAAATCGCCCAGGATATCACCCTATGTGGAATCTGTTTTTTTTTTTTTTTTATGAAAAACGCCTCACGTGGTTCCGGCATACCGCTGAGGACATCCCACCTCTGAAGACAGCTGGAAAAGCCAACAGGAGACCCCCTCTGACACCGTAAGGCACAATACCCCTTTTGGGGACATCCATTTGGTGAGTGAGGATCTAACAGGGGGAGCACGGATAACACACTGAAGACCAAGGCACAGAATATATTTCTTCGCCAATAAACATTCCACAGCAAATACCTTATGTTGTACTGTCATTCCTTAACCACTTCCATACCGGGGGGCACTTACGTACCTTCCCGCCCAAGCCAATTTTCAGCTTTCAGCACTGTCGCACTTTGAATGGTAATTGCGTTGTCATGCTACACTGTACCCAAACAAAATTGGCGTCCTTTTTTCCCCACAAATAGAGCTTTCTTTTGGTGGTATTTGATCACCTCTGCGATTTTTTTTTTTGCGCAACAACTAAAAAAAGACCGAAAATTTTGAAAAAAAATACGTTTTTATTTTTTTCTGTAATTTTTTTGTAAATAAGTAAGTTTTCTCTTTCAATTACGGGCACTGATATGGTGGCACTGATGGGCACAGATGAGATGGCACTGATGGACATCGACGAGGTAGTACTGACGGGCACAGATGAGATGGCACTGATTGACGGCGCTGGTATGCGGCACTGATGGGCACACATAGGCGGCACTCATGGGCACACATAGGCGGCACTGATGGGCACTCATGGGCGGCACTGATGGGCACTCATGGGCGGCACTGATGGGCACTCATAGGCGGCACTGATGGGCACTCATGGGCGGCACTGGGCACTCATAGGCGGCACAGATGGGCACTGTGGGGTGGCACAGATGGGCACTGTGGGGTGGCACAGATGGGCACTGTGGGGTGGCACAGATGGGCACTGTGGGGTGGCACTGATGGACACTGTGGGGCGGCACTGATGGACATTGTGGGGCGGCACTGATTTACTTGTTGCCAGTCAGTGCCCATTTGTGGGCACTGATTGGCATCTTTTTTTTTTTTTGCATCTTTTTTTTTCCCCCCAGACTTTTTTTTTCAGACTTTTTATTTTTTTTTGGACTTTTTTTTTCCCCTTTTTTTTTTGTTTTGCCCTTCCCTGGTGGGCATCCCTGGTGTACCATGTGGCGATCCGAGGGGGGGGCTGCGCTGATAAACAATCAGCGCGAACCCCCCCTGTCAGGAGAGCCGCCGATCGGCTCTCCTCTACTCGCGTCTGTCAGACGCGAGTGAGGAAGAGCCATCGACGGGTCTTCCTGTTTACACCGTGATCAGCCGTGGTTGGACACGGCTGATCACGTGGTAAAGAGTCTCCGTGAGAGACTCTTTACCTTGATCGGTGTTGCGGGGTGTCAGACTGACACCCCGCAACAACGATCGCCGCGATGCGCGCCCCCGGGGGCGCGCAGCGGCTCAGAATCCTGAGGACGTCATATGACGTCCAGTCAGGATTCTACAACCACTTTGCCGACGTCAATCTGTCATTGGCGGGCGGCAAGTGGTTAATGTTGGGCATATAGGTTTCTCTAACTTACCCAATCAGTGGACATTCCATGTTTTTTACGGTTTTCATGTTTATATGAGTTTCATGTTTTTTTTATATGGTTTAAGGTTTCTCTAAGACCCTATCTTGATCCTATAGGGCTCTTTCACCCATGAGATGGCACATTCACCATTGATACGCACCCTAATAGGTTGTATCACAGCACTTACAGGTTTATTAATAATTTTTTAAGATTTTATCTTCCTTATTTCAGCCAATTGTGCACTTATCATTTATTATTTATTATGTCCACAGACATTAACCAATTTAGGTCTAGATGCCTTAGGCTGACATTCACACTTACCACTATCACTCAACACAAAGTTATCGTAAGGGACACTTATTAACACATATTCAGAACCCATTGCTGGGAATCTGACATTCAATAATAGGGTAACCTACTGGAGACAATTCGGGGGGCCCCTTTTTATGAGTCCACCGCACAGAGGTGCCCAACAACTTATATATACACACTTACACCCCCTTTGGATTTTTAGGGATTAATACACTGGTGAACAATCACCACCAGGCTGCGCCACTACCCCTATACCACACCACTTTCTATCTACCTTCACTCTTCCTAAGGGAGGTTTACTAGGGGGGCAGCAGCTCATACACCCACACCGTAGCGCAGAATTTTCTCATATCTCATTGTGCAATACGATGGCCGGCCCTCCGGCCAGGAATCAAAAATTCCTCTGGTCCCAGCCAAAAGGCTCGGCCCTAGAGGCAGGTGTGAAAAAAAGTGTGTTGTGGTGACGTGACCAAGGTGCCACACTCAAAGTGCCCTCTCAAACACTTGTGCAAGTACGGCACCCCTGGACTGCCACTTAAGGGCACAATCACCACAGGCTTTTCTCTCAGGGGTCAGGAGTATGTAATGTACAATATAAATGATATAGAGTAAGGGTCAGGACTCATAATTAGTGTTGCTCACGAATATTCGTATTGCGAATATTCGGCTCGAATATGGCATATTCGAGTATTCGCGATATATTTCGAATTTCGCGGTGAATATGCGCTATTCCGAATATTCAAATTTTTTCAATTTTATTTTTAGAACAGATCACATCCTAGAGACGTCTAAAAGCATTGCTGGTATGATTAGAGACCTTGGGCCGAGTAGCTGAAGCGATCATTTTATCTTGCCGAAAAATCGCAATGCGATTATTCGGCAATCGGAATATCGCGCGATTATTTTCTTCGCCCTATCTTCCGCATCAGAGCGATTTTTTCAGTTTCATTTTTTTTCATTTTCAGTTTCATTTCATTTCAGTTGTCGAAATTCCGCAATAAATATCGCATTCACATTTTGCGAAAATTTCGATAAAATATCACGAATATTCTGAGCCAATCAGAGTGCTCCTACAGCATTTGTCAAAATTCCGCAATAAATATCGCATTCGCATTTTGCGAAATTTCGATAAAATATCACGAATATTCTGAGCCAATCAGAGTGCTCCTTCCGCATTTGTCGAAATTTCGCAATTATGTTCGCATTCGCAATAGCGAAATTTCGCAATCATTTCATTTCGATAAAATATCACGAATATTCGAATTTAGCGAATATATCTCGAATATTCGACTATATATTCGAGATATATCGCGAAATCGAATATGGCGTATTCTGCTCAACACTACTCATAATATTGGTATTCAGTAATCAGTGGAAGGTTAAATGTTCACATGAGACAAGTTGCAGAGGTCCCACACCGCTGCCTCCCATCTCCTGAGACTGAATACATTGTTTCTATGTGTTTATCAGATGATGGGGGATCTAGGTGGAGCCTCCGTACTGCTCTCTCCTTTACAATAAAGTCTCCTCTTACCCGGTGATGTGAGGGGCGGCTGATTGTCCATCATGACGTCCTTGTAGAGATCCTTGTGTCCTTCTAAATCCTCCACTCCTCCATGGAGAAATAGACAGTGACATCCTGACACCTTATAGGAACCTGACACACACAATGATACAGTCACCATCCAGACACACCCCTTGTCTGTTACTGGATAATGTCCCAGAATCCTCCTCACCTCTCCTGTCAGCAGCTCCATCATCTTCTTGGTGACTTCTAGAATCTTCTGTGTGTTGAGTCTTGTAGGGATCGGGGATGGAGGTGGGGGGATGGTGATGGGATTCTGGATTCTCGGGGATCTTCTCCTTCTTGTCTCATTCTCAGTAGATTTCTTCATTATTACTGTACAGTTCTGTGTTATACAAAGATAAATATCATGACACCCAGAGGGACATATAATATCATTATGGGCTTCGGGGGAAAGTAATGTTCTGGGGCCCCAATTTATTCACAACTCTCAAAAAGTGAAGTATAAATAGTTGATAGAAGTAAACAAATATTTATTAGTACTTTGAACATGATAGATTTTAAAGAATGAGAATTCATGCCATAAATCTAAGACTAATCAACACAGGGCAGTAGAAGGACACAGTACAGGGGGCAGGAAATGACAGTTCAGGAGGGTACAGTACAGGGGGGGTGGGGGTGCAGGAGGGTACAGTACAGGGGGGGTAGGAGGGCATAGTACAAGAGGGGAAAGAGGGCAGATTACAGGGGAAATATGAGGGTACAGTACAGGGGGTTGGGGGTGCAGGAGGACACAGTACATGGTGTACATAAGGGTACAGTACACGGGGCAGGAGAAAATAATTCAGAAGGAGGAGGAGGGCACAGTACAGGGGGAGGAAGCAGGCACAATACAAGAAGGCACAGTACAGACGGGCAGGAGGGTACAATATGAGGGGCAGGAGGGTACAATATGAGGGGCAGGAGTGCACAGTAAAGGTGGGGGTGGGAGGGCACAATAAAGGGGGTCAGAATGACACATTGCAGGGTCAAGGAGAGCACAGTACTGGGGGCAAAAGAGCACAATATGGAGTGCACAGTACAGGTCGGGGTGGGAGGGCACAGTATAGGGTTCATGAATGTAGCTGAGCAGCACAGGGAAGCTGCTGTCACAGATCTTACCTGTTCTGACAGCCTGTCACTGGGCTAAACCTACAATTGGAATAATATCTCTCCCCATACACCCCCGTTTCTTCCTCCCACAGTTTCTGTGCTTTGTAGGGGTAAGGGAAGAACCTCGAGGAGAAGCGTCTTTCTATTGCTGCTGCTCGTGTGGGTGGGATCATGTGTACGGCTCCGATCTCATGGGATGAATAGGAGAGGAGGTCTGGTGGGGATCAGAGCAGCACAGATCCCGCCCACACAAACAATAGTAAGATGCTCCAACTCGGGGTTCTTCCTTAACTCCTGGAATGTAGGGGGGTGTCATTCTGATTGTAGATTTGGCCCGGTGACAGGCTGCTGCTGTACCCACACACCAGATTCCGGGACACTGCGGGGGACACGGCTATCCCGGGACAGCTTAGTAAAAGCTTGACTGACTGTCCCGGAATATTGGTATGATGTATTGCAAGATTATCAAGGAGCCCCCCCTGGGCAGTGCCCATGCATTAAAGAGGAGCTCCACCCAAAAGGGGAAGATGAACTTTATTTCATTCTACTCCCCCTCCCCACTGCCACATTTGGCTCCTGTCGGTGAGGATCAGGTATCTAGTTTTTACAGCTGAACTCCAAAGTCCAAGTTTGGCCCCCCTCCTCCCTCCCCCGCTGCTGAGCCATTCAGAATACGCAGCACGCTTGGTGCATTCTCAGCAGGGAACCGGCTGTGAAGGTGCAAGGCTTCACTGCAGATTCCCTTAGCCCAGATTGCGTCTGCAGCACCCAAGAGCTGATTGAAAAATGTACTCAGGTGAAGACACGCTGGATTGGTGGAGAGGTAAGTGTCCTGATATTAAAGGTCAGCAGCTACAGTATTTGTACAGTAATTGTAGCTGCTGACTTTTACTTTGTTCTGAAGGAGACTGGAGCTCCTCTATAAGATGGCTCTTCTCTCCCGTAATCCCTCATCTCTATGGTCAGCTCTATATTTATTCTCCAGGGATTGGTCACAATGTTCCCGATTCAGCAAAGGACAGACATCTCCATCCAATGATATGATTACAATGTGGTCAGATTTATAGATCCTTCTAGAAGTCATATAATAGAGTCACTAATGTTTTACTAGTAAGGCTCACTGACCCACCAGGAAATGTTACCCATGGATTTAGTGGTCAGTGGGCGTGGCATGCTGGTAATCATCGGTCTCACTGATTGGACTAAACCTGGAATTGTTCTCTCTCCTATACCCAATGCCGCCATCTTGTGCTATTACCAAATATCATAGAGTACGACACTTCATGTATTTATAGTACTGTGTGGATGTCGTTATTGATTAGCAGAACATCAGAAGACTTAAAGTGACTCTGAATACATCCCAGTGTACAGCGGAGTCAGATTTAACCCTTCATTACACTCACCTCTCCAGTCAGCAGGCTGAGGATCTCCAGGGTGAGTTCAATATCTCTCATTCCAGGGAAATTCCTTCCTTACATTCTTCACAAAAACTCAAATTCTGCTGATTGTCCATCATGACGTCCTTGTAGAGATCCGTGTGTCCTTCTAAATCCTCCCCCTCCTCCATGGAGAAATAGACAGTGACATCCTGACACCTTATAGGAACCTGACACACACAATGATACAGTCACCACCCAGACACACCCCTTGTCTGTTACTGGATAATGTCCCAGAATCCTCCTCACCTCTCTGTCAGCAGCTCCATCATCTTCTTGGTGACTTCTAGAATCTTCTCCATGTTGTGTCTCTCGGGTTTTAGGGAGTCACATGGAGGCACTGTGATGGTCATATGATCACCTGACTTCACAAGAGGAAATCTCTGTATTGGGGAACCAATAGGAATATCATGTTAGACTCCCAGAATCCTCCTCACCTCTCCTGTCAGGTCTGTATTATTAATAGAGATAAGAGTGATGTCATGTGACCTCCCAGAATCCTCCTCACCTCTCCGGTCAGGTCTGTATTATTAATAGAGATAAGAGTGATGTCATGTGACCTCCCAGAATCCCCCTCACCTCTCCGGTCAGGTCTGTGTATTATTAAGAGATAAGAGTGATGTCATGTGACCTCCCAGAATCCTCCTCACCTCTCCGGTCAGGTCTGTGTATTATTAATAGAGATAAGAGTGATGTCATGTGACCTCCCAGAATCCTCCTCACCTCTTCGGTCAGGTGTGTTTTATTAATAGAGATAAGAGTGATGTCATGTGACC